>NC_058131.1:600944003-600991172 GCF_016433145.1 Gracilinanus agilis | reverse complement strand
AGAGAGAGAGAGAGAGAGAGAGAGAGAGAGAGAGAGAGAGAGAGAGAGAGAGAGAGAGAGAGAGGAAGAGAGAGAAAAGAGAGAGGGAGAGACAGACTATGTATATGTGTGTAGAGCATGTGATTATGGGACTGTAATATACATATTAGACTATCTATTATATGTGTAAAAGTATGGGTTTTTATAGGCTATAAGGACAGGAAATGACTTTGGGGATGAGAGCGCCTGTGGGGTGAGGATAAAGCTTAATTTAGACGGGTGTTGTGGATTGGGGCATATAAATTCTAGTAACAAAAAAGGAGTAGAGTCAGCCTAAGAGTATGATTTGAGGAATGGTATAAAGGGAAGGTGGAAAGAAGGAAGGACTCAAAGACAGCCTTGGAAACTTGGACTCTGGCCAGTCCCAGTTGGAAGCTGACACCATTGGAAGTAGTATGTCATTATATTTACCCAGGAGTTTCTATTCTGGGTGGTATCTTTCTCTGGGTCTATGTGTCTGTGTCCCTTTGTCTCTGTCTCTCCCCACCTCCTACTTGGTCGGATTGGATGTGTACATGTGTATGTTGGGGGTAGGGGCAGAGAATCCCTTTGCCAATGGGGCACCTTACGAGCACCACCGGACTTAAGCCCTGTGTCCTAACTGTGCCAACGTGTGACACTGGCCAAGAAAAGGCACCTCTCTGGATTTGTTTCATCATTTATAAATGAAGGGAGAATGAGATGATATCTCTTCCTCCAGCCCTATTTATAATTCTAGAACTTAAAGCAATCTGGCTCTGAGTTGGAGGGGGTACAGGGTGGTAGGTGGCTATAGGAATGGTGGTTCAGTGGTTGCTCCCTATTTCAGGTCCCATAGATGCCCTTTAGGGAAGGGAATCCTGGCCATCTCGGGGTTAAGAAATACTCTAGAATGTAAGTTGCCTGAGGATAAGGACTATTTTGTTTGTCTTTTTTTCCCAAGGGCTTAGCACAAACCCTTGCTCCTTTTCTGGGTAGAGAAACTTGATGTGGAATTCCTGCCATCTATACAGATGGACAAAAGGTCTTTGTACTTTATGTTTAAGAGTTTTGAGTTTAAGAGAATTGCCTCAAGGCTCTGGAGATTAAGTGATTTATTCTTTTTTTTGTTTTTTAAACCTTTACCTTAGGTCTTGGAGTCAATACTGTGTATTGGCTCCTAGGCAGACGAGTGGTAAGGGCTAGGCAATGGGAGTTAAGTGATTTGCCCAGGGTCACACAGCTGGGACATGTCTGAGGCCAGATTTGAACCTAGGACCTCCTCTAGGCCTGGCTCTCACTCCACTGAGCTACCCAGCTGCCCCAACTGATTTATTCTTAAGTAGAATTCCTAAGTAGAAAATCTAAGAGACCTGGCTGCCCTCCAACCTTCATGACTTGCTTCTTTCATTGTCCAAAGTTGGTTCTTAATAAATGTCTAGGGGCAGCTAGGTAGCATCTTGGAGAGAGCTTCAGGCCTGCTCCTAGGAGATCCTAGGTTCAAATCTGACCTCAGACACTCTCTAGCTGTGTGACTGTGGGCAAATCACTTAAGTCCAGTTGCCTAGCCTTTACTGCTCTTCTTCCTTGGAGCTGATACTTTGTAAATCCTTACTGCCTGTTTTAAAATTAATACTAAGATGGAAGGTAAGGACTTAAAAAAATACTAATAAATGTCTGTTGAATGGAGAGGACGAGAAGAAAGAAAGGTACTTGACAGTTGGGGAATATAAGAAACAAAGTCATAATATCTATTCTCCTGGCTGCTTTCCTGGGGCAGAGAAACACTCTAGCAGCCAAAACACAGAGAAAGAGACCCTACCCTACACCTGACCACCATATTGTTTCATTCTTGCAAAGACACTCCTTGTCTACTGCTCAATCCAGCTCAATTCAATTCAACAAACATTTGTTAGGTGCTCACCATGTACAAGGATCTGGATTACTCTCTCCCTGAAGAACTATAAAGATCTGGGCAAGAATCTTAGCTGCCAGTTTTTCCTTCAGCCTTTTAATAAACTCATCCATTGCTATAGTTATTTTATCAGAAGCACCCAAGTCTTTCCCCTTTCCTCTCCAATCTACCTGCTTCCTCTTTGCCCTGAAGTCCAACTGTACTATTTTTTTTTTTAATACTTCTAATGCTTGTTGGGGAGAGAGAGATGGGAAAGAAAAATCTGTGGCGCAGGGAAACTTGAGTTGTAGAGGCCCTGGCAACATGGACAGATTAGAGACGCAGCTAACTAGGACATAATAAAAATAACTATAACATTCGCATGGTGCTTATGTCCTAGGTGCCTGACAAATTTACCTCTTTTGATTCTCACAACAACCCAGGGAGATGAGTAGTATTATCATCCCCAATTTACAATTGAGGAAACCAAGGCGAATAGTGGCTAAGTGACTTGCCCAAGGATACACAATTGGTATATATCAGATGCCACATTTGAACTCAGAGCTTCCTCACTCTGGCCTGAGGGCTCTGGCCTTGGCACCCTTGATCTACTCTTAATATTCAAAAGTTGCAAGGAAGACCACTTTTTCTGGGAACCGGGAGTTGTAATGAGGATTGTTTATTTATTAAGCACCTATCAGATCAGGCACAAAAACAAAACAGTCTCTGCCCTTAAAGAGCTTCCATTCCATTCCATTCAGTGGCAACAACAAATGCCTAGATACGTAAATTCATTTTTAAAAATAAAGGCATTTGGAGAGAGTAGAATCACCAGAGAATTAGGAAAAGCTCCTTTTAGGATGGGGAACATTCAAGCTGGGTTTTGAAGAGAGTTAAGGGTTCTAAGGGAGCACAGAGGATAGAGCTCTGGGCCTGGAGTCAGGAAGACTCATCTTCCCGAGTTCAAATATAGCCTCAGACACTTACTAGCTGTGTGACCCTGGGCAAGTCACTTACCCCTGGTTGTGTCAAGTTTCCTCATCTGTAAAATGAACTGGAGAAGGAAATGGCAAACCATCCCAGTATATTTGCTTTGAAAACCCAAATAGGGTCAAGAAGAGATGGACATGAACAAACAAGGACAAGCAAAAACAGTTGAAATTGAGTCAAATAGTGGCTAAGTGACTTGCCCAAGGATACACATTTGGTATATATCAGATGCCACATTTGAACTCAGATCTTCTGATGATCCCATCCAAGCTGGCATGACTGAAACAACTCAACAACAACAAAGAATTCCAAGAGTAGGAGAAAAGGAAGGGAGCACATTCCAGGCACATGGTATTTATTTTTTATACCAAGAAGTTCTCCCTTCCATGGTACATAGACATTTATGAATTAAGGTAATTCTGGACCCAGACTTGGAATCTGCATCAGTGGAGAGAATTTCTACTTTAGGAGTTCACTAAATCCAGACCTTAATTTAAAAAAAAAAAAAAGCTAAATCAATATTATAGGCTCATTCTAGAGTGGATAATTTGTGGATAGGTTGGGATGCAGGGAACAATTTTTATTTAATTTTTATTTTTTCTCAGTTACACATAAACAAAAAATTTTAAACATCTTTTAAAAGTTTTGAGTTTCAAATTCTCTCCTTCCCTCCCTTTTCTCCTTCCCCCTCTTTGAGAAGTCAAGCAATTTGATAAGAGATTATACATGTGCAGTCATTTAAATGTTTTCATAAGGGAGCAATTTTCAAATTGGGACCCCCAAAGCTAGTTACCTCTCTGTCTACTGAAGAAGACCTTTTGACACTTCTTGGAACTTCTTGAGATCATAAGAACCTGGTTCATAAAACTTCCCTCCCTGGCCTTCCATTCCTTCCACTTCCCCCCATCACCTCGCCTCCTCTGACTGTTATCCTCTTTGTGGTGGAGTGGGTTGGATGTTAGCTCTCTGATGAGGGACACTGGAGGTTCTCACAGTATAAACATGTTTTTCTGAAGCTCCCATAGGAAGTGCCCTGCTGGGCTGGCCCAGGGCCCCGTCCTGACTCAGACTTTGGGGCAGAATGCAAAAAAACCATAACTGAGCAGCTTCCCATTCCCCAATCAGCCCTCTCTCCACCCTAGGTGGCCATCCCCATCTGGGAGAACTGGAAGCCTAATGGTATATGTCTCTGTTTATCAAACCCTCCCCTCTCCAACCTCTATCCAAACAGCATCACTTCAGCTGGCTAGGCTTCTAGAAGATATCGGCCCAGAGATCCAAGGATCTAGTCCATTTCAACCTGATTTTTGGGAGAAAGACTATACCTATTTTTCTCCAGCTTGCAGGCAGGGTAATAGATAAGAATACTGGACTTGGAGTCTGAAAGATCTGAATTCAAGTCTTCTTGCCTTAGACATTTTGTGTCTGTGACCCTGAGAAAGTCACTTATCTTTCCTCAGCCTCAGTTTACTCCTGTAAAATGAAAGAGTTGGACTTGAAAGGCTCCTAAGTCTATTCCAGCTCTAAAGGTAAGAGCCTATAATTCATACCTGGGGTGTGTAGATTTCAGGCACCCCAGGAATCTAAGCCCTGGACATGTAAGCTTTGCTGAATTGTATTAGTTGATGAGTGGCATAGTGGACAGAGCATTAATTGAGCTTGGAGTGGGAGGTCTAGACACTAGAATTCTAGGCTGAGCTCTGACATTTCTTGCCTATGTGACCTCGAGTAATTCTAAGTTTAGGAATCTAGCAGAAAGAATACTGGGCTTTGAGTGTAGGAGGGCCTGGATTTAAATCCTGACCCTGACATTTAGTGTTTGTATGAGCTTGAGCCTGTTTCTTCACCTATAGAAGAGAAGTCAGTGATGCCTGTAGGAGCCACCTCGCAGGGCTGTTTTGAGGTACAAATGAGATGATGTGTTTAAAGCATGTTCTTGTTGAGAATTATTATTTCCATTGTTTTACTTCCAACATCTATTACCTACTGGTATTTTGGTGGTTACAGCTTGGAACCATTTGAAAAGGGGGAAGGATTTGCCGTGGTTGGATGGCTAGGGTATGCTGCTCAACCAGGCTATAAATATTGTCCCACACTACCCATCAGTCTACCTTTGGATGTTTATTGTTTTTGTCTTTTTGTTCAAACAATTCTGTCCTCTTGATCCTACATGCTTCTGGATCACTTGGCAGTTTAAAACAGCTATGCTGGTGTCAGGGTAATATTAGGGTCCAAACTTTTGTCCTTAGGTTGCATTGATCCAGAGGTTTCCTCTTTCCCTTTCATTCCAAGGAGACCTAACTGCCCCACGGAAGTAAAAGTTCCCAGCTTCTATGGCCAATGGAATCCTTTCCTGGGACAAAACATTGACCACTGCCCCCACAAAGCAGAGGGTAGCCCCACTCTGCCTTAGGCCAGTAATTCCCAAAGTGGGTGCCACCGCCCCCCTGGTGGGTGCTGCAGCGATCCAGGAGAGCGGTGATGACCATAGGTGCATTTTACAAAAAAGGTAGAAACATTAATCTTTATTTAAAGGTAGAAATTAATCTTTCCTATTAATTTCTATTAAAATTAAAAAAAATTAATTTCCAGGGGGCACTAAGTAATATTTTTTCTGGAAAGGGGGTGGTAAGCCAAAAAAGTTTGGGAACCACTGCCTTAGGCAAAAGAGCAGGAGGACTCAGACCACAGCACTTAGGGTACCCCGTTAGATGCCGGAATTTGAGGCATAAGAACTCTCCTAGCACAAAACTAGATATCTCTGTCATGTCCCAGGTTCCTTTGAGGCAACATTCTTGCCCACAGCCTGTGACCTCTACTAGATCTTTTCTGTGGTTCAGACAATAATGAGGGTGCCTCGAGTAGTCCTAGTCCTAGGCTTCCGCTGCTGAGTTTCAGAGTACCCTAGCCAGCCTGGCTTAAGGGATGTGGGTGGAACAGAGTTTCAGAAGCAAAATCCTCAACAAAAACTCAGAGATTTGGAGTCAGCTAGGGTATGGCTGACTAGTAGCTCAAAGTATTACCAAGATGTCAAGCTAAATCTTCCCATATCCCCTGGAAACTTGTATGAGGGCAAGTGCAGATAAATTCTGTCAAACAAGGAAGCTGGCCCTGTAGGCTCTGGTGTTTATTTACCTTATTAACTCCTAATTCAAGGTGAGATCTGCTGTTAGAAACAGAATTCATCCACATAATCTTGTTCAAACATCTTTTTTTTAAACAAGCGATGGTCAAAGATTTCACGTGATGAAGCAACCTAGTGGAAGAACTGGGTCTTCTAGACCCTAGTCCAGGAAATTCCTTTTTCTCTTCACCTCACACTCCCTCTCAGACCCAGCTATTTAGGTATTGTAAACAATCTTGATCCTCCACTCCCTCTTTTTGGGTGGTGGGTGGAAGGGCCAGATCAGTAATTTCGCTAATGAAGGATAAGGAACTTGCAGTAGGGAACTTCCCTCTCCCGATGCAGCTTAGCACCTCCTTCTCTGAGTGCCACTCAGAGTTTCAGAGAGCTGCTGAGATGTTGGACTTCACTCGTGTTCACACAGCACTATGTGGGTCTTCCAGACTCAGAGGCTAGCTCTCTCCATCCACCGCCATATTGCCACTCTACTCTTCAATTATATATTTTAAAAATAATTATTTTCTTGTCCTTAACCCTAGCACTGAGCAGCATTCAGGAAAGGAGGCCAGTTACCATGTTGAGAGGATAGGACGATTACTCTTTTTGATGGAGAATAATGATTGCTCTGTTCATCACTTAATAGACTGATTAACAAAGGTCCCCGGGGGCAGTGAGATGGCTCAGTGGATAGAGAACCAGGCCTGGACATGGGAAGTCCCTGGGTTCAAATCTGGCCTCAGACATTTCCTAGTTGTGTGACCCTGGGTAAGTTACAACCCCAAATGCCTTATTGTTCTTCTGCCTTGGAACCAATATTTAGTGTCAATTATTATTTTTTTTAACTTTTACCTTCCATCTTAGAATCAATATCATGTACTGGCTCCAAGACAGAAGAGTGGTAAGAATTAGGCATGTGGGGTTTAAGTGACTTGCTGAAGGATACATGGCTAGGAAGGCCAGATTTGAACCCAAGTTCTAGGTGCTCTAACCACTATGCTACCTGGTTGCCCTGGAAAGCTGTCTTATAGAAGGCATCATTTGGTGGGGCATCTGGGTTGCTCAATGGTTAGAGAGCCAGGCCTAGAGATGGGAAGGTCTTGGATTCAAATGTGGCCTCAGACATGTCCTAGCTGTGTGACCCTGGGCAAGTCACTTAACCCCCATTGCCTAGCCCTTGCCTCTCTTCTGCCTTGGAGCCAATACACAGTATTGATTCTAAGACAGGTAAGAGGTAAGGGTTTAAAAAAATAAACAAATAAACAAACAAAAGAAGGCATCATTTGAACTGAAAAGTCCAGCAATGGAAGAATAAGTGTCGGATGGTAGGAACAGCAAGTTGGCCAGGCTGGTCTAAACCAAGAGGTTAAACTAGATGCCTTTGTGGTCCTCTAATGTCAAATACTGATATTCATTCCCACTATAAGCATTCTCTGATAACAAAGGTGCTACCTTACCTAAATTTGTGAAATTTACTTCTCTTTGTACCTCAAGGGATCGTCTTGTGGATCAGAGTGGACAGGGAGTAGAAGAACCAAAATGGGTCACATACAAAAGGGGTGACACCTTACCTCAGTCTTACCCAGAGTTTGGAGATTCCCTACATTCTTTTTTTTTAAACCCTTCCCTTCCCTTTTGGAATCAATACTGTATATTGGTTCTAAGGCAGAAGAGTGGTGAGGGCTAGGCAAGGGGGGGGGGGTCAAGTGACTTGCCCAGAGTCACACAGTTGGGAAGTGTCTGAGGCCAAATTTGAACCCAGGACCTTCTGTCTCTAGGCCTGGCTCTCAATCCACTGAGCTATGCAGCTGCCCCAATTCCCTACATTCTTATCCAAAGATCTGGTAAAGACTTCATCATTTTCTAGCCCACCCATATGGATCACGACTTGATCAACAGAGTTGGAGGTGCTCATCATCTCCCTTTGTTTTGTAGATAGTTATATAAATGTTTATAAGCTCTCTCCTCCCCTATTCCACCAGTGCCCACAAGGCACCTTCTCTTCCCTTTCCCCTCTTCCCATCTGGCTAGCTCTACTTATCCATTAGTACCCAGACTCCTCCTCACCTGCTAGGGAACTCATTCTCCCACTTCTCCAAGAGGTACGCCAAAGCAGGGTTGGATAATTTGCTCCAAGATCAATATGTTGCACACTGGGAATAGAAATCCCAGATTCTTATTGTTCCTTCTCTCATTGCACTATCTTCAGACCAATCAGACAATCAGACAGAGTAGATGCTTAATAAATATTTGCTGAGTTGAGTTGTCATTGGTTTCTTCTTTTTTTTTTAACCTTTACCTTCTGTCTAGAATTGATACTATATATTGGTTCCAAGGCTAAAGAGTGGTAAGGGCTAGGCAATGGGGGTTAAGTGACTTGCCCAGGGTCATAAAGCTAGGATGTGTCTGAGGTCAGACTCAAACCCAGGTCCTCATCACACCAAGCCTGGTGCTTTCTCCACTGCTCTTAGAGGTAGTTAGGTAGTACAGTAGATAGAGCATTGGATTTGAACTGGAAAACTCAAGAGTTCAAATTTGGCTTCAGGCACTAGATAACTATGTGACTAAACAAATGGCTTGACCATTACTAGCTGCCTCCATCATTGATTTCTGACCTCATAGTAACTTCAAGTTCTAGTCCATCCTTTTCACCTTGAGCTATTTCACCCTTAAGAATTTCTAGAAACATGGACTGGCTTGATTTCTTCTTTTCCCTGAACCCTGAATGCACTGGAAGTCTGAAGCATATCATTCAGTACTTGAGTCTCTGCTCTCTTGAGTTAAGTTTTACCAACTAGATTCCATGCTCCTTGAGGACAAGGATTGTCTAATCTTTTTATATCCTGCATGTATAGCACCTTGTACAGGGCTAATCACAGAGCAGGCACTCAGCAATGAGTAGGTTGACAGATTGATAGATCTGGGTGTGTCTCCTATTTTTAAAAATCCTCAGGGAATGGGATCCCTCCCTCATCCTGTTTCAATGCTATGTGACAGCAATGTGATCTGCTAGTTGGAAATAGGAGTGTGATCCCAGAGGGTATAAATAGGAGTACGTACAGCATGGGATGGCCACAAACGATTCCTTCCACTAAGCTCTGAAGGGATAAGCGCTTTATATGAATTATGTTTCCACTTGGAGGAAGGATGATATAAAGGAAAAATCATTACACCAGGTATCAGGAGCCCCAAGTCGGAATTTTGACCTTAATATTTATTAACTCTGTAATTGAAATGGGAATGATGATAACTGTTAGTTGTTTGGTTGTGTCTGACTCTTGGTGACTCCATTTGGGGTTTTCTTGGCAGAGATACTGGAGTAGTTTACCATTTCCTTCTCTGGATAATTTTACAGATGAGGAACTGAGGCAAACAGGGTTAAGTGACTTGCCAAAGGTCACCCAGCTAGGAAGTATGGGAGGCCAGATTTGAACTTGGGAAGATGAGTCTTCTTGACTAATTATAATTATAGCTAGCATTTACATAGCACTTTAGAGCTTGTGAAACACTTAACAAATATTCTCATTTGATCCTCACAATAATCCCAGGAGGTGGGTCCCAGTGTTTAGCTCCATTTTTACAGCTGAGGAAACTGAGGCTGACAGAGGCTAAGTGACTTGCCCAAGGTTCCATTGAAAATAAATCTCTGAAACAGAATTTAGGTCTTCTTGATTCTAGGTCCAGAGCTCTATCCATTGTACTACCTACCTGCCAAGGGTGAGCAGGATACAACTGAGTGTTTACCCATGGAACTGCTCCTAGAGGTAGTTAGGTAGTACAGTAGATAGAGCATTGGATTTGAACTCAGAAAACTCAAGAGTTCAAATTTGGCTTTAGGCACTAGATAACTATGTGACTAAACAAATGGCTTGACCATGGTCTGCCTCCATTTTCCCATCTGTGAAATGGGGATCATAATAGCAGCTCCCTCCCGTGGTTGTTGGGAGGAGAAAATGGTATTTGTAAAGCCCTTTGTCAACTTTAAAGAGCTATAGAAATGTTTGCTGATATGATGGTGATGCTTGAGCTTCCCACTTCACAAGGTTAGGAGGAAAAGCACATAATATGCTTGTAAACCTTTACAGTGCTTATGCATGATAAAACTTTATACAAAAAATGTATTAATAACATTTCTCAAGGATTTTTAAATTGACCTGCATTAAACTGACATGCCTACTATGTGATCTTTTTTTCCCCTACTGTTGCATCTGTTTTGCTTGCAATTTATTTTAAAAATTCTTATCTTCTCTCTTAGAATCAACACTATGTATTGCTTCCAAGGCAGAAGAGTTTTAAGGGCTAGGCAATGGGGATTAAGTGGCTTGCCCAGAGTCACACAGTTAATAAGTTTGGGAGGCCAGATTTGAACCTAGGACTTCCTGTCTCTATGTCTGACTCTCAAACCACTGATCCACCTGGCTACTCCCCCCGTTTATTTTAAAGAACATCTTTGGGGCAGTAAGCCCTTATTGATTCTAAGATGTAAGGGTTTAAAAAAAAAAGAACATCATCAAGGAGAAAAAAGTCATAGAAGAAATTCCCAGAGCATCATAAAGCATTAAAGTAACTTCTGTAGGTCTCTTGATAAGTAGAGATATTGACTCATGACAGAACAAACCATGAGAGCCCTTCAAAAACATTTTGGGAAAACAGATTTAAGAGATTTAGAAAGCTTAGAGAAGGAGGCATCTGTGTAGCTCAGTGGATTGAGAGCCAGACCTAGAGACGTGAAGTCCTAGGTTCAAATTTGGCCTCTGACACTTCCCAGCTGTGTGACCCTGGGCAAGTCACTTAACCCCATTGCCTAGCTCTTACCACTCTTCTGCCTTTGAGCCAATACACAGTATTGACTCTAAGATGGAAGGTAAGGGTTTAAAAAATGTAATTTAAATGAAAAAAAAAAAGAAAGCTTAGAGAAGATCAGGAGGCCAGCAAAGAAAGTAATTAAAAGCCCAAGAGAGATGACTTCCCTCATTGTGCCAAAAGAACTGACATCATTTTTACAGGCGAATGGAAGGCTGAAGAAAGCAAAGGTCGTCTTTCATGTGTATTTTTGGAGATATCTCCAATTTCCACCGATAACAAAAGTAGACAGAATGATCCACAGCCGTCTCCTGTCCTGTTCCCTCCCCATCCCCTACTTAAAACAAAAACTCCCGAAATAATTTAGTTTAGATGAGAGGAAGAACTTTCTGAGCTTAAAGTTTGTGAGGGAATTGTTACCAAAGGGAAATTGCGGCATCTCCACTGAGATTAGGACCCAGGTCACAGGATCCAGAGCTGGAGGGGTCCTTAGAGATCCTCTAGTCCCAACCCTTTGGTTTTACAAACCGAGGTCCAGGGTGGCCCAAGTAACTTATCATCTGGGTACTGAGGAGCAGAACTAGGATTTGAACTCAGGCCCTTTGACTCTAACCACAGATGCTAAATCATGACTTGAGAAGGGTTGATAATTACTTCAGGTCATCTCTCTGGAGGCAGGAAACTCTATTCAAAGTCTTCTCCAAAGCAAGATTCAGATTAGAGAACCCAAATTTCAGTGTCAGCTCTGGTCATGTGTGATCTTGGGCAAGTTGGGCCTCAGTTTCCTCATCTGTAAAAGGGTACTAGATGCCTTCTGAGGTCCCTTCCACCCCGGGCGGTCTCATCCTTTTAAAACTTGTATCTCTTGCTATGGGGCATTTCCTCCTTATCCCTCCACCAGATCTCTTATGCTGTAATTGAAAGGCATCTCCTCCTGGAGCCCATTTACAGCCTGGCTCTCAGCCCCTTGGTGACATGCTTCCAAACTCGGGCTGCCCATTGGGGTTCTTTTTTGCAGTCTGTAACCTGATCCCCTGTTTGCTCCCAGCAGGGCCTGTGTGCTGCTGACCAATCCCTTTGCCTTTATCTCCTCTCAGGAGCCCTAGGGAAAGTGGACCTGAATCACTGAACGTGACCTTCGCCTGTCTCAGCCCTGGTTAATTTTTACCTTTTAATGCTATTTGTGGTCCTCCCCTTCCCCGGCTCCATAAAACCCCAGGACAAGTGCCGTCGACCTCTCTCTGAGGATTTGCCCCCCCCTGCTCCCTGATCTCCCTCATCCAGCCCCCCTTCACCCCCAACCCCCCCTCCAACGGCCACCATGGCTCAAGGCTTCTTCATCTCCAAGACGCTCGGCATCGTGGGCATCCTTTTTGCTGTAGCATCTGTGTCCACCATCATCGCTCTGTCCGTCGTATACTCACAGGAAAAGGAAAAAAATTCGGGGGTCTCAGCGACCTCCAGCCCCACCTCTTCCTCGTCTCCCGTCACTTCGGCTCCCACCTCGGCTTCCACGACCCTGGATCAAAGCGTGCCCTGGAACAGGTACCGGCTGCCCAAGTCGCTGGTGCCCGAGCACTACACTGTGACGCTGAGGCCCAATCTGGCCCAGGATGCCCAGGGCCTGTACACCTTCTGGGGCCAGAGCTCCGTCCGCTTCCTCTGCAACCAGGAAACGAACGTCATTATCATTCACAGCAACAAGCTCAACTACACCATGGTGGGGAGCCACCATGTGAGCCTGAGGGGGGTAGATGGCTCCCAGCCCCCCGAAATCGATAGGACCGAGCTGGTGATACCCACCCAGTATCTGGTCGTGCACCTGAAAGGGAACCTGGCGTCCGGCAGTCGCTACGAAATGGACAGCACCTTCGTCGGAGAGTTGGCCGATGACCTGGCCGGCTTCTACCGCAGCGAGTATGAGGAGGATGGAATAAAAAAGTAAGATCTGGGGCCCGGCTTTGGGGGTGGGGGGGCAGCCCCTTTCCTGCCACATCTGGTTTTCTTGATAGAAAGAGGAACTTCGAGTTTGGGGTTCTGGAAAAATAAACTCAATAATAGCCATAAAGCATAATGATGGAGTGGAGTTTGACCAGGGATGGGCACAAGTGGGAACCTCCCCCTTCTCTAAGGCTTGGCCACCGCCGTAGGGAAAAAGCCCCTGGAGAAGAGGAGAAAAGGACCTTCTGGGGTTTCCCATTGGGAGAACCAGCGAGCTTTTGGGCTTCGGGTCTAACAAGCTAGTAGAGACTGGATAAGGCCATTGTGGTACTGTGGAATGAACAAAGGACCAAGAGTCAGAAGACTTGGGTTTGAGTCTTGGTTCTACTATTCCCTTAGCTATTTGTGACAATGGGCAAGTCCTTTAATTTCTCTGAGTACCCATTTTCTCAACTGTAAAATGAGGATAATTAAATTTCTTCTTCCTACCTCATGAGTTTATTGCAAAGAAAGGGCTTTGGAAAATGTAAAGCTATGTAAAAAAAATTTTTTTTGGTGGGGGCATCTTGGGAGTCGGTCCAGACCTGTGACCAGTCCTTCTGCCTGTTCTTCTGCAATTTAGAGTTTTGTTTTTTTTTAAACCCTTACCCTAGGGGGCAGCTGAGTGGCTCAGTGGATTGAGAGCCAGGCCTAGAGATGGGAGGTCCTAGGTTCAAATCTGGCCTCAGACACTTCCCAGCTGTGTGACCCTGGGCAAGTCACTTGACCCCCATTGCCTAGCCCTTACCATTCTTCTGCCTTGGAGCCAATACACAGTATTGATTCCAAGAGGGAAGGTAAAGGTTTGTAAAAAATTAAAAAACAACAACAACAACAAAAAAAAAAAAACCCTTACCTTCCCTCTTAGAATCAATACTGTGCACTTTTCTAAAAAATTATTAAAAAAAAAATCAGAGTGAGAGTCAGGCCTAGAGACAGGAGGTCCTAGGTTCAAACCCGGCCTCAGCCACTTCCCATCTGTGTGACCCTGGGCAAGTCACTTGACCCCCATTGCCCACCCTTACCAATCTTCCACGTATGAGACAATACACCGAAGTACAAGGGTTTAAAAAAAAAAAAAAAAAAAAAAGAAAAAAAAATCAATACTGTATGTTGGTGCCAAGGCAGAAGAGCAGTAAGGGCAGGCAATGGGGGTTAAGTGACTTGGCCAGGGTCACACAGCTAGAAAGTATCTGAGGTCAAATTTGAACCCAGGACCTTCTGTCTCTAGGTCTGGCCACCCAGCTGCCCCCTTAATTTAGAGTTTTAAAGTCACCTGAGATGTTAAGTGGTTTTAAGTCAGGGCCACACAGCTAGAATTTGTCAGAAGTGGGCCTTGAACTTATGTTCTGATTCTAAGGCCAGTCTTTTCTATAATCATGAAGCATTATCATTAGAGCACCCTTTTAGAGGGTGCTAGATTTGCTCTCATAGTTTTTCACAATTTGTAATGGGATCAAATAGCTCTAGAAGACTGGCAGTACAATCCTAACCAGATGGGGAGGTAGGTAGGGAATAAAAATGAATAAAATGAATTTATGTTGACCCTTCTACTCCCCTGACCTCCTCATTTCCCACCTCATCCTTGGAAGGTGTCTTGGATTTGGTCCTCTATGAAAAAGGTTCAAGTTAGGAGGGCCTCAGGATGTTCATCCCAGGCCATGGTAGCTGGGGGCAGAGAGGGGATCTGGATAAGTCCTGGAATGTTCCTGAAGGATTACAGAGAATCTGGGCTAGTTCAAAGACTGACCCGAGGATTCAGAGCCAAAGAACTTAACTTGGTCTGATAACCTGAATACCGTCTAGGTCTAGTATATGGAGAATCTAAAACTATGCATTTGCCCTGGAATTAATCTAGCTTTCCGGAAGCCTTCTGTCCTGAAAGGTGATTGTAGGAGAGGCTCAAACCCACGCTAAAACAACGGTACCTGCACTGCCCCTCTTCTCAGTCTGGCCCAGTTTCAATCCATATCTCTGGGTTGGGTTGTACCTAAACTCAGGGCTTTTTTGCAGGAATCCTAGAATTTAGGTCTAGGTCTTTGCCTCTCAACTCTACCAGCTAGTTTGAAACATCCAAAGGTCTGTTTGTGGTTGCTGTGATGTACAGAGATTTTTTTTTTAATCATTATTTTTAGGATTTATATAGTTTGTTAAGGTTTACAAAGCACTTCAGAATGTTGTCTCATCTGATCCTCACAGCAACCAGTTGGGTTTCTTGCTTTATAGAAAAGAAAACTAAGCCTGAGAAAGTGACTTGCCCAGGGTCACACAGCTAAGCGTCCAAGGCAGGCTTTGAACATTTGTCTATCCTGACTCTAAGTCCAGGGCTCTCTTCACTGGGCCACTGAACCGCCTGTAGGTTTTTTGGGCCCAGTTGGGCTCAGGTAGAGACTCAGTTCCATCCTACTTTCTCTTGCCTTGGGGTTCAGCTCTAAGCGTCATTTTCTCTTATTTGTAAAATAAGCACAATAACAAGATGCAGTGTGGCATGTATGAAGAGAATAGTAAAGTCAGGGGAACCAGGTTCAAATCCTAAACTACGGTATTTACTATCTGTGTGGCTTTGGCCAGGGACTCTTGGGGCTCTTGATTTCAGATTTCTCATGTCTAAAAATGAGAGTTTTGGACCAGGTGGCCTCTTAGTTCCCATGGAGTCCCATGACCTATACAGACTACAATTACTACACTCATGAGAGTTCTTGTGAAGGATGCGCTTTGGAGACCTCCAACACAAGCTCTTTGTCTGAATTCTCAAACCCTATAGAGAGGAGTCCAAGCTCTGGCTGCTTCTCCATCTAGAAAGCTCCAGGCAATAGAGGGGAGTACCTGCATAGGCAGGTACAGTCCCTGACATGGAGTAAGTGCTTAAGAGACGAATTGATTGACTACTGGATAGCTAAGGGTAGAGAAGTTCATTCTCAGCAGACTTCCCACTCGGTGCACTCTCTTGTCAAGGCAGTCCTTTATTATTGGGTATATCTGTCCTCATGGAGGGTCAGTAACTCCAATCTGTGCTCAGGGTGGTGGCCACGACCCAGATGCAGGCAGCCGATGCTCGTAAATCCTTCCCGTGCTTTGATGAGCCAGCGATGAAGGCCACCTTCGACATCACGCTGATCCACCCCTCTAACCTCCACGCCCTCTCCAACATGCCTATCAAATGTGAGTAGAGCAAAATGGGGCTTATGTTCTTCTTCTCACTGGACTCTCTGCCCCTGGATCTCTTGAGACAAAGACAACTGGCACCATCACCATAAAACTTCCAGTTGGGGCAAACCTTTGGGGTGGGGATGGGGTTGTAGGTGCTGTGGTGCTGAAGGAGCTGGGCAATCTGGCTCTTGGCCCCAAAGGGTTTGGGGGGAGGAGGGCACAGGAGAGGGAAGTCACGACAATGGTACCCTGGTAGGGGATGGCTATGCTGCTGTTTGGCAGGAGGGCCAACAAGACCACTGTTCAGCTGGGGCCAAGCTCCTCCTCCCTGTGCTAGGTACAGGTCTGTGGGACGGCCATCGTCTTCCAGAATGGCTCTGGAGGCAGGAGGGGGCTAGGAGGGGCAGAGATAGACAGAGGCTGCTCTTTTACCCTCTTCTCTTTTGTGTTCCAGCTTCTGTTTCAGATGGTAACTGGAATACCACTAGTTTTCACACCACCCCAAAGATGTCCACGTATCTCTTGGCTTACATCGTCAGTGAGTTCGAAGCGGTGGAGAAAAATGAAAGCAATGTACAGGTATAAAATTCAAGGCCAGGTTTCTTAGACTACCTGAGGCCCAGAAGAATGAAGTCATGTATTTGCAGGCCACACAGTGAGAGATCTTGGCCTAGGGCCCAGGCACCCAATGTTCAGGCCTTCACTCCGCAGCAGCTCAGAAGATAAGATAAGATGCTGCTGGGAGAGAAGGGAGATGGGAGGAAGAGGGCTAAGCAAGATAAGAACCCAAGACTTAGCTCTTTGGTGTTCTTGCCACCACCCAGGCTTCACGCTCTTCTTCCCAGCAGCCTAGATCTCTCTGTGTCTGTCTACCCCATCACCCACCCATCCACCCTTCTGTGGCCTCACCACCTCTTCTCAGAGCCAGAGTTCCCTCCTCCCTCCCTCCTGGTCTCTCTCCTTTAGGTTAAAAACAGCTTAAATAAATGTCTGCTTGGTAGATGCTCACCCTATGATGTCCCCCGCCAATCCGGGACCCAGGCCCTGTCTCACTCTCCTGGTTCTGGCCGTGGTCTGGGTCATTTCTCTTTCCAGGATTTAGCTGGATGTGTTCCTTTGCAGATCCGGATCTGGGCCCGTCCCAAAGCCATCGAGGCAGGCCACGGGAACTATGCCTTGAATGTGACAGGACCCATCCTTTCATTTTTTGCCGACCATTACAGCACAGCCTATCCTTTGCCCAAGTCTGGTGAGTAGGGCTGGGACCGCCGCGGCGAGGGTCCGGGTCACCCTTTGGGCGAGGGTGCTGGGCGGGTGGGGATGGGGCGCAGCTTGCTCAGGGATGCTCAGGGAGCATCTTTTCTCCTTCAGATCAGATAGGCCTGCCAGACTTCAACGCCGGAGCCATGGAGAACTGGGGCTTGGTGACCTACCGGGAGAGCGCGCTGCTGTACGACAGTTTGTCCTCCTCCATTGGCAACAAGGAACGGGTGGTTACAGTCATTGCCCATGAGCTTGCCCACCAGGTACTGTGCCACAACTCCTACATGCCCCCCCTTTTTTTTTAACCTTTACCTTCTGTCTTAGAATCATTACTGAGTATTGGTTCCAAGGTAGAAGAGCGGTAAGGGCTAGGCCATGGGGGTGAAGTGACTTGCCCAAGATCACCCAGCTAGAAAGTGTCTGAGGCCAGATTTGAAGATAGGACCTCCCCCCTTTTAGATCTCACTCTCAATCCACGGAGCCCCCTCGCTGCCTCCTTATGTCCCTTCTTTTTCCCTCTTCAGGAGAAGGGAGGGCCATCTAGTCTTTGACACCCCCTTGATTGACTGTTCCTTGTTGGGTATGTGTGCTTGCCCTCATGTCTGGTTGGGACACAGGTACAGAGGACTTAGAACTAGAAAGAACCTTTAAATAATTTCCTCTAGCACCCTCATCTTATATAGGAGGAAGTTGAGAACCAGAGAGGAAATGTGATTTGCCCAAAGTCATAGAGTGGCAAAGTCAGAATTTGAATCTGGATCCTTTGACTTTAAATCCAGCTGATGGCAGTGTCCAGAAAATAGAGATCATTGATCCCTAAATACTTTTTACTCCTTAAGTGGTTTGGAAACCTGGTGACTGTGGCCTGGTGGAATGACCTGTGGCTGAATGAAGGCTTTGCCTCCTATGTGGAATACCTCGGGGCTGACTTTGCTGAGCCTACCTGGAACCTGGTGAGTGCCCTTTCTATGCTGAGATTCTTCTGTATCATGGGGTGGGGTGACCCTCCAAGGGCCCAAACCAAAAGGGCAACTGAGATTCTCACTCTAAGAATTCAATTCAAATTCAATAAGCATTTATTTTTTAAGCCCCTTACTTTCAGTTTTAGGATCAGCTCTAAGACAGAAGAGTGTCAAGGGCTGGACAATTAGGGTTAAGTGATTTGCCCAAGGTCACACAGCTAAGAAGCATCTGAGGTCAGATTTGAACCCAGATCCTTCCAGCTTTAGGCCTGGTGCTCTATTCATCATGCTACCTAGCTGCCCCAGAAATATTTATTAAGCAAAATATCACCTACTTTGCATTAGGTACTGGGAGGGTCAAAAGAAAAAACAAAACCAATCTGCCTTTGAAGAGCTTATATTCTACAGAGTGGATGGGAGAGAATGGGCAAAATGTGTACACAGAAAGGTACAAATGGAATCTCTACAAAGTAAATACACAGTCATGTCCTTGAGGCACACTTGGGGACTCAGGAAATGCCTCATGTGGGAGGCAGGCCAGAAAAATGAGTCTCTTTTTTTTTTAACCCTTCTATCTTAGAATCAATACTGTGTATTGATTCCAAGGCAGAAGAGTGGCAAGGGCTGGGCAGTTGGGGTTAAGTGACTTGCCCAGGGTCACATAGCTGGGAAGTATCTGAGGCCAAATTTGAACCCAGGACCTCCTGACTGAATCACTTAGCTGCCCTTCTTGAGCTGAGTCTTGAAGGAAGTTAGAGATTCTAAGATATAGAGATGAGAGGGGTGGTAGGGCACATTTCTGGCATGGGAGATCATCTATGCAAAGACAAAGAAAAGGAATGTTGAATGTAGGGAGAGAGTGAGTAGGCTGGACCATAGCATAGAGGAGGCTAATGGGAAATGATCTGAAAAGGCAAGCTAAACCCAAATTGTGAAGAGCTTCAAGTGGCCAACAAATGGGTCTGTATTTTCTCCAGGAGGTCATAGAAAGCCACTCAAGCTTCCTGAGCAGGGGAGTCACTTGGTCAGAATTGTGTGTTAGAAAACATCTGACAGGGATCCAGAGCCAGTTGAAGGATGTATTAAGGGTGTGGGATGGAGTAGGCAGGGACTCTGCTCTCCTCTGGTTCTGCTCTAACCCATTGTGGGGGGGATTGGGCCACCTTTGCAGAAAGACCTCATCGTGCTCAATGAATTGTACCGAGTGATGGCTATTGATGCCTTGGCCTCTTCCCATCCACTGTCCACTCCTGAGGATGAAGTCAACACTCCAGCCCAGATCAGCGAGCTCTTTGATTCTATCACCTACAGCAAGGTAAATCGTCCTGGCACACAGCACCAGCTCATTCAGATCGGGAGAGGGGGAAGATTGGAAGAGATTGCACTGGAAGAGTTGTTTTTGACATCTTCGTAGTTTAGTCCAAATAAGAGTCACCCAAAGGGATTCTTGTGGATTCTATGCCTCAAAGCATCATTTTTTTAAAAAACCCTCACCTTCTGTCTTAGGATCAATACTATGTTATGGTTCCAAGGCGGCAGAATGGTAAAGACTAGGCAATTAAAGGTCAAGTGATCACACAGTTAGGAAGTATCTGAGGCCAGATTTGAACCTAGGATCTCCCATCTCCAGACCTGGATTTCTGTCCAGAGTCTTCTAGCTGCCCTGGTTCTTTTTAAAAATACCATAATACCTTGGGACAGGTAGGTGGCTTAGTGTACTGGAATTGGGAGGACCTGGGTTCAAATCTGGCCTCAGACACTTCCTAGCTATGTGATCCAGTACAAGTTACTTAAACCTGTGTGCCTAACCCTTACCTTTCTGTCTTAAGAGTTGTTACAAACATGTAAAACCCAGTGGAATTGTTCCATTGGCTATGGGAAGAGTATGTGAGGAGGGGAGGGAAAGAACATGAATCGTATAACCATGGAAAAACACCCTAAATTAATTAATTAATTAAAGATTTCTAAATTTGTAATAAAAAAAGAGTTGTTACAAAGATAAAAAGTAAGGGTTAAAAAAAAATTACGGTGCTATCTCTCAGATGATCCTGTCTCAGCACAGCTCTGAGCAGCTTCAAAGGGTTCAAATAGTTGTAAGTGTGTCCTCTATCTGCCTTGCCCCCCTCCTTAGGAGCCCCTTAGTACACTAGAGAGCACTTACCTGGATCCCTAGACTTGGGCTGCCAGATTGCCTACCCATTACTTCCCTGGCATTATATGTCTCTTCTCTTTACGTCTTGCACCATTCTGTGTTATTATGTATAACCTATATCAAATTGCTTACTGTATCATGGAATGGGGGGAAAGAGAATTTGGAGCTCCAAATTTTAGAAAATGAGTGTTAAAAATTGTCTTCACATATAATTGGGAAAAAGAAAATATTATTGAACCACCTTTTTGAGGGCCATCTCTCATCTTCCCCAGGGAGCCTCAGTTCTTCGGATGTTGTCCAGTTTCCTTACAGAGGACCTCTTCAAGACAGGCTTGGCGGTGAGTACTTAACTGCAACCCACCCTTGGCAGGCAGGAAGGATGAAAGTGAGAAGTTGTCTAAATTCCTGATTCCGAGGACCCTCTCAGGTCTCGCTGGCCAGGGGCCTTCAGTCCCAGAGGCCCTGGCCAATAGTACAGTTTGGGGACTTGGAAGAAACTCTGTGCTAGGGAATTTTTCTCTCAGGCCTAAGGCCTTTGTCTTCCCAGGCTCATAAATTAGAGGTAGGACAGACTGAAAAGGCCATCTTGTCCAAGGCCCCTCGTTTTACAGTTGAGCAAATGGGCCTAAAGGGACTAAGTGACTGGCCGAAGTTAACACAGGCAGTAAGTAGCTGAGCTGGGACTCAAAGCCAGATTCTCTGACTCTACATCTGAGTCTTTTTACTATACCTAAAAACTAATTTTCTCTCCACAGTCCTACCTGCATACCTTTTCCTACAAGAATACAGTCTACCAGGATCTGTGGACTCACCTACAAGATGTGAGTAAACAAAATATTTGTTTGTGGAAATAGCTTCCATGCCCAAGTGGAGGCTCCATACAACTTGAACTGCTCAGAATCACTGAGCTGTAAGGGAACTTAGACATCACTAATCTAACCCCTCTCTTCCTTCCTTCCTCCCTTCTTTCCTTCCTACCACCCTCCCTTCCTTCTCTCTTTCCTCTCTCCCTTGGTCTCTCCATTTTTCTTCCTTCCTCCCTCCTTCCCTTCTTTCTTTCCTCCCTCCCTCCTTCCTTTCTTCATTTCTTCCTTCTTTCCTGCCTGCCTGACTTTCTGACTTTCAGCCTTCCTCTCCTTTTTTTTTAAAACTCTTACTTTCTTAGTAACAACTATAAGACAGAAAAGTAAGGGCTGGGCAAATGAGGTTCAATGACTTGCCCAGGATCACACAGCTAGGAAGAATCTGAAGATTTGAACTCAGGCCCTCTCAATTCTAGGCCTGGCCCGCTATCTACTGTACCACCTAGCTGTCCCTCCAAGCTTCCTTCAAAAGCCAGGCTATTGGGCCTCCATGCCATCTTCCTGACTTCCTTACAGGATCCTCAGCATGCCAAGGAGTCCACTTATTCTGCATGCATGTGTCTACAAGTGTGGGTGTAGATGGCAGCTAGTTGTAGAAGAAGGGACATTGTGTCCTCAGGGGATGGAGAGCAAGGCATAGTTGCATACTGACTGCCATTTCCTAGGTAAGAGTATTGGATGTAGTCCCAAAAAGGAGTAGAAGAGTGACAGCTAAGTGGCTCAGTGGATAGAGAGCCAGGCCTAGAGATGGGCATTCCTGGGTTCAAATCTGACCTCAGATATCTCCAAGCTATGTGACTCTGGACAAGTCACTTAGTTGCCTAGCCCTTATGGCAATTCTGCCTTAGAACAAATAGCTATCATTTCTATTCAATTCTAAGAGGTTAGGGTTAAAAAAAAAAAAAAGGAAATAGAAGACTGAGGAAAGATGAGGCTTAGATATTAGTCAATTAATAAACATTTATTGGTTTTTTTAAACCCTTACCTTATATCTTAGAATCAATACTATGTACTAATTCCAAGGCAGAAGAGTGATAAGGACTAGGCAACTGGGGTTAAGTGACTCACCCAAGGTCACACGAGTAGGGTGTATCTGAGGTCAGATTTGAACCCAGGACCTCCCATTTCTAGGCTTGGCTCTCTAGCCACTGAGCTGCCTCACTGCTTCCTTAATAAACATTTTTTAAGGAACAGTGCTAAGCATTTGTACACCAAGAAAGGCAAAAGACAAACCTGATCCCAAGGAGTCCCACATCCTAAGAGGAGACCAACAAGCATGTACATACAATGTATATATAGGATAAATTGGAGAGAATAGAGGAGAGACATTAGCATCAAAGGGGTTCAAGAGAGACTTGATTAAGAACTGGGAGGCATCCTAGAGCTCATCTTATTCAGCCCTTCCATTTTTCAGATGAGAAAACCGAGGCTTAGAAAGGTTAAGTGCCTTGTCACCGGTGACATAAACAAGCAATAGGGCCAGGATCTTTTAACTCAAATATTCTGGTTCCAGATCTCCTACTCTATCTGCTAGGCTATACTGCCTCTGATGCTCTAGGTTATCTGGAGGAAATCCAGTCTTCTGAATTTTAGTCCATTAACTTTCTAGTAGTGCTCTTCACCCTCAGAAAACCTCGGCATAGGCAGATGGTAGCCTCAAAAGCGCATTGTCTGTTGGACAAGCAGAGATGTGAGAGACCCAGAGGCTGGGAACTTCAGGGGGGAAAGACCCTTAGGTGCTGCAATCCTGCCTTCCCTACCAGTCTGGGCTTTCTTTTTCCATTCACACTAGGGATGGTTTGGAATACAAAGAGGAGCAGAGTTGGAACCAAGGAAGGGAAGGGAAGTTGGTTAGTTTTCACTCTGCCCAGAGATGATCTTAGTCAATACTGGGTCACAGTGGGATTCTCTCTGGGAAGGGGGATCCTTTAGTATCCCAGACACAGAAGGACTTTTCCAACACTTTTTTGTCATTCCCATATAGGCTGTGAATAACCAGTCTGCGGTGACATTGCCTGCCTCTGTTCAAACCATCATGGATCGGTGGATCCTCCAGATGGGCTTCCCTGTGCTGACACTGAACACGGCCACTGGTGCTCTCTCCCAGGCACACTTCCTGCTAGACCCTACCTCCAATGTCTCTCGTCCCTCTCAATTTGAGTGAGTGAGGAGGGAGTCCAGGCTGCAATTAGAAGGACAGTGGATGTGGGAAAACCCTGCCAGTCATAGTTCTTAGTAACCAAGTCTCCCTCTGAAACATATTCCATAGCTTGGGTTTAAGTGGTCCCTCACAATGGAGTCTCTTTAACCCTCTTTCTGACCTTCTAAGAGGTGATTCTACTAGAGTCCAGCTGTGTGCAATAACTTTTGAAGTTAAACGAAAGTGTCACTGCCTGGCAACTTCTTGTCTATACTGTCCCATGGAAGCATAGCCCAGGAAGAGGTCTCCCTTGAAGCCCACCAGCCAAGGTGGTGCCTTAAAAAGCTCTCCCTCCAGAATGGACCTAGGTTGAAAATTGTCAGAGCTTTGGTGCTTTGTACCAAAAATGCAAGTCACTCACCAGAGCCTCTTGTGAAACAGTCACCAGAGGTGAAAGGGGAAAGATTGGGCTGAAGCATCTCCCTTCAGGTCTCAGATCTGCCTTCCCTGGGCTGAGGGAATGAGTATTTGAAGAACCCAAGGAAGACCTACCTGTCTTTCTCATTACAGCTATCTATGGATCGCTCCTGTCTCTGCACTTAAAAGTGGAGGAAAAACTGAAAATAAATGGCTTAATGGCAACAAGACAGGTATTCCTACTTTGTTCCTGAGTGGGTGGGAAGGGCATTTCCTCTATCTTTGTTCCCAGACTCCCCACTGGGTCTTTATGTTCTAGCCCAGCAAGGGAATTTACCCCCAACTCCTTGAGTGATTCTGTGGATTATAGAGGGGCCCAGCGGTCCATTTTCTTCCAGCCATTTACAGACAAGAGTTGAGATTAAGATGTTAATTCCTAAAATCTGTAGAGAGCTGCATGGCTACCTAAGTGCTTTCATGTCCATTATTTCATGTCATCTTCATACCAGGTCTGTAAGGTAGGTAACACAAGTAGTAGACAGACTTTACAGAGGAAGAAATCAAACTCTGGAGCAATTAAGGGTGTGTGGCTAGTTAATGGTAGAGGCAGACCTCCAAGACGGCTATTCTAAGCTGCCTGTCAAAAGTATCTGGCCCAGAAGGCCCGGCTTAGGTTCTCTTTCCTGCCTCCTTGCCCCATCTCCGGTCAATATGATCTTGAGGATGCTACGTCTTAGAGCCTTTACTATGCTCGAGGACCTCCTCGCTCTGGGTGAACCAACATAGGAGCAGGTCGTGTCTATGGAGGTATGTCTGAATTGGGGTTTCAGGCTGCACTGAAGATTAGAACTGAAACTGGATCGAGTGAAATTCTTGTGCCGGACTCCCTCCTTATACCCCCAACACTTCTCTTTCTCTGCAGAAACTTTTGAGGAGTTTAAAGTGACAGGTAATGACTGGATCCTTTTGAACATCAACGTGACTGGCTATTACCTGGTGAATTATGATGCTAGAAATTGGGAGCGACTCCGGAACCAGTTAGATACAGATTCTTCTGTAAGTGTCTAAAACCCTTGGTTCCTCCCTGTGCTCTGAGAAACCAGTGGGTTTGTGTTTCTGAGAGAGCCTCAGGACCTCCTCCCTGCAACCCTGCCTAGAAATTTGGGTAGCTTATATTATAGGGGAAATGCCCTAAACTTCAGAATGAATGAATTAGATCAGTGATTCCCAAAGTGGGTGCTACTGCCCTCTGGTGGGTGCTGCAGCGATCCAGGGGGAGCGGTGATGGCCACAGGTGCATTTATCTTTCCTATTAATTGCTATTAAAATTTAAAAAAAATTAATTTCCAGGGCGCTAAGTGATATTTTTTTCTGGAAAGGGAGCGGTAGGCCAAAAAAGTTTGGGAACCACCAAATTAGATGCTTTTATGAGAGCAGGTTTAAATAGGATGGGCTGCTGGGTACCTGATAGAAAAGGGTAAGAGCCACCCCAAGAGGGAGTAAACAAGGGAATAAAGAGAGAAACATACTTTGCAAACTTTGTAGCTTTTCTCAAGACCTAAAGAACTTCTGGATTCTTTGCTGTGCATT
The DNA here is from genome assembly GCF_016433145.1 of Gracilinanus agilis. Taxonomy (NCBI): domain Eukaryota; kingdom Metazoa; phylum Chordata; class Mammalia; order Didelphimorphia; family Didelphidae; genus Gracilinanus; species Gracilinanus agilis. The sequence continues at coordinate 600,965,850 of NC_058131.1, read as the reverse complement.
CATACCTACACACTGAAGATATTTTATTTCTCTTCTTTCAGATCATTCCAGTCACCAACAGGGCTCAGATCATCCACGATGGCTTCAACCTGGCCAGGTGAGCATGCTGTCCAGTCGGGAACACCCCAGTAGGTCATGTAAGCATAGAGTAGGAAGCAGGGACAGAGATAGAGAGAGAGAAAACCTTGGATTAGGAGATGAAAAATTATCTAAATTCTAGACTTGACTTTTCCAGTCACTAGTTGTATGATTTTGGAGTAATTCCCTTAATCTCTGTTCCTTAGTTTCCTCCTCTGACAATGAAAGGATATGAGTCCTTCTGAAACTCTAAGATTTCTGTGATTCTGGGACAAACTCTGGTCTAGGATGGTCTAGGATGGAAAGAGGACCCGGTCCAGGATCAGAAGACCTAAGTCTGCATGGCAATGCTCTTGTCCTCAATTTCTTCATTTGTAAAATGTTAATAATATTGCCATGTCTTCTTAATAGGCTTATTGTGGTGAAAACGCTTTGTAAGCCTTAAACCTTCCCTTAGAAAAGGGAGAATATAGAGCCGGGAGGTCCTAGGTTCAAATCTGGCCATAGACACTTCCTAGCTGTGTGACCCTGGGCAAGTCACTTAACCCCCATTGCCTACCCTTACCACTCTTCTGCCTTGGAACCAATTCACAGTATTGATTCTAAGACTGAAGGTAAGGGTTAAAAAAGAAAAGTAAAGTAAAGGGAGAATAAAGAAAACTCTTAAGGTCAGATAGATGATCCAATAGATAAAGCATTTAGGAATAGAGTTCAAATCTAGCCTTAGACACTTACTAGATGTGTGATCCTGGGCAAGTCACTTTACCCTGTTTGCTTCGAAAGAAAGAAAAAAAAAATCTTTGTTTGAATCCTTAAAAGTAATGGCTAGGGTGGCAAGGGGAGCTTTTCATTCGGGGCTGGGAACACTGAGGTTCTGTGTCTGTGCTCAGGGCTCAACACGTCGAAACAACACTGGCTCTGGATAACACGTTATTTTTGAAAAATGAAGTGGAATACATGCCCTGGCAGGCTGCCCTCAGCAGTCTTAGCTACTTCAAGCTTATGTTTGATCGAACAGAAGTGAATGGCCCCATGAAGGTAAGAAGAATTCAAGGGTTAGGTTGAGAGACCACCTCATGGTGAACCTGAGCTGGAGCAGGCCAAACTGTTGGAGAAAGTAAATATTGGGAGAACAAATTTTGTCTGCCTGTGTGGTATGATTTTTAAGGGCAGTAGGACAGCTCCTGATTCTTGATGAGCACCCACCCGCACTGCCTGAAGGATTGCCTGAAATTCCACCATTAGGGCTTCATTTCTTTGGCTTGAGTCTTTGTCTTTTAAAATAGAAACATTCCTGGAAGGGCTTCACAGATGAAGCCCAATTTATCATATATCTTTCAGAATGAATGAAATAGATGATTTTATGAGAGCAGAATTAAATAGAAGGGAGGAGGAGAACATGAGGCTACTAGGCACCTGACATGAAGGGAGAGAGAGCCGCTCCCCAGAGGAGGTAGACAAGGGAACAAAGAGAGGAATATAGTTTTTCTCAAGGCCTAAAGCACTTCTGGATTCTTTATTGCATATGGGCTAAAAACTGCAAGGGAAATTTGGACTCAGAGTACCAAGGCAGAACATGCATTTCCTTCCTTCTGTGTGTAAATTCAAAGAGAGACTGGCAATGGAATAACTATGGTCTTTGGGGCTGAGCAGAGAGTACCTGGCAAATTGGCTTCTGGGACAAACTTCACAAATATATTCAAGGTATTAAGGGTATTTTCAAATAAACATTTAAAGACAAATTCAGTTGCAGGAATAAGGCAAGAGATCTCAGGACCCCACAGAGGGAGACCCTGGAAAAATGTGAGGCTGCTGCTGAGGAAGCGGTGGCTGGGTGGGCTAAGGTAAAAAACTAGGATGTATGGTGTGTTGGAGCATCCTATTCAAACATCTGGCAGCATCCTATTTTTTTTAGTTTTTTTTTTCCTTTAAAAATTGTTTTATATTTAATTTTTTCCCATTACATGAAAAAAATTAATATATTTAAATTTTTTTGAGTTCCAAATTCTCTCCCTTTCTCACTGAGAAAGCAAGCAATTTGATATAGATTATACATGTGCAATCAAGTAAAACTTATCTCCATATTAGCCATGTTGAGAAAAAAAACAGACCCCAAACCCCTCAAAACTAAGAAAAATAAAGTTTTTTATGCTTCAATATACATTCAGATTCCATCCATTCTTTCTCTGAAGAGATAAGATAGCATTTTTCATCACACAAGACCATGCAAATCTTACTTCTATATTGGTCATTGCTGTAATAGAATACTCATATAAAGCCAAAACTCCAAAATAAAACACAAATAAACCAAAATGAAAAACAGCGTGCTTTGATTTGCATTCCAACTCCATCAGTTCTTTCTCTGGAAGTTGGATAGCATTCTTTGTCATAGGTCCTTTGGAACTGTCTTGGATCATTGTATTGCTGAAAAGAATGAAGTCATTCAGAGTTGATCATTGGACAGTATTGCTGTTAATATGTACATTTGTCCTGATTCTGTTTGCTTCATTTTGCATCAATTCATATAACTCTTTCTAGGTTTTTCTGAAACTCTCCAGCTCATCATTTTTTATAACAGAATAGTATTTCATCATATCCATATCCTGTGGCTTGTTCAGCCATTTCCCAAATGATGGCCATTCCCTCAATTTCCAATTCTTTGCCATCACAAGAAGAGCTTCTATAATATACTTAAATATATAATATGTATATAACATATATACTTTTGTATATTTAGATCCTTTTCCTCCTCCTCTTTCTTCTCTTAGGAATACAAAATCAGTAATGGTATTGCTGGAGCAAAGGGTATGCACAATTTTACAGTCCTTTGGTTATAGATCTAAATTGGTCTCCAGAATGGTTGGATCTATTCACAGCTCCACATTAGTGCTCCAATTTTTCCACATTCCCTCCAATAATTGTCACGTTCCTTTTTAGTCATGCTAGCCAGTCTGATTGGTGTGAAATGGAATTGTTTTAATTTGTTTTTCTCTAAACAATTGTGATTTAGAGCATTTTTTTTCACGGGACTATAGATAGCTTTGATTTCTTCTGAAAACTGCATGCTCATATCCTTTGACTATTTATCAGTTGGGGAATGATGCATGTTCTCATAGATTTGACTCATTTTTCCATATATTTGAAAAATGAGAACTTAAAGACAGTTGCAGTTTCCTATTTTAAATAACAATTCCTACTTAGTGAGAGGCAGTGTAGTGTTAAAGTAAGGCTAGCCTGGGTATTAAGAACATCTAGCACATACTAGCCATGTGACCTTGGACAGAATTAATTAATATATCAGTGCCATATAAGCAACTCCCCAAAATTATATGTACAAATTAGTGATCTACATGGTTGGAAGAGACTTTCCGTAGTAGGAGCTCCCCAAAGTCCAGCCAAAACAAGCAAAACTAGTAGCTTCATCATGAAGGAGTATAAAAGTTCCTAGCATTGTCTACATGTTGGTGCCCAGGACCAAAACTCCAACTGCCTCCCCCGAGTTACTGTTCTAGGTCGGAGGCTCTTGGAGGAAGGAAGGCTTATGGATGTCCTCTGGCTGCTTGTTTTTTACATTGTGCTGTTTAGAATCATAGAGAGATTGAAAAAAATGCAACATGAAAGTCTTGTTCTTTCCAAATAGAACTATCTGAAGAAACAGGTTACTCCATTATTTGATTATTTCAAGACTCTCACCCAAAATTGGACTCAAATTCCTCCTACACTGATGGAACAGTGAGTATAGAAATGGGGAATATGGGCTAAGGGGGTGCTGGGAGGAGTCCTAGTCACTGTGAAGGGGATTCATCTTAGGGCATCTTTGTTCTCAGACTCTTGCTGGGAACATGTCTTTAGTTACCAGTAATTATATTGGAGTTGGGCCAGGGAGGCAGATATCCCAAAGACCTGGGTGCTGAAAATTGCCCTCATCCTTTAAATCGGATCCCTCTCCTGGGCCTAGGCATTCAATCAGTAAACATTTGCACACATTCAACACACCAGAAAAGAGACAATATGTCAGTGACTTTGAGGACACCTTGAATCCAGGAAGTCCTTGGTTCAGCTCTCACCTCCTGAGCAAGTTGCTTGATTTCTCAGTGCTCAAAGGTGTCAGACTTGCATATAGCAATTGGAGCCCTCAACTAGATTAAAATGTAATATATTAAAATAAATATAGATATAATAAAATTTCAAAAATGTTAATTTGTGGCTTTTTACCTCAATATGTAGCCAGCAGAAATCTGTTTCTATTTGAGTTTGACACCATTGCTAGTCAACTCTCTAAGATTAAATTGCAGAGAAATCATAGTCCTATAATGATTGAGAGAATTTCCTCATTTGAGTGTACCCTAAAACAGTGAAATCTCAGGTCTGATCTATCTTCCTCAGTACCAGGCACTGTGCTAACGACTGGGGATCCAGAAAAATGCCAAAAGAAAAGAAAAGAAAAATCTAGTCTCAAATTTATCAGCTGGGGTAAAAGCTCTGGTAAAGAGTATTTCTTCCAGTGATTTCACAGCTATCCTGGGTAGAAGAGTCTTTTACGGACAAAGGAAGAAAAAGTCATTTACTATGGAGAATGGCTTGCGGTAGGGTGAAGGTGTGTGCCAATGAGTTATCCTGTGCTGTAAGGCAAAGGAGATAGTCGCTCAGTAGAGTTCTGTGTGTGTTCAAAGAACGGAATGATGTCTTGGTCCATTCCAGGGTTTTCCACTTTTCAAATCCAATTGGCTCCAGAGAAAGGTACAAATCCTGCCGGTGATTGTACCGTGTATAAATGGAGATTTTGAACCTTGGACTGTATCCCCCGTAAGTCCCTTCAGGTTACCATAATGTGGATTTTAAAATTAATATTCAATAACTAAATATATTTTTATAAAGATTTATTAATAATAAACTAACCAAAAGAACTAACTAAAAGATACTAACCAGCCCCCGCCCAAGAGCAAGAGGAAGAGGGAGGAGTTACAGCAAACTATATACAAAAGTGACCACGTAAATGTGGAGGCGAGGGAGAGATTAAAGGGAATTTTGGGAAATACGAAAGGACTTATGGGGGATGCAGTCCAAAGTTCAAAATCTCCATTTATACAACTGTGCTTCCCTAGTCTCTTCCTCCCCAATGATTGGAAGAGCCACTTTCTGTCATTTTGAGACAAAGTCCTTCCTTTTTACAAGAGGGATTCTTCCCCAACCCCCCACAACTCCCCATTTGCCTACCTATCTATACACTGATTGAATTTTTTTTCTTTGGGTAGATACAATGAGGTCAATGCTATTAGCACAGCCTGCTCTAATGGTCTTGCTGAATGTGGAGAGCTGGCCTCAAGACTCTTCAGTGAGTGGATGAGAAATCCCTCAAATAATCCGTAAGTATTGTTAGCATCTGGGAGAGGTGTTATGGCTTCATACTAAACTAGCCAGAAGCAGGGAAGGTGTTGGTAGGAGTGGTGGCAGGGGAAGTATAGCTGTCTTGTGGTCACACATAGAGTCGCAAAGTCATGGCATGGTAGAGCAGATCTTATTTAAGTCTCTAGTTTTATAGATGAGGAGACAGACCAGGAGAGGCCAAAATGCTTTGAAAAGCCAAAGCCAGGACTGGACACTGTGTCTGGCTCCATGCCAAGTTCTCGTTCTAGGTGGTGTCACCCCTCAAGTTTAAGAGCTTGAAAAGATCCCCCTACTTCCTTTCCTTTGCTAAATTCCATCATTTGTCACCTTCTTACACTGCTATCTTTTCATCTAGGATCCACCCCAACCTGAGGTCTACCATTTATTGCAACGCCATCTCCAGAGGTGGAGAAACAGAGTGGAACTTTGCCTGGAACCAGTACCTGAATGCCACCCTGGTGACTGAGGCTGACAAGCTCCGGTCAGCGCTGGCCTGCAGCCAAGAATTGTGGATCTTACAGAGGTGTGTGTGTGGGTGTGTGTGCTTGGATGAGAGCAAAAGCAACAGAAAGGTGGATGAAATATAGAGCAGGGTACAAACAAATGGTCAGCTCTGGAGATAATTTCTTTCCCCCAACCCCATTCATACATCTAACATAAAATAAGTACTTTATATAAACTAGGTGTATATATTTTATTTTTTAAAAAATGTTTTTCCATGGTTCCATGATTCATGTTCTTTCCCATACATACATGTATGTATGTTTGTTTCTCTCTCTCCATCTAAATATATATGTATCTATCTAGCTTCCTGGCCAATAGCTGCATAAGAAGTTGTTCCCCTGTTCTGGGTGGCACCAAGATATAGAACCCCAGAGTTTCCTTGGGCAGAGGATTTCAAGCTCTGGGACAATGCAGAGGTCTTTGGGTTCTCTGGAGTCCCCAGCCTACCTCAAAATACAGATAGCGGACCTGGAGGATTTAAAAAATGCTCTCATGACTCTCTCTAAAAAACTTCAACCAATAACTGAATTCAAAGACTCAAAAGTGAAAAAAACAAACAACAAAAAACCTACAACTGAAGTAGTCCATGAAAATGGCTACTCTCCATTATAGGAATCAGAGATGTGAGCTTTAATTTTGATTCTACCACTGACTCATCCTGGGAATTTATGCACAGGATCCCCCCAAGAAGCTGTTGTTTTCTGCTAGTCTTGGTTACTTACTGCCCAGAATCTTTCATGGTGTTAAGCATCCTGTCCTCCTGATTGTGATTCTCTACTCTTCTTTTCACTACAGCCAGCCCATACATTTTGCTTAGGCTAGTAAAGCTAACAAGGCATAAGCTTGGTTAGCTTACCTAACTAGTATTACCATTCAACTAAAAGGCCCCTTGTTCTTGTTTTGTTTCGTATTTTTTAATTTCCTTTGTCTGATCTTAACTTATCTTGAAACTAAAGGAAGGAATGTTCCCTTGGTGGTGTATGCATAGGATTACTCTCATACATGAAGTTCTTTCCAAGAGTATTTTCCCCAAAATATTTTTCTCCTGGCAAAGTCTTTGCCTGTGTTTTTTTTTTTTTTTGGTTTGTTTGTTTTCTCTTCAAGTAGAAATTCTAGTTCTCACCTCTCTTCTCATCTATAGCTGAGTGTCACAAAAATTAAAATTTACATTTGGCTATTGCCACAGCAATCACCTTAGATCTGTCTGTTCTTTATAACATTTGCCCTCTTTAAAATTTTTTTTTGATATCTTTCTTTTCTGTCATTTCAATTGCCTTCATATCTGAATATATCTCTCCCCCTTTCCTACTCAACAAACTATCATTTATAACAAAGAAGAAAAAAGAACAAGGGGGAAAAAGCAATTTAACAAAACCAACCAACCCAACAGTGGACAGGTTGTCTTTTTTTTTTTTTTTTTACTCTTTTTAAATTAAAATTTTAATAACAAATTTCCATATAAATTTTCCAAAGTTATGATCCAAATTATCTCCTTCCCTTCTTCCCCCCTCCCGGAGCTGGCAATTTAATCTGGGTTATTATACATGTAATATCATGTAAAACATATTTCCATATTATTCATTTTTATAAGTGAATAATCTTATAAAACCAAAACTTCAAAACATATATCCAAATAAAGAAGTGATGTCATATATTTCATCCACATTCCTACTCCAACAGGAGCTGTCTTTTTTTAAAAGCTATCTAGCTCCTTGCCAGCTCCGATTGTTTTGATACATAGTATTTCTCAAAAGTTTTAATGTAGTTTTAAGCTTTTACTAATAGAGATGTACACTAAGACTTTTGGGATACTATAGATCAGTGATTTCCAAAGTGGGCGCCACCGCCCCCTGGTGGGTGCTACAGCGATCCAGGCGAGGCGGTGATGGCCACAGGTGCATTTGGGGGCAGTGAATAACTGTAAGGGGGGCAGTGATAGTATGTGACAGGGGGCTCTAAGTAATATTTTTTATCTAGTCTTGACTTTCTCTGCCTAGATACCTGTCTTACACTCTGGATCCCACCCTGATACGGAAGCAGGATGCAACATCTACCATCACCAGCATCAGCAGCAATGTCATTGGGCAATCTTTGGCCTGGGACTTTGTTCGAAGCAACTGGAAGAAGCTATTCCAGGAGTGAGTCTCTTGGGAGAAGGGCTGGGGGAGGAGAATCCTGGATTAGACCTTTTATCTATGAGACCTTGGAAAAGGAATTTCCAACCTCTAAGCCTAAGTTCATCTCATCATCTGTAAAATTAAAGAGTTAGACTAGATGACTTCTAAAGTCCTTTTCCAACTCTAAATTATTTAATGCCCTTCTCCTCCTACAGAGAGGGCTTGAGATTGGGAAACTGGAGTGCCTGTGTTGATGAAGGCATTGGTCAGAGAAAATGGGTCTGAATTAGAGGTTTGCAAGACAGATTTGCTCCAAGATAGTTGTGACTTTGATTATTAGAGCCACCTGGGTTTATAGATCCCGAGGGGCTGGTATTAATGGAAGACCCAATGGGTTTCTTGCGGAGAAGAGCTTCCTATGCCCTCACCTTCTTCTGAGGAAGTGTTGGCCCCTTGGGCAATGAAGAAAGTCAGAGAGCAACAATTCTGACTGTTCATCCCTCTCTGCAGCTATGGTGGTGGCTCCTTCTCTTTCTCCAACCTAATCCAGGGAGTGACCCAGAGGTTTTCCACAGAGTTTGAACTTAAACAGGTAAGGCTATTTCTTGGTTATCTCACCTGCTTCTGGGCAGTGCCACAACCATCTGATGCCTCTTGAGAAGAAGGAAATTTCAAAGAACCAGTGTGGTAGCAGAGAGGTTGTAGGCTCCCATATGGCTCCTGCCTCTCCTTCTCCAAAGTTTGCCTCAGCAGTTTCTCTTTAGTGATGACTGATTCTCATTTTCTCCTTGGATCATTTTATAATCCCATTGGATAATCATGGTGTAACAGGAACAACACTGTTTGAAAACCTTAGGTTTAAATCTCTTCTCTACTCTTTACTATCTACTTGATTTAAGTCAAATTACTTCTCTCAGATCATTAGTTTGCTTATCTGTAAACGTAAAGGGTTGGATTTGCTGAGGTAAGATGGAAAATGGTGTTGTAACCTGGAATCAGAGAACCTGGGTTGAAATCCTGGCTCGGTCACTTACTATCTGTGTGACCTTGGGGCCTCAGTTTCCTGAAAAGGAGAGGAGTGGGGCCATATGGTTTCTAAAGCCCTTCTAACTCTAAATTCTGTGATCCTGTCATCTGAATTCTCATTGGATTTCCCTTAAAATACATGTGTGGGTGTGTACTTATTTATCAGAGGTGTGTGTTTAGAGTAGAATATACTGAAACTTTGTCCCTAGAAAGGGCAAATCCTGGGTGCCATGAGCAGATCAGTCTCCCCTTAGGATAGTGGCTTCCAGAAGAAGAGAGAGTACAGGCAAAGATGTGATTAATCTTCTATTTTCTGCAGCTTGAACAATTCAAGGAGGAAAACATGGATGTCGGTTTTGGTTCAGGAACCCGGGCCCTGGAGCAGGCTCTGGAGAAGACCAAGGCCAATATCAAATGGGTGAATGAGAACAAGGAGCTTGTATTAGACTGGTTTAAGAAAAACCAGTAAATAGTCTTCCAATTTGTGAAGGTAGTTGCAGTGTTCCCCTGTGTGCCCAACTCTGAAGTATGTGTGTCTCTCTCTTGAAGGCCTGAGCCCAGCCAGAAGTGGGGTGAGGGGCAGACCATACTAAGAAATCTTCCTATGCCCCTTTCTCTGCCTCCATCTTTAGGCTTATACTACCATTCTTGATACTTGGTATTATGGGCCCCCCCCCCCCCCCATTTTTCCCCATGCCAGGCCCACTTGGCATTGACAGAACCTGAAAAAACCAAGCTCCTGGAGAGCATCATGGACTCATTTTACCAGAGAGACATTGTTCCAGAGCTAATCTCAGGGAAGCCCATGTCCCTTGGGCTGAAAGACTCAGACAAAAAGTGGAGTGTTCTCTGGCTGCCATTCCTTCTCTCTCCCTCACCTTGAAAATCCCAGCTTCTGAGAAATCAATGGGGAAAATATCTCTATTTTTTTTCCAAGGGAAAATGTAAATAAATGATTTCTAAATGAGCTTTCTAGTTTGTTTTTGTTTTGTTTTGTTTTGTTTTTTAATAGTAGGAAAAGGTTCAAGACAGCTGTACTGATATTCTGAGAATGGGGGAGGAAGGGAGAAAACTGGTCCAAGGAGACCCCTCTAGCCCTTCCTGGGTCCTATTCCTCCAGTGTCTGAGATCTGGTTCTAGAACTCTGGGGAGCAGTGCCTGGATAGGAATCCAGATGCCAGAAAATCTGAGGATGGAAGGTCACTCACTTCAGAAAATTGGGGGAAGGCTGTGCCCAGAGTCCTGTTAATATCTTGTGGGTATGTTTGTGGCCTCTGTTGATTGGTAATATTTATTTGAAGCTTAAATCCATCTGCAATGTTTATTCAGCTACTAAATCTCCTTTGCACGAGGGAGGTTTGAGAAGAGGGATGGAATTATGGATACAGATGATGGGAAATTGGGGGAAGAGGGAAGGGACACAGCTGCCAGTATCAGCTAATCTCCATTGAGTCTCTAGAATTTCCCACTCTGGAAAGCTTATTGGGGCAGAGACCATGCAGCATGTTCTTTGTGTGTACCACACAAATTTGTGCTTACCATTGGGGTTCAGAATATTTGTGTTAAATGATCAATTGAATGAATTATAAAAGTCTTGTACATTTTTATTTTGTTATTTTATTATTACATATTAATAAATTTAAGTCATTATAGATCATATTTTTATTAATAGATTAAGAAACATTAAGAAACACGAACAGTTCAATATACAAACAAGAGAAAAAAGGATAGTATATGAAACTATGAGTCTGTTAAGTGCAGAACCATGATTTCACATTGGTGTTCCCAGTGTAGAAACTCCCTCCACTGATGTGGATAGGCAAATTATCTAACATTTCCTAGATTTAGAATTAGAAGGGATCTCAAAGGTCATCAGGTCCAAATTCTTGATTTTACAGATGAAGAAACAGACCCAGAGTAGAGAGGTGACCTATACAAGAACACATGGCTAGTGGCCTAGAGAGAATTCAAACCCACACCCTCTGACAATTCCAGCATTCTTTTTTTCCTTCACCCTCACCACATGTCCTTAGAGTTGTATAGACTTAGAGAATCGTTCAGGGGCACTAACTGGTTTGTCCATGGTTAAAGTAAGAAGCAGGCTTTCCCCTCTCTATGGGGCTCTACTACCCTGTACTATCTCTGCTTTGTAACAGTAGGATAGAAACAGGGCTTGTTTCTATTTCATTGACATCATGAATTCCTGACACCTGAACGAAGGTAAACCCTTTGCCAATGTAAGTCAGCACATTCTGACTTAGGCTTTGCCAAGAGCATTGGGAAGTTGAGCAACTTGGCAGGGATCACCTAGCCTCTATGTGTCAGAGGCACTGATTCCTGGTATCCCTGGCTGCTGAGCCAGCTCTCCAGCCACTAGTCCATATTGCCTCTCATAACCACAAAGCTCTGTTGAGAGTGCATCAGAGAGAGGGAGGGAGGGAAAGAGAGAGAGAAGGAGGGAGGGAGGGAGGGGGAGAGAGAAAATGAGGGAGGGAAGGAGAGGGAGAAATAAGGAGGGAGGGAGAGAGATACAGAGGGAGGGAGAGACAGAAGGAGGGAGGGAGGGAAAGAGAAAGGGAGAGAGAGAATGAGGGAGGGAGGGAAGGAAAGGGAGAGAGGGAGGGAGGGAGAGAGGAAGAAACACACACTCAGAGGCAGGGAAGGGAGGGAGTGTATGTGTGTGTCATCACCAAGCTGATAATCTAGATTCAAACTCAATCGGTTTATTGGGTAGTTACAGAACTTTCAAAGCTGAAAGGGACCTTGCAGCTCATTTAATCCAATCTCCTCTCTTCAGTGATGAAGGAGTGAAGGTATCAGGAAGTGGAATCACAATCGCATTGAAGAGCAGAGCAAATACTCAAGGCTGGAGACTGTTGATCTCAGGGGAAGGGATTTTCCCCTCCATACACACTGCTTCCTAATGTTAGGTTGGGGCTCTGGCACTGTGGGTTGAGGAGAAAGAGATGAGCCCAGCCTAAAGCCGGCGAGTGGCAGCTTCCCCAGCATCCATCAGCAAGTGCCATTGAGTAGCTTGGTGGTGGGCTTGGTGGAGAGTACAGAGCAGGTACAGGAAGAGCCAGGGGGTTAGCACTGAAGAGGGTGATTCCAAGTCAAATCAGCTGTGGCGTCTCTCCCCAAACAGGTCTCATCTCCAAATTAAAAACCCTTCCTGGATTTCCTCCTGATTAAACCTGGCCCCATCTCCTTCCTGGGCAGGCAGCTTTCCTGGCGCCAACCCCTAGTGGCCTATGGCTCTCGCTTCAGTCCTTCCTGACACTTTCCCACTTCCCCAAGTCAAGATCTCCCTCCCTCCCTCCTTCCCCTAGTCACAGCTTTGCTCAGGGGAGGGTTCTAAATCGTCAGTTCCTGTAAGAAGGTTTGAATTTGTCTAGAGAAGCCTGGGCCAGGATCTTGTATCCAAAGCCCCCGGCATCTTCTTTTTGTGAGGATGGGAATTTCTTGATCTGCCCTCTAAGTCCTGAAACAGATTTTCGCTTTGGAGGCCCTTGGGACTTTAATAGAAGTTGCCAGTGAGAGCCTGGAAGTAGGAATCTTGAAATTTTAGAACTGGAAAGGATCTTAGAGCTGATCGAGCTCAACCTCATAATTTAATAGAAGGAATTAGGACCCAGGGAAAAAAATGACTTGCTCAAGGTCACATGGTTAGTGAATCAAAGAGTAAGGATTAGAAATAAAGTATTCCAGTCTTCTCAAGTAAAAGGGAAGTAGTAGGATTAATTAAGCATAAGCACTAATTAGGACTTCCTAATTAGTGCTTATGCTTAATTAATCCTAATAGAAGCATCGGAGATAGGACGTGTGAGAAGAACTCTTCTGGGGAGAAAGTGATTTGGCCAAGAGAAGGAAAACAGGAAGAAGACAGGAAGCAGTGGCTAGGTCATTATCATCTACCCTTGGTCAAAAATTCCTAGAAAACAAGAAATCCAGTGTGATTTCTTTGTTCCAGGTCAAGGTAAATAGGTGTCTGATTAGTGCTGTGGGCTAGAGATGACTCACAGGCCTGGGTATCAACTTCCTTTGCATTGTTTCCATGATTATCTCTCACCTTTTATACCTCAGAGATGTTAAATGAGCCGCCAATTGATGCATCAAGCTGTTGGGAATGGGAGAAACTTGAGAGACTGACTTTTTTTTCTTTAAGCTCTTACTTTCTGTCTTAACAATAACTCCAAGACAGAACGGCTTGGGTTGGACAAATGAGGTCGAGTGACTTGCCCAGGGTCACATAGCTAGGATGTGTTTAAGGCCAAATTTGAACCCAGCTACTCCTGATTCCAGGCCTGCCACTCCTCTGTCCATTGTGCCACCTCCTTCCCCTGAGAGACTGTCTTGAAGAGCAAATCTTGTGATCTGGGTTTTAGCAATTATGAGTTCACAGATTTAGAACTGGACACGAGGACCACTCAAATCAAGTTCAGACTCCTCATTTTTTACAGATGAAGAAACTGAGGCACAGAGAAGTTCAATGATTCGTCTTAAGGTCACACAGGTAGCAATGGCCAGAAATGGGATTTTAACTCAAATGTTCTTTCTTTACTATGCCATGCTACATCTATGAACATCTAGAAATTTGGGTTATTTATTGGTTCTTTGCATTGAAGATTGTGAAAGAGCTGAGCATAAAAATGATAACTTACTTATACATAGTTCTTTTTGATTCACAAACTATTTTCCTCTTAACCCCATGAGGTAGGCCATGGAAGGGCCTCTGGGCTTCAGTTTTCCCCTGAAGTACTTGATCTCCAAGGTCCTTCCTATTCAACAAGTTAACAAGCATTTATTAAATACCTTCTATGGGCCAGACATTGTGCTTAGCATTAGGGATGCAAAGAAAGCCAAAAAGAAATGCCTGCTTTCAAGGAACTCACACCCTGTTGGGAGAAACAACTTGTAAACAGCTGTATACAAACAAGATACATACAGGATCATTTGAATGTAATCCCAAAGGGGTTACTAGCATCAAGGGAGATTAGGAAAGACTTCTTAAAGAAGGTAAGATTTTGGTAGAGTCTTACAGGAAGCAAGAAGGAGATGAAGAGTCAACAATGTCTTATATTCTGATTCTTTTTTTTTTAAACTCTCACCTTTAGTCTTAGAATCAATACTGTGTATTGGTTCCAAAGCAGAAGAGTGGTAAGGGCTAGGCAATGGGGGTAAAGTGACTTGCCCAGGGTCACCCAGCTAAGAAGTGTCTGAGGTCAAATTTGAACCCAGGACCTCCCATCTCTGAGCCTGGTTCTCAATCAATTGAACCATCTAACTGCCCCAATAGTCTGATTCTACACTGCACATTTTGTGGGGATGAAACGGAAACTTTGAGGTTAAGAAAACCCCTAATTCTTGTAAGGAAGAGAATGGAATTCCTGAGTTTTCAGAGTATGGGAAACTGTCAAGCATCCTCCTGAATGATCCTTACATTCAGATGCTGTTTCAAAGAGAAAAGCAACATTCCTGAATGGAAAAAGGTTAAAGCTACCTCCAGGTCTGGTTGCTGGCCATGGTTTCCTCCAGCAGAGGTAGTAAACAACAATGGTGGGACTCAGCTTTTGAAGCCAATGGGCTAATATGATACCTGGTGCACACAGTGAGTTTAAGAGCCTAGTAAATGTTTCAAGTTTTGTTCTGAAGGACCAATCAACTTGGAGTAAGGACCCCTGGATTTGAAGACACATTAAGGTTTCTCATATTAAAAAATAAAAACAGAAACAAACCTTAGAAAAAAGATCAAGAAGGGAGAATTCAAGAACCACTGGACTACCTGAAAGTCAAGACAAAAAAAAAAAAAAAAAAAGTGCCTGCATACCATATCTCAAGAAATCGTGAGAGAAAACTGACTTGACTTAGAACCAGAGGACAAAGCAAATAGTCAAAGAATCTACTAGTCACTGAAGCTTCAATATGAAAACTCCTGGGACATCATGAACAAAATCAAGAGCTTTCAGATCAAAGAGAAAGTGCTTCAAGCAATCAGAAAGAAAGAATTTAAGTGCCAAGGAGGTCAGATTTAGCCACCACCACTATAAAGGAGTAGAGAGGTTGGAATATTAGATCCTACACTGAATAATAGTAATAACAGCAATATATTGCACATATTATATACATAGTATTTTAAGATTTGCAAAGTATTTTAATAATAACAGCAAAACTGAAGATAATCTTATAAGAGAAAAACAGATCTTCAACGAAATAGAGGACTTCCAAGCATACCTGATGAAAAGATTATAGGCAAGTAGAAAAATTGAAATTAGAGGTAAAGATTTAGACTATTAGAGTTGGAACGAACTTTAGGGATTATCTAGTCCAATTCTCTCATTTTAATTCTTGAGGAAATTTGCTCAGGTGATTTGCTCAATGTGCCACATCAAGGTAGTGTCAGAGCAAGATATTAGAACTCAGGTCTCCTGACTTCTTGACTAGTAATTAGCTCTAAAAGTACTGGGAACAATCAAACATTTAGGGATGGAGTATGGAGAGTGCAAGGAAGGAGGCCGAAGATTGCTTATGTGAAAACATTGAAGTAACCATACTCTCATCCTTGGATTGTTTGCAAATACATTAACTGAGCCTTGGATTTTTTTTTTTAAACCCTTACCTTCCACCTTCGACTCAATACTGTGTATTGGTTCTAAGGCAATAGGGGTTAAGTGACTTGTCTAGGGTCACACATATAGTGTCTGAGTTAAGATTTGAACCCAGGACCTCCATCTACTGAGCCACCCAGTTGCCCCCTGAGCCTTTGATTTCTACCACTAGAGTGGAAATCACTCCTAGAGTCCTAGCTGAGAATACCAGGGGAAGGTAGTCATTTGTTAAACCTTGACAGGGACCAGCTAAGGCTAGATTTTGGAGTGTCTCCAAGCTTGATCATGATATTATGTGACAATGGGAGCTGTGGTAGTTATTGGCTTTGGAATTGTTATCCCTGCTGGGTTTTGTTCCCATTAGATCTTTACCTTCTCATCCTTGAGTCTAGCTATACACTCTCTTCTAAATCTATATAGACAAACCTAGCTTTTTGTCTCACACCCCACCCCCCCACACCTCTCATTTCTGGCCCATAGCATTAACTGAAATTTCCTCTCCAAGTCTCTTCATTAAACCATGCCCTTATCCATGGCATAAATAAAAAGGGCTTTTCTGAAGCCATGTAATTGTAAAGAAGGATTTTAGTCCCAGAAAAGAGATGAGGAAATGTATATTTCTTCTCTCTTCAGTGAGGGCAGGGATGGAATGGTACATCGACAGCAGAAATAGCCACTATCATTTGGTTTTGCTTAACTATTTTTCTTTGTTGTGAGAGAATACTCACTGGGTAATTTTGGTCATGATTGGGGAGGAAGTATAACTGGAAATCACTATGATATAAAAAGCAAAGGGCATCAATAAAGCAAAAACAAAACAAAACACAAAGCAACACAAAAACCCCACTAGCTGTCAGGAAACTTTAAACAGACAAATAAAAGACTTTTAAAGGAGATAATAGCTTGAGAGAGCTGTCACTAAGATAGGATGATCAAAGTTTGCCCCAAGGTGTTGAGTTTAGAAGATGCTCATTTTAGAAGAGAGCCATGACAAATGAATGGAGTGCTGAGCTTGGAGGTAGGAAGACTCAACTTCATGAATTGAAATCTGGTCTCAGACACTTACTAGCTATGGGAACGTGGGTAAATCATTTAACCCTGTTAGCCTCAGTTTTCTCATCTGTAAAATGAGCTGAAGAAAGAAATGGCAAACCACTCCAGTATCTTTGCCAAGAAAACCCCAAAATATAGAATCCAACACAATTGAAAAAAAGCTAAAAATTTAGAAGGTATTGACTTCAGGTACAGTACTTCAAAGCAGTAGTAAGATGTCCTTGGCCCATCCTCACTACTTCCCTTATAGAAGCTTTCCCATCAGTGGCCATGTCATTGATATCATAGGATTCTCCATCCAAATTCTTGGTGGTGTGTCCTGCTTTATCCTTCAACTGAAGGCTTTTTTCATGCTGTTTCCCTTGAAATTACTATTTTAATTAGAAGGAAACATTTTCTAAGCACTCTTTTAAGGGTGATGGTGAATTAAAAGAACTTAGATATGCTGGGTTCAAGTAGAGAAGAGGATTTGCCCAGGTGAAAAGTGATGAAGACCAACAAACAAGCAGTGAGATTCAGTTTCATGTGATGTAGATGCTCCCAAATGGTTCAGTTACATTAAGCCTGCAGAATCCTGAACTGATGGGCTTTCCTCCCTCATGCATTTCCTGGTAGGTTCCTATAAGAGCATGGACATTCTTCACCATTTGAGCTCATTAGTTGAAGAGTACAATACAGTTTTATATGGATATTGTGGTATATTTATTACTTATGCGTTGACTAATGTTAATATCTGACATTTTTTAAAAATAAAATTTTAATTTCTATTTTTTGTTTCTTACTTCATGGTAGTATTCCATGTCTCCCACCTTCTCACCAACCTGAGAGCCATCTCAAATGGCAAATAGTATTTTTTAGAGAGGGAAAAATGTCAAAACAACTGATTGGTATATTGAAAAAGTCTAAAATATAAGCAATGTGTAACACCTGTGAACTCACTGCCAAGAAAGGGTTCACTGGGGGTGTTTTCTCATATCTTTTCATTTGAATAACACTTGATCTTAATAATTAATAATTTCATTATATTTACATTTGGTTTTTGTGGTGTTTTGTTCTTTACGTTTAAATTGTAGTTACATGTATATCGCTTTCTTGGCTAGGCTGACTTTATTCTATATTGGTTCAACTAGATCTTTCCATTTTTCTCTGTATTCTTCACACATAATTTTCTTTTTTCTTTTAATATATATTTTCCTTTTTTATTTTTTCCTGTTACATTTTTTATTAAAAAAATTTTTTCCATGTCTCCATGATTCATGTTTTCTTTCTCCCTTTCTCCCTCCTCCCTCCCAGAGTTGACAAGCAATTCTATTGGGTTATACATATATAGACATATATCACTTGAACCCATTTCCATATTATTCATTTTTTATAAAAGAGTAATCCTTTAAAACCAAAACCCCAAATCATATACCCACATAAACAAGTCATAAATCATATGTTTTCTTTTGGATTTCTACTCCCATCGTTCTTTCTCTAGATGTGGATAGCATTCTTTCTCATAAATCCCACAATTGCCCTGGATCATTGCATTGCTATTAGTAGCAAAGTCTATTATGTTTAATTGTCCCACATTGTTTCAGTCTCTGTGTACAATGTTTTCTTGGTTCTGTTCATTTCACTCTGTATCAGTTCATGGAGGTCTTTCAAGTTTGTATAGAAATCCATCATTTTATCATTTCTTATAGCACAATAATATTCCATCATCATTTTCATCATCCCCTCAGTTTCCAATTCTTTGCTACCACAAAAAGCACAGGTATATATATTTTTGTACAAACAGATCCTTGTCCAGATGGTTTTTATCCTTTTGGTCTATAAACCCAGGATCAAAGGGCATGCATTCTTTTAAGGACCTTTGGACATGATTCCAAATTATCCTCCAGAATGGTTGGATCAATTCAAAACTTCACCAGCAATGCATTAGTGTACCAACTTTGCAACATCCCCTCCAACATTTGTTATTTTCCTTTACTGTATTTCTTTCTTTTTAAAAAGTCTTTATCTTTTCTCTTAGAATTGATACTAGGCAGAAGAACAATAAGGGCTGGGCAGTTGAGGTTATTGTGAGGAAGTCACAACAGGGTTAAATGACTTGCCTAGGGTCACACCACTAGAAAGTGTCTGAGATCACATTTGAACCTAAGACCTCCCTTCTCTGTAGTCACCTAGTCCCCACATACATCCTTTCTTGTATTCTGTTATATTCATATAATTTATTCTCCAATTGATGAACATCTACTTTGTTTCCAGTTCTTAGAGATATTGATATTTGTATACTTCAGTTTGAGATCTAAAAGTGTCCTTATTATGGATAGCTGGTTATATAAATATCAATTACTTTGTGGTGTTACATTGTGAATGGCTGTTTGTATAAATAAAAAAGCATATAGGATGGGGACTTAACAGCCAGCATGCTGAGAGGTGGGAGTATATTTTCTCTCAACACAGTTTCTCCTGGCACTATGATGGTATTCCATTACTGGGTAGCTGCAGGTTGGAGAAGAGCCAATGTAGAGAATAAATGGATAACAACACACCCCATGTGAGGGGAAACATCTATTGTGGGACATTGTGGCACTTACCTTGACTCTACTATTATATTACTGGATTCCTGGGGTAGGGGTAGGGGTAGGTGTGTGTGTGTGTGTGTGTGTGTGTGTGTGTGTGTGTGTGTGTGTATGTGTGTGTGTGTGTGAGAGAGAGAGAGACAGAGAGACAGACAGAGGGACAGAGGGACAGAGGGACAGAGAGGTCTGAGTATATATCACTAGGATGATGCCATCTTTGCACATTACATTGTGCAGATTTGAATTTGCCCAAACTAACAAATGGACTAATTCAGCAGCCCACTCACTGAGTTGTAGGTCAGAAGCTGGTGGTTATGTATTTTTCATCCATTTGATTTTTCTTGTGTGAATTGCTAAACTGATCTCTTCTGAGGGACCTTGTAGTTATGTCATAAGAAAAGAGCTGGGGATATTTAGTTGGAAAAAGGGAAAACTTGGGAGGGAGGGGGAGACCATTGTGGAAGGGCAGACCATTGAACTGATAGTTGCCTTCAAATATTTAAAGGACTCTCAGGTGGAAAAAAAGAGTATATTTTTCTGCTTGACCCCAGAGAAGTCAGGATTAGGGCTGATAACTGAAGAAAATTCCTAATAATTATAGCTATCCAAAGAATGGGCTGCTTGTGGAGTGAATTTGCTCTCACTAAAGGTTTTTGAGGAGGGGGTGATTGAGCATTTGTGGGGCAAATTGTAGAGGGGATTTTTGTTGAAAGGAGGGTTGGATTAGATGACCTCTGGGATTCATTTTATAAAAATTCAATCTCTTACAGGGAGCCTTCCCAGAATAACTTTATATGTTATTGTTATTCTTTTCTTTCTCATCTCTAGGCCATTGCCCACAATACTTTATGCCTTCCAGAATACAATGAATTAGTAGTAGAGGTGGGGTAAGCTTGTATACTTTTCTCTTTTTCCAAAGAGTTCCAAACACTCTTCATATGTGAGGCATAGCAGAAAAAGTTTTGACCTTGTAGTTGGGGGAAACTGGGTTGCCAATCCTGCTTCTTACACTTAACTAGTTGTGTGACTGTGGACAAGTCATTTACCATTTCTGGATCTCAATTTTCTCACCTGTGAAATAGGAATCAAAATGTCCTCGGTTACCCACCTCACAGGGTTGCTGAGACAATAAAATGTTCGCAAAGTGTTTTGTAAATTTTAAGAATGTTCTTAAAAAAAAATCAGGTGGCACTGTGGATGGAGGGCCAGCCCTGGAGTCAAAAGACTCATCTTCCTGAGTTCAAATCTGGCCTCAGATACTTATTAGCTTTGTGACCCTGGGCAAATCATTTAACTGTGTTTGTCTCAGTTTTCTCATGTATAAATGAACTAGAGAAGGAAATAGCAAACTACTCCAGTATGTTTGCCAAGAAAACCCCAAAAGGAGTCACAAGGAGTCAGATATGACAGAAAACAACTGAACAACAACAGCAACTAATACTATTCACCTCTGCACAGTTTGGGGCAGTGATAAGAGTCTGCCAAGTGGACTTAAGTCAGGATATTTTTAGTCTAATTTGCTAATAGTGGTGTGACCTTGGGCACACTAACTCTTCAGATCTTGGCTTTCTCCTCCATAAAATGAAGTGGTTGACAGAATGATTTCAAAGTTCCTTTCTCGATCAGACATCCTGCAAGACTACATTAGCTCAGAATAGGCTCTTAAGAGCCAGTTGTTGAACTTTTGATGTAATTAATGACATCTCAAAAATCAGTAAATAATATAACTTAAGGCTCCAAAAAAAAAAAAAAAAAAGATTACATTAGCTCACTGGAGCTTCATGGCAATCCTGTGGAATTGGTAGAACAAATATAACTGCTCCCCTCTCACATATTGAAAACTGAGGCCCAGAGTTTAAGTACTTCCTTCAGTAAGTACCCATTTTGGTCGAGGCACCAGCCCCACCCTTTGAATGGGTGCATTTGAGTAATATGGGAGGATGCCAGTATCCATCCTCACAGACACATGACGATCTAAGCTTTTTCAGAGTAAAATCACTCTCTCACTTTGTAACACACGCAAGACTGCAATGCCATGCTATAAATGCAATAGGAGCTCAATGAATGTTGAATGGTACACTTGTTTGCCTCAGGGAGGTTAAGAAATACCCTTTTCTGAGGTCTTTAAGAATAATTTTGATTTTTAGTTGTGTGGGAAGGTTTTGATGGGACTTGACTAGTGACTGGGGAATGGGCTAGAAAATGAATCAAGGTTCTACCCAGCTTCCTATTTCATGTCAATATTGCTAGGATGACTTTCTGACCAGCTCAGACTATGAAATAAGAAAGAGTTGCTATCTGTGTTGGCACAGGGGATACCCACATGTCCAAGTTTGGTTTATAGATAACACAGGCTTTCCAGATTACATGTTAAGTCAGAGAATAACAATTTCTTTTAGAACCTTCAGCCTAGAGAATCCACTGTCCTCCCTTCCTCCCTCCTTCCTTCCTTCTTTCCCTTCTTCCTTCCTTCTTTCCCTCCTTCCTTCCTTCCTTCCTTCCTTCC
>NC_058131.1:600908121-600943622 GCF_016433145.1 Gracilinanus agilis | reverse complement strand
TTAAACTAAAAAGCTTTTGTACAAACAAAAACAATGTAGTCAAAATCAGAAGGGAAACAACAAATTGGGAAAAAATCTTTATAACGAAAAACTCTGACAGGGGTCTAATCACTCAAATATACAAGGAGTTAAAGCAATTGTATAAAAAATCAAGCCATTCCCCAATTGATAAATGGGCAAGAGACATGAATAGGCAATTTTCAGGTAAAGAAATCAAAAGTATCAATAAGCACATGAGAAAGTGTTCCAAATCTCTAATAATTAGAGAAATGCAAATCAAAACAACTCTGAGGTACCACCTCACACCTAGCAGATTGGCTAAAATGAAAGAAGGGGAGAGTAATGAATGTTGGAGGGGATGTGGCAAAATTGGGACATTAATGCATTGCTGGTGGAGTTGTGAACTGATCCAGCCATTCTGGCTGGCAATTTGAAACCATGCTCAAAGGGCTATAAAAGACTGCCTGCCCTTTGATCCAACCATACCATTGTTGGGTTTGTACCCCAAAGAGATCATAGATAAACAGACATGTACAAAAATATTTATAGCTGCGCTTTTTGTGGTGGCAAAAAACTGGAAAAGGAGGGTATGTCCCTCAATTGGGGAATGGCTGAACAAACTGTGGTATATGCGGGTGATGGAATACTATTGTGCTAAAAGGAATAATAAACTGGAGGAGTTCCAGGCGAACTGGAGAGACCTCCGGGAACTGATGCAGAGCGAAAGGAGCAGAGCCAAAAGAACACTGTACACAGAGACTGACATACTGTGGTAAAATTGAATGTAATGGGCTTCTGTACCAGCAGCAATGCAATGACCCAGGACAATTCTGAGGGATTTATGGTAAAGAATGTTACCCACATTCAGAGGAAGGACTGCAGGAGAGGAAACATATAAGAAAAACAACTGCTTGAACGCATGGGTCGGGGCGGACATGATTGAGGGTGTGGACTCGAAACTACCACACCAATGCAACCACCAACAATTTGGAAATTGGTCTTGATCAAGGACACATGACAAAACCAGTGGAAATGTACGTCGGCCATGGGTGGGGGGAGTGCGGGGGGTGAAGGGGAAAGTAGGAGCATGAAACATGTAACCATGTTAAAAATGATTATTAATAAATGTTAAAAAAAAAAAAAAGCCCAAACTTGCAAAAAAAAAAAAAAACCAACTCAGAAGAGTAGTAGATAAAATAGATTTAATTCTTAAACTTTCTGGAGAAGAGCTATGACATAAACATGTGAATAATTAAGGAATACCAAATCAATCTTCCAACCCAAGCTCTGAATCTCTGAGCTCAAGTCCTCAGCACTCAGGGGACCTGTCCTCTCTGAACACAAGCAAAGGGTCTGTTTCCTGTACAGACGCCAGGCCATTGTAACCCCAGCATCCCCACTGTGCTGGCAGCTCTGGTTGACATCTCTGGGGCACGGGCTGTGACTGATGAGGTCCTGTGCTAGCTGGCAAACTGGGTTCTGGAGATGTGGAGATGACCTAGAACCAGAAGACAAATAGTTGATTAGTGACACAAATGCTTGGCCAAGTGTTAGTTGATTTCCCAGATTTTCATGGTTCTGTAGCCCTTCAAATACTAGAAGATGGCTCCCATGTCCCTTCTTAGGGTGCTTTTCTTTTTCAGGCTAAACTGATCCCATATGTCACTACAGTTTCCAGGTTCCTCTCTATCTCGGTCATCTTTCTTTGAACAAATAGCCTAGTATTGCCCAGAAGTACCCTGGTACACAGGGGAGTGCAGAGAAGAAAGGACTTGCTACCTCATGGATGGAATAATGGAGAATTACAGGACTATCTTTTCCCTCTAAAGGCACTTGTCCCTGTGGGGTTCAGTTAATTTAGGGCTTCTTTCCCTGTCATAACACCTGTGTCTGGACATGAGATTCCCAATGAGACATATGAATTCATTCTCCACAGAAGACAGAGAAATGGAGAAAGGATGGGTGTTTCTTTGCCTCTCATTCTTCCTTTATCTGGATGGTGGAATCTGGGAGTTTCTGGGTGGGTCTAAAGTAATGACAAAGAACCTCTGGAAAATCAAACATATTCCCAGAGAAGGAGAGAATCTTAAGA
The DNA here is from genome assembly GCF_016433145.1 of Gracilinanus agilis. NCBI lineage: Eukaryota > Metazoa > Chordata > Mammalia > Didelphimorphia > Didelphidae > Gracilinanus > Gracilinanus agilis. Next base: position 600,941,530 of record NC_058131.1, on the reverse strand, counting down.
TTTAGAGCTAAAAAGGACTTTAGAGATCACCTACTCCATTCTGTAATTTTTTACAAATAAGGAAACTAAATCTCAGAGAAATAATGGCTTGCTCAAAGTCACAAAGATGTACTAAGAAATAGATATAGGATCTGAACTCAGGGCTCTTTTCTCTGTATGCATATTGTACTTTCTCTGCCAGCATGCTTTACTATTTCCATCTGAATCCTTGCTCCTCAGTCCATAAGAAAGTTAATTTGCCACTGGGCCATTCATCACAAGAACACCCAACCCTCTCCCAAACACCTGTCTCACAATAAGCCTCCTGTCTTTAACCTCCAACCTGTCCCACTAGTCTGCCTGAAAGAAGAGCATCATGATGGTAGTTGGACAGGGAAATCTGGATGGGGGAAGCATTACTGGAGAAAAATCCAGTGGAAGAATATTCACAGTCTCTTTTGTATGTTGCAGTCTTTGCAACACTGCCTTGTACCTAATAGGCCCTTGATAAATATTTGATTGAATGAAGGGGAAATTAAACCAGGAACTAGGACTAGAAGTTATGATAGAACCATCAGCACAAGCTAGGGGTCTAAGTGTTTCTGGCTTAATTGGTCCTAGGGGTTTCTGGTTAAAATGGATCTGGAGATGGGGATGACCCAAAAGCCTGACGTTTAGATTGTAGAAGGTTTATTTGATCACTAAAAGTCCATGAACACCTTCCAGTAGAAATAGGATAGCAAATGCAATGGGGTTGGGCTAGATCATATCTAAGGTCCCTTCCAATTCTAACATTCCCTTATTCCATGAAATTAGTTTAGGAAACACCTCCCCCAGTCCCAAACCACTCTCCTCCCCGATCCAAATTTGAGCCTTTGGAAATTGTCCCTTGATCAATCTCAATTATTTCAATTATGGTTTGAATTTCTCAGTGGAGACCCACAGAGGAAGAAACATTGTACCTGGTATAGAGTAGTCAACTCAGAGGAGGGTGGAGATATTGCCCAGGAAGCAGCTTCGGTGGTTTTTTCCCAGTGTAACTTGGGTAGGGTCTGTATTCCAGGGCAGGCAGGGGGAAGATTCTCAAATTCTGAAGCTTGATGTCTTCCTCCTGGCAGATCTAACCTGCTTAGTGATCCCGAGCAGTAAGAAGGTGAACCCCAAGATATGGTATCAAGGTTCTGTTCCCCACACTGCTTGGACTGGGGCAGAACTAATGGGCAAGAAGATGGGGACCCCCAGGCTCCAGGGAGCTGGGGAGAGTAGGCCCTAGAAGCTTGGGAGATTGGACTGAGGCTCTGGGTCCGGTCTGAACAACAGCCCAGCCTGTCAGGGCAGAGTGGGCAGCTCTGCATTGCCCCTTCCCTTCTTCGGTGCCTTAGGCTCTCCTCACTGAGTCCCAGAAGGGATGACAGGTGACCAATGTAGCGGATAGCCAGCCGCAAGGTCTCGATCTTAGTCAAGTTTTGTCCAACAGGTGCCACTGAGGGTGGTAGATAGCGCCGCAAATCATGTAAGGCCCGGGATAGGTTGCGCATCCTCAGCTTCTCACGCTCACTGGCACTCTGCCTCTGCCCATTGCCTGGGCCACCTCGTTCTCTTCTGCTCCTTTGGAAAGGGACAGAAGTAGGGGGTTCTTGAAGGTGGCAGTCCAGAGGCTGGGGAAGGCTTTCTGTGGTGCTTGGTTGTCCATAGGATGGGGATGAGCTATAGGAATCAGAAGAGGAGGTAGGTGAAGTTGAGTCAGAGTGGCTCCCCCAGCCCCAGCTCCAGTCCTGGGGTAGCAGCCAGTCTTCCTGCCTGGTGTATTGCTGATGGGGAGAGTTAGCCATGGTTGGGGGACAGCTCCAAGGAGAGACTGGGGAGTAAGTTAGGCAGGCTAGAGTTTTTATCCTGAGAGCAAGGTGTGAGATGGCCCCCTGTCATGTGGCATGGAGGTGTCAAAACCCACAGAGCCCAGGGAAAGAATGGGGTAGGGGGGCTCTGGGAAAGAGAGCCCATTTGCAGAGGTGTGGATTCTGACTCCTTCACTGCTTTAATTGAAGCTCCATAGAGCAAGGAAAGTGTGGAAAAGACAATTCACATCTGAACGGCAGCTGTTAACCTTCTCACCATCCTTCCCACCCCTCCAAGACACCCCACTATCTCCATTCTCCCCATCAATCCAAGACAACCCAGATCTGCCTTCAGCAAGTTACTCTGAGCAGGAGCTACTGTAATCAAGGCCCTCGGCTTTGGGAAACAACATGTCTATCGAGGAAGGGGTGAAGGCAAAGGCACCAGGTCGGGAACTCAGCTACTAGAATGATTACCAGGATAATAAAATGACTTATCATCCTCACTCCCATCATCTCTTGGCATTGATTGAGTGGTACCATCCCCTTGCACTTGGCTTTGTGCTAAGGTCTAAGCCCCTTCCACTAACAGATGGGGAAACTGAAGCACAACATTGAGTTATTTGCCCAAGGTCACAAATGAGACAGGAGAAGGTTGGCCATGCTTAGTACAAGGAGCGTTGGCCATGCTTAGAACAAGGTTCCTCTTAAGCACACATCTTGATTTGCCAAGTAATTGTAGGTAAGATATTAATAAGTTCTAGTGTATGTCCTGGTTTCCACTCCTGTGTCTAATAGGTGTCTCTCATGGGTGTATCCCTAGCATAATACCTGCAACAACAGAGTAAGTGCTTAATAAGTGTTGATCGATTCAAGAAAGAGGAATTGGATTTTTCATGCACTATAAAGGAATGGGATAAAACTCTATGAGATGACTGGAGAAAATAGTAAAAATATATAGTATATTTATATATAATAGTAAAATAATCCATAAATGTCAAATAGGGTAACTAGATGGCAGTGGATAGAGTGCCAGGCCTAGAGTCAGGCGGACCTGGGTTCAAATCTGGCCTCAGACACTTCCTAGCTGTGTGACCCTGGGCAAGTCACTTAATCCCAACTGCCTAGCTATTGTCCTCTGTCTTAGGGGCTGTTACCATGACAAAAGGTAAGGGTTTAAAAAAATGAGTAGTATGAGCACTAATGGCTGTATTAGTCCAAAGGAAAGAGTGAGTAAGCAATGAGGACTGAGATAGTTGGAAGGTTTCATGGAGCAGATGGAATCTGGACTGGTCCTTGAAGGATGGGCAAGAAGATAGAGCATTCTAGACCAGTCAACCAGCCAAAAAGTAGGTTAGTGCCTACTATAGTGAAAAAATTCCTACTCATAAGGAGCTTACATTCTAGTGGAGGGAAGAGCCTGAACAAAGGACCAGAGATAGGAAAGAATGTACAAGGTGGGTACAATGTGCAGACTAGACTGGCAAATGTGGAGGAACAGAGTAGGAGATGAAGTTGGAAATGGAAGGACTCTATCTATGGAGAGCTTTGAGAGCCAGGTTAAGGGTTTCAGATTTGCTCTAAGTTAAATGGCAGTAGAGAGCCTTTGAAGACTTTTGATCAGGAGGGCATGAGTGGCAAGACTCTCCAAAGCCTCAGGAGATTTGGTTGGCCCAAGTATTCTAGCACTAACTCGCCCTGTGGCCTGCAAAGTCACTTCTCTATTTTCTCTTTAAAGTGTGAGGATAAAGAGGAAGAGGTTGGATTAGGTGATCTCTGATATTGGTTCTATGTCCTAGGATAAACCCTGACGTTCCATAATTCTCCACAATTCTATGATCAAAGAGGCATTTTAGGCAATTTAAGCTGGTGATTTGCCCAGCTTTTCTTGTTCCATTACACTGGTCAGACAAACCTTTGGAATGGAATGACCATTCAGTTCTGGTCAACACATCTTACAAGAAGAGTTATTTCTCTTAAATGGACTATGTCCAAATGAGGGTGACTTGGATGATGACTGGGCTTGAAAATATGTCACAGGACCAAGGGTTTAAGGAACTGGGGAAACAAACCAGAAGAGGTGTGTGTGTGTGTGTGTGTGTGTGTGTGTGTGTGTGTGTGTGTCCATGATACATGTTGAGTTTTCAAATATATGAAGGATTGTCGTGTAGAAACGGGATTTTTTTTTTAAACCCTTGTACTTCGGTGTATTGTCTCATAGGTGGAAGATTGGTAAGGGTGGGCAATGGGGGTCAAGTGACTTGCCCAGGGTCACACAGCTGGGAAGTGTCTGAGGCCAGATTTGAACCTAGGACCTCCTGTCTCTAGGCCTGACTCTCACTCCACTGAGCTACCCAGCTGCCCCTAGAAATGGGATTTTATTTAAGAGAGCAGAGCTAGGGCCAGTAGGATGAAGTTACAGAGAGGCAGATTGGGTTTAATACTAAAAATGTTCAGATAGTCATAGTGGTCCACCAATGAAATGGGCTGCATCATGAGACGTACGATTTTATTCTTTATTGATAAACTTTGCAGATAGCCCCACAGATATTCAATAGTCAACCATAAAGCACATTACCCAAAAGCAGTTAAGCAAAACAGCATGAAGGAGTGATCCAGACCAGTGATGGGCAAACTACAGCCTGCAGGCCAGATGTGGCCCCCTGAAATGTTCTATCCAGCCCTGCGAAATTATTCCTAATCTGAAGAATTCATGAGTAAGATACAATACAATGAAACTTCGCAAGAGTTGCCTTAGAAACAGATTGACAGAGGAACATTTCCTTTCCTTTGGCCCCCTCTTTAAAAAGTTTGCCCATCACTGATCTAGACCAATGGTCTGTGCAACCTTAAACTTTTGTAGTTTGCTGCATTTTTTGTTGTTGTTGTGTTGAACCCTTACCTTCTGTCTTAGAAGACAAGGAGGTCTTGGGTTCAGATTTGGCCTCAGACACTTCCTAGCTCTGTGATTCTGGGCAAGTCACTTAATGCCAGTTGCCTAGTCCTTACTGTTCTTCTGTCTTAGAATCAATGTTGATTCTAAGAAGAGTTTCTTTCTTTTTTTTTTTTTTAAAGACTAAGTTGCAGAGAAGATGCCAGTTTCCATACCAATTTCCTATACCAATGAAGTCATAAGCCCAGTCCCTATCATTACTATTGCCATTATTGTTATTATTATATTTCCTTGAATTCTTTCTTACAGAACAATTACATTCCATTATGTTCATGTAACAAAATTTGTTTAGCCATTACCCACTTTAGGGGAACATAAATTTTTTCCAACTCTGGGCTGTTACAAAGAGTGTTGCTTTGGATGTTTTGTCCAGATAAGTCTTTTCTTGGAATCAAGAATCTCCTAGGAGCATAACGCCATGAGTGGGATCAAAAGGATCAAAGGGTAGAACAATTTTGTAACTTTCTTCAAATAATTCCAATTCCTTTCCAAAATAATAGAACCAATTTTATAGCTCTGGCAGCAATAAAATAGCATGTCTATTTCCCCACACTGAGTTTTTCTACTTTTTTAAAATATATCAGGCAATTTGATATGAGTACAACAATGCCTCAGAATTGTTTTAATTTATGTCTCTCTGGTTATTATAATTTTGAACACTTTTTCAAATAATTATTCATCATTTGTTGATGAATGAATTAGAATTTTGCCTCATATACTTATCAGATGTGTGGCACTGTGCAAGTTCTTAGACTTAGTTTCTTCATTTATAACAGTGGTTCCCAAACTTTTTTAGCCTATTGCCCCCTTTCCAGAAAAAATATTACTTAGCCCCCTGGAAATTAATTTTTAAAAATTTTAATAGCAATTAATAGGAAAGATAAATGCACTTGTGACCATACCGCCTCCCTGGATCACTGGAGCACCCACCAGGGGGCAGTACCACCCACTTTGGGAATCACTGATCTATAACATGGGGATAATAATAGCACCTACTTTATAGGGTTGTTGCGAGGATAAGATGAGTTTTTGTAAATCCTTTGTGATCCTTAACATGCTATATAAATTTGTTAGCTATAATGATTATTATATTAGCTTTTGTCAGAGATAGTTAACACAATATTTTGAATAATCAGTAGAAAGATGAGGTTCTCCATGGGTATCCATGGGATGTCAGGAAAATTTTAGTAAGGTTCCTTACTCATTGGGCGGATGCCCTGTGAAGAATTTATGGGAGAACAAAGACAGGAATCAAGGTTAGGCAGGAACAGATGGGTTGCTATCTGTAACTTTGGAGGGGATACCTACATTGGTGAGAGCACAGAACCATTGGAGTCTTTGAGTTTAATATAAAGACTTTTTTCAGTCCCACATCATTTTTTCTTATTCTATCTACATTGATCTTATTGTCACAAAAGGTTTTGTCTTTTTACATAACTAAAATTGAATAATTTGTTTTTCATAATATTATTGATCCCATTATCGTTTACTATCTATAGTTTTGAAAAACATGACTGTACCATTCTTCTCTCACTTTTTTCATGATGTAACTTCACTTATATGTACATATCTATGCATATATGTATCCATTTAGGATTTATGATGTTATATGATATAAATTAGTGGCCCAAGACCTTTTTCTAGGAAACTACTATCCAGTTTTTCTACTGTAGTAGGTAAGAGGAGTTTATTAGAGGGAGAAGGGAACGAAGGAGGAATGAAGGGTTAAAGTGTGTTAACTGCCTGACCCACAATAATACACTGGGAAATCTCACCCACCCCCATAATCACAGGACTTGGGGAATGAGTGGTAACAGTTGAGACCAACTGTCATCAGACCAACTCTACCAGGGATTCCTATTAAACTATCGTGGGCCCTCTGGGTTGTGGAGAAGGAACAAAAGGAAGTTATAAAATACAGTTTAATAATGAATTTAGGGGTAAGAAATGTAGGGTGAGGTCACACTAAAACTAGGTATCTAAGGACAGACTCCAGGGACTGGAAAGGTGGGTCGAATCTACTCTGTCACTTAAAACAGGCGGTCAGGTCAAGCTTGGCAGGTTAGGAGGAATTTGGATGTCTCACTACTGGATCCACTTCTGTTCCAGCGATGTTCACAGCCACCAGGAGTCACAGCAAGTAAATCCACAAAAGGGGTAAAGTCAAGTAGCTGAACTGGTTTGGTATGTCCACCAATCAAACCAGATTCACTGCTCAACTTGATCTTTCCCAGGGTAGATGGTTTTTCAGGAGACAGTTATTTTTCTGGGCTCTTCACCTTCAGCAGCTAAGAAAACTTCTAACTGCCAGCAGTTGCATCCAGAGAATCTCTCAGAAAAAAAAGTCTCCTTCCATCATTCCATGCTTGGAACCTTCTCTGTCAGCGATCCAGCTAACGTATGCCTCTTGCTAAGCTTTCCCTAATTCCCTTATAACACTACCAATTCTTGTTGAACAAAGAATTATTTCCCCAGGAGTCCTTGTTGTTGGGTTGGAACAACTGTAGTTTGTAAGGTGCTAAGAGATAAATTATCATGCTATCTCAAAGACAGGAAGATATCAAAAGAATAGAAAAGATCACATTTGGTACTCTTACCCCTCTACCTCTCACCTCCCCCCTAAAAATGGATAATTGAGATGACATCAACCACCAATCCATATATCAACTTTTCCTCTAAATTTTACATGAATGGTCTAGTATGGGTAGAGGTCCTCCTCGATTAATACCTGATAGTAAGGGACTGACTTTATCCCATTCTCCACTGACCTTCCTTATTTGGGACAATATTGGAACAATTCTCTTGGACTGGCCTCTGTAGGACAAGCACATGGTAACATGGTCTTGAAATCTATTCCTTCCTTTTCAACTAAGAGACATATGGAAGGAAAAGGGAATGACCATATAAATGCCTATTTATGTGCCAGGCACTGTGTTAAACATTTTACAAATACCATTTCATTTGATCCTTACATCAACCCTAGGAGGTGGATAGTCTTACTATCCTATCCTCTTTTTATAACTGAGAAACTAAAGTAGACAGCAGTTAAATGACTTACCCAGGTCACACTGGTCAAGTGACTGAGGTTGGATTTGAACTCAGGTTTTCCTGACTCTGGGTGATTACTTATTAAGTATCTGCCATCAATCAATCAATCAGATATTTGCCTGTGACTAAAAGGAACTTCCTTCGGGTGGTAGTAGCACATTGGTTATAATGGCTGTTAATAATAATAGCTGAGTTGCTATCATGTTTTATGGCTTATCAAATATTTTCCATCCTTGATCCCATTTTATAAGATGCCCTATGAGTCATATAGTGTAAATATCTTTATTACTATTTTCAGATGAGGAAATTGACTGAAGGTCCAGAAGTAGAACCAATCACAAAGCAGTAGGAAGGAGGATAATAAAGCATTTTTCTGAATTAGCTTCAGGAGATAGAAAATTTGAATCTGTTTCCAGGGAGTCAGAATTGTGAATCCTTTTGCCTTTTTCTAAATCTGGTCCCAGAATCTTCACTGGTTCTTGTATGATTTGGGGAGTTTTCATCCATCTGGGCCTCACTTTCCTCTTCTGTAAAACAAGAAAGTTGGATTAGATGTTTTCTAGTAACAATGACCTTTAGTCTTTGATTCACAGTATCTTTGTTTCTGGGTATGTGACAGATTCAAATATTTACAAGAACTAATTCCAGGCCTGTTAGAAAAGGACTTCTTTCCCAGCTGAGTAAAATGAAGAGTTTTTAAAGGAATTATGGAATCTCAAGGAAGAAAAAATTGGAGATGATTTACTGTAATTCCTTCATTTCATGTATTTAAAAATGGGTTATGCCCAGTGGAACTGCTTGTTGGATTTGGGAGGAGGGGGAAGGAAAGGGGAGTGGAGATCATGAATCATGTAACCATGGAAAAATATTCTAAATAAAAAAAGAAAAAAAATTTAAATGGTTTATATTTAAAGCTTTACTGTAAAGGGAGAATCAAGGAAGAGATCGGATCTCTACCTAGAATGGATGTGATGATAATGATAATGGATAAGAATGAATTCCCAAACTCTTATTTTGTTCTTGCTTTTTTCTCCAAGATAAATAGTTTTTTGTTTTTTTATTATGAATGTTAGAATGAAAATGATTAACAGGGAGTGGAAATCTAAGATGAAGGAACAGCATCTAACTTCCTTCTTAGTAAAGTTCAAGCAACCAATCTAAGATGAACCATGCCTTAAGACCCAGAAATAAGCAGCAATTTGGAGCCACAGTCAGGGATCTTTGAAAGATGAGAGTGGAAAATGTGCAACAGGAATGGGGAAAGGCAAATTCTGGGCCAATTTTTTTAAAAAGAGAAGAGAGTGAAATCTAAAAACTATAAGCCAGTGAGCTTGCCATTGATTCCTGCCAAAATTCTAGGATCTCTGTCCCAGTTTGTTGCAATAGTTTGGGGATTTAAAGAATGGATCACAAAGGAGTCCGAGAGGTCATTATTTGTTTAAAGCAATAGGTCTTTATTACACTGCATTTCAACTCAAACAAGGGAGGGCTTTTGGAAATATCAAGGGGACAATTCAAAGTCAGAGCAATAAAGAAAAGATATAACTTAAGACAGTGTACCAATTGTCAAACCAAGGCTCAGGAACCGGAGTTGAAATGAGAATATTTGTTACCTGAAGTCATATTCTTGGTAATTGGAGAGTTTAGCAGAGAAGGGAAAGAAAGAATAAGAAAGAGGATAAGGCCTGAGAAGAGCTCACTCTAGCCCAAGAGCTTCTGATTTTTAACTAATTATCTTTACTAACAAGGTACTAAGCCCTGTTGTGACTATATTATTGAAGAACTACAAGTGTTTTCAGAATACTCCAAGTTTGCACTCTCTAAATTTGGCACCCTGAAGTAAAGACCTGATCATCTCACCCTAATTATAGCACTGTAGGGAAGGGTCTGGTTCTTACACTGGCACTTTTTATTGTTTTCGCATCTCTAATTTCATAGATAGGGTGATGCTAGGAATTGGCTGGTCAATCTCTGTTTGAAGCTTGACGTAACATGGTTGATCCATGCCCTATTCTCCCTGGAATATTCTTCAATATCCCAAGGATCTTGGGGACTTTGGACTTTCTCAGATGTGGGCTTGAGCCCCCATTAATTATGTTTCTCCATTTTTTAGCAGATAGTAACTAGCACCACGGTTCCATTTTAGCTTCTTAACATCAGATCCTTTTTTAGAAATAGATTTACTTCAAAGATCTGAGCAAGAAAAAACTTACAAGTGTTTCCTTCTAACTTCTAGGGGGCACAATCCCTCCCTTACACTACCTATATCTCAGGATGGAAAGGAGGTTGGAGGATTAAGCTATTAGACTCACAATTTAGTTCAGTTCCTATATTGTATAATTTTTTTTTTTAATTTTAAACCCTTAACTTCTGTGTATTGACTTATAGGTGGAAGAGTGGTAAGGATAGGCAATGGGGGTCAAGTGACTTGCCCAGGGTCACGCAGCTGGGAAGTGTCTGAGGCTGGATTTGAACCTAGGACCTCCTGTCTCTAGGCCTGGCTCTCAATCCACTGAGCTACCCAGCTGCCCCCCCCCCCCATATTGTATAATTTTAACCCTACTAAGTTCATCCAAAGCTGGAAGTGCCAGCTTCTGCTGGACCCTTGCTACTACTCAAGGCATCACTGCTGGGCTGGCTAAAATATCCAAGTTTGATTCTTGAACTCCAGGATGGCCATAGCTCATGTTCTACTCCCTGAACTTATAATGGAAAATGCCAAATAAACAAACAAAAAAGTCAGATGCCTATTTCTAGGATCTGTGGGAAGAGAAGTAGGTAGTCCTCATCCTTTACTCTCTGTACTGTATGGTGTGAATGAAGCAGTCCTTCAATCTCAGATGTGAATGTAGCAAAAAAGTGCCTGAGTTACTGAGAGATCTTTTTAAAGCTATAGAGTAAATGGAAAAGACTACTCCTAACCATATGATAGGCAAATACCAAATATCTAAGCATTCTCCAATCTTTCAGAAGATCCCCATTATCTCCATATATATGATACCACATAGGAACGTACAGTGTTGTTACATGTGATCTCCAGAGGGCTACCATTATATCAGAAAATGGCAGAACTGGGATACAAAGAAGGAGACATATCTAGATTGGAGGCAACCTGACATAAAACAGGCCAGGTTCCTCAAAAGAAAGATATTTTTTTTTTGCCTATCATAATAGTATTAAAAGGAGAGTTACTGATTATCTAGAAGAGGAAATGGTGATTTTAAAGAGCTGGTTTCATCATAAACAGGAGAAAATCAGCTAACCTCATTTCCTTTTCTGACAGGATCACTAGGCTGATAAGATAGGCTAATTCTGAAGATAAAAATGCTTTGGTTTCGAAAAAAGGATTGACAAATTTCTTTATGATATCCTAGTAGATAAGATAGAGATATATAATCTAGATTGGTGTGTTCAGAACTGGTTAAATGGTCTAAATAACAGTCATTGATGAGTTAATATTCAACGTGAATATCCCTAGGAGAATTCTCCTATTCAACATTTTTTATTAATGCTTTAGATGAAGCCATAAAAAGGTTGCTTGACAAATTAGATTACATGAAGTACAAGCACTATCTAACCTATTTGGGGAAATCCAAAAAAGAGTTTATCAGCTTACAATGGGGAACTAGATCTGATAAGGTAAGATTTAATGGGCTAAAATGTAAAATTCTGGATTGAGAAACAAAAATCAACCTCACAAGAACCAGATTGGGAAGTATGGTGATAAAGAAATTCATCTGAAAAAAAGTGTGGGAGTTTCAGTGAATTACAAGTCAACAATGTAAGATGGCAGCTAGAAAAAAAAAAAAAGCCAATGATCTCTTAGGTTATATTAGGAGGATCATTGCATTCAGAACATGAAGGCCATTCCCCCCTTATTCTCTGCCCTTGTTCATCTTCATCTGGAGTACCATGTTCATTTGTGGACACCAGAGAAGATAGGGTGCAACTAAAAGTGGGTGATCAGGAGAATGAAAAGAATTGGAGAACATTCTATATGAAAAGTTAGTAGAAGGAATTATAGATGTTTAGGCTGGAGAAGAGAAGGTTTAAGTGAGATGTGCTAAGCACTTAGAGATTAATAAATTCTTATTGATTTGACTTGTTGACTATTCTGAAATAGAAAATAGATTAAACTTATTCTGTTTGGCCCCAAATGACAGAAACTGGGAACAATGGGTAGAAGATGAAGAGAGGATGATTTAGGCCCATTATATGGAAAAACTTCCAACTATTAGAGATGTACAAAGTGAAACAGACTTCCTCAAGCACATTTCCAATTGCCTCAATGGATGGCTTCAAGAAGAGGCTGGATAGGGGCAGCTAGGTGTCATGGAGGACAGAGTATCAATTCTGGAGTTGAGAGGACCTGAATTCAAATCTGACCTTAGTTACTTCCTAGCTGTATGACCATGGGCAAATCATTTAACCCCAATTGCCTAGGTCTTGCTATTCTTTTATATTAGAATTGATATTAAGACAGAAGATAAGGATTTTTAAAAGAAGATTCTGGATGATTACTTGTGTAGGATATTGACCAAAGAATTCTTACACTAGATGACTTTGGAGTTCTGTTCTAGCTCTTAAATCTTAACTTTCTATGATTGTGTGAAATAAATCTCATCCTACTCTAGTCCAACCTTTACTTAGCTGTCAAGAGTAGTCCTTCTAGAGTACAGGTCTGACCATGTCATTCCCCTACTCAATAAATTCCAATGACTCCTTATTAACTCTAGAATCTTTATCTTTAGAATTATGGCATTCAAAGCCCTTCATAACTTCTCTTTCATTACTGCCACCCCACCCCACTTCTGTAAGAACCAACCCTACAGCGTTAGTATGGGTCTAAGACAGGATGAGGGAGATAATTTGGGGGATCAGGAGGTTCAGAGACAAGCTGCTTACAAATCAGTGACAATATTTATTGATTACAGGTCCATTTTTATAGAGAGTTTGAACGAGGCTGAAGGATTAGATCATACACAATGAAAATCAATAATTCACAAGATTGAGACAATGAATTTAGTTTACCTCTGCAAATCTAGTCAGAATTTTCTGTAGGTCGATAAATCAGTATGTCAATGTGTAACCATCTAATCCCTATATGATATATGAGAATCTTCTCATAGAATCCCTGCATCAGTAGTTTCTTGGAAGGACATACAATTTTCAGGGAGGAGAGGGGCTGAAGTCTCATGTGAGGAATGTGTTGTGTGTTTGACTTTTTCTAAGCTATGGCTACCTAGAGATTTTGCAAACTGGGGGTCTTTTAGGTTTTCCAAAGCTTTGCTTGATGGAAGCCTCTGCCATTCTCACACTCTCCCTACACACTTCTAGTCATCTTATACCTTATATTGCTCTTACCATATACTGTCAAAAGAGCAACCCTGGTCTCCTTGCTATTCCTAGAAAAAGACGGTCAATCTGCAGACTCTGGGCATTTTGTTGGCTATCTCTCATGCCTGGAATTCTTTCCTTCCTCATCCCTGCTTCCTAACTTCTCTGTCTAGCTAAAAATCCCACTTTCTACAGGAAATATTTTTGAGTCCTCCTTAATTCTAGTGCCTTCCTTGCATTGATTATTTCCAATTTATCACATATAGATACATATGGCAGTTATATAGATATCTGTGTATTGTTTAGATAGTTAGTTTCATACTGTTTCCCTCAGTAGATTGAGGGAAGTTCCTTGAGAGCAGGGACCATCTTTTGCCTTTCTTCATATCCCTAGCCTATACTTAATTACCTGGTGCACAGTAGGCAATTTATAAATTTTAATTGACCGATGAAACTGAGATTCAAGTGTATTGTGTCACTCACATAGCTGGTACATACCAGAGTCAGAATTTGAACTCAAGTCTTTGGATTCCAAATCTAGTGCTATGAATCAAACAAACATAATCAGTCTCAGGACTTTGACATAATGACTGGTCATGTCCTTGTGCAAATCTGCTAGCAGGAAACCTTCTGAGGGCTTGTGGTAAGCTTGGAAGATGTCATAATTGGGCTCTGCTGATTTTATAAGATCATTGCTTTCATCCACACCTATGGAAGCTCCAGTGGCATAGAGAAGGAGAGCCTCTCTAGAGGCTACAAGGTGCCCCCTAGAGCCCGACTTTCTCTCAGAGGGAAATAGTCCTGTTGCCAGGTCACCAATTTAGGGATTGGGTTATGTGGGATCCATATTTCTGAGAGGGGTTCAAGCTGCATCACAGAATTTCATAGTGCCCCCTCTCACTTCCTTTTCAACAAGGTCTAAATAGCAAAGCTCTCAAGATGATTCTTAGAGACCCGAATTATACCTTCTCGTTTATTTCATTAGAGATTGACTCATTTGGTGTGAGCTACCCAAGACTGAAGAGGTCCTAGCCTTGGCTAGACAACCGCCTATCAGAAATGCTATATATGGGATTCCAGAATTGAATGGGAGGCTTAATCTCTAATTTCTCTATTTATTCTAAGATTCTTTGATTCTAGTTTTCCTAACTGATAATCTAGTCTTCTTTATCTTCTTATCATTCTTGTTAAAACACCATCTTTGAAGAATTTTGAGTTCCTCATCTGTAAGATCTAATCTGTAATAACATTTCTACTAAGAAGCTATGTAATGTAGAGAGGAGCTGGCTTAGAAGTCAGGAAGATTTGGGTTCTAGTCCTGCTCCTATGCATACCAGCTGTGTGACCCGGGCAAGTCATTTAATTTCTTAATGTCTCATTAACCCTGAGAGGTAGATGCTATTATTATTATCTTTTAACAGTTAGGGAAACTGAGGATTTTTTTAAAAAGAAATTTGCCCAGGATCACACAGTTATTAAGTGTCTGAGATTGGATTTGAACTCAGGTTTTTCTGACTACAGTTCCATTACTCTCTCCATTGTGCCACCTACTCTCTGTGATGGAATGAATTATTTTTAGAAGCAACAACCTTCCAAAACTGCTGATTAGAGTTTTGGCCCACAATAGGGGAAATGCCAGATCCTTGAAGGATTAACATATTACACCTAAATCCACTCAGAGATTTGCTGGTAAAATTTTCTTTTAAAACCTTAACTTTCTGTCTTAGAACTGATACCAAGTATTGGTTCCAAGGTAGGAAAGTGATAAAGATTAGGCAATTGGGGTTTAGTGACTTGCCTAGGGACACACAGCTAGGAAGGCTCCACCTAGCTGTCACCCCCCTCTCCAGTAAATGTTTACCTGACTCCCCCACCCCCACCCCAATGTACTATAGAACACATTTTAAAGTCTAATCCACATCATTAACACTTTCTCTATTGGTTTCTTAAATCTAGACAATGAACAAAACAATAAATCAAGCCCTGATTTGTAGCCAATCCCTATTTCTAAGGTGATAATGCTCACACCTATAATTAAACAATCAGGGCTCTTGAGAGCCAGTTTCTTTTCTCCATCTCACATTCCATAAATGAAACCTGGAATTTATAGGAATTACAAGCCTGACCTTTGCTCACTTTTTCTTCCCTTCCTCTACCAGTTGTTTTCCTTCTTCACTTTGGATTTCTCTGCCTGTCACCCTTCTAAATCTGACACCCATCAACCGATCCATCAATCAATCAATAAGAATTTATTAAACACCTCCTATGTGCCAAGGCTCTGTTAATTGCTGAGAATATTAAGACGGCTAGTAAGTGTCTGAGGCTGGATTTGAACTCTGGTTTGGCTGATGACAGGCCCATTACTCTATCCACCAGGTCACCTACTGCCTCTGATGGGATGAATATTTCTGAAAGCAACAACGTTCCCAAACCGCCCAGTAGAGTTTTGGCCCACAATAGGGGAAATGTCAGATCCTTGAAGGATTAACCTTTTACACCTAAGTACATCCAGAGGTTTGCCGATCAAAGCAATGCTTGAACCCTTACTTTTTGTCTTAGAACTGATACTAAGTATTGGTTCCAAGGCAGAAAAAGCAATAATGGCAAGACGATTGTCTCAAAGTCTCAAACCTCTTAGGGTTTCCTGGGAGACACGACATGTTCACAGAAAGTAAATGTAAGAGATATACATACATATATAGGCAAATATGTAGGTGTATAGATACATATATGTATACAAAGTATATTTATACAAACTTCATACATTTATATATTTCATAAACACAGGTGTATGTTTATATGTAAATCAATTTGGAAATAAGGAAAAATCTCTTGAGAAAAATGGAACTTGATCAGAGCTTCGAAGTGAGCAAGGGTTCCAAGAGGCAAACATGAGATATGTAACTATGGGAAAATATTCAAAATTAAAAAAAAAAAAAAGATACATGTAAAACCCAGTGGAATTGTGTGTCGGCTAAGGGAGGTTAGGGGGACTTGGGGGAGAGGGAAAGAACATGAAATATGTAACTAGGGGAAAATATTCAAAATGAAAAATTTAAAAATAAAAACCAAGAGGCAGAGATGAGAAAGGCAAGAATTCCTGGCATGGGAAATAGAGTCTGGTCTCGCACCTCATGGCATAAAGTCTAGAAATGGTCTGCTGTGAATGGGGTAGAACAAGTAGGCTGGTTTGACTGGAGAGTAGAATTAGGAAGGGGAAGAAATATGTAACAAGTCTGAAAAACACACACATACACAGGTCAGACTAGAACCGGGTTGTAAAGGGCTTTATAGAGGAGTCTGCTGGAGGTAAGAGGGATCAGCTAAAGCCTCATGAGCAGGGGAGCAAAGTGGTCAGAGCTAACCTTTAGGAGTCTCATTTTATCCATTTAGAAGTTGTGTGGAGAATAAATTAGATAGAATGCTGAGTAGGGTGATAAGAGATGGCATGAGATGAAGTTATCACAGAGGGGAAGAATTATAGAATGGGGAAGAGAAGGGAGAAAGGGGAATTGAGAGAAATGAGGGGAGGCAGGGCTTAATGGGGAGAAAGTAAAGGGGAGAGGAGAGATTCAGGGGTGAAAAGGTGGATTGAGACAAAGAAGAATGGGGAAAATGAGACAACTGAGAAAAAAGAGTAAAATGAAGAGGAAAGACAGAAAGGGAAAAGAAGGCAGGAAAAAGAAGAGGAAGGAGAGAGGTTAAAAAAAAAAGTCAAAGTAGGAAATAAAAAAGAGGGTAAAAATGGGGCAGGCCAGAGAAAGAGAAAGCCTGGAGAAGGAATATTTGTCCCCACGGTGTGTTATTCTCATTAGAAAGCTGAGCTTGGCCACAGTCCGTTCTGACTGCTCCTAAGCCCAGTGGCTGCTTCACACCTCAGGGTCTGCCTGTTGACACAAGTGCCACCTCCCCCTAGGCCAGTAGGTGTCAACTTGGGAACTGGGGTCTGAGCGGTTCTCCAAAACAGCAAGACTTGCCCTGGGAAGCAGCCCTGAAGACCTTAGAAAGTTCTGCCGGTGGAGGCAAGAGGGTGTGAGGGGCCCATCCTATGGGACCTTGCTTGCTTAGGGAGCCTCAGGTCAGACCCAGGAGGAAATGGAAGAATGTGTGTTCCCCAGGGGAATCAGGTTAGGGGCCAGCAGAGATCAGGTCTCAAGACATATGGCCAGGGCTTGGGAAGGCCCCCACCTAGTAGCAGATTGGCCCTCCTTTCCAAGGTGGTGGCTAGTTTGATAGGAAGTTTGAGCAGGAATAGGGTATTCCAATGGGCGATAGTAAATCCTTGAAAGAACTGGGGAATGTTTAGCCTGGAGGAAAAAACCTGAGAAAGGAAAGGAAGAGGGAATATTTATTATTGTCTTTTTTAATTTAAAAATTTTTATTTGATTAATTAATTTAGAACATTTTTCCATGGTTATATGTTCTTTCCCTCCCCTCCTCTCACTCCCTCCCATAGCCAATGCACAATTCCACTGGGTTTTACATGTGTCATTGATCAAGAACTATTTCCATATTATTGATATTTGCACTACGGTGATCCTTTAGAGTCTCTATCCCCAATCATATCCCCATCCACCCATGTGATCAGGCAGTTGCCTTTCTTCTGTGTTTCTATTCCCACAGTTCTTTCTCTGAATGTGGACTGCGTTCTATCTCATAGGTTCCACATAGTTGTCCTGGATCATAGCATTGTTGCTAGTAGAGAAATCCTTTACATTCAATTTTACCACAGTGTATCTGTCTCTATGCATAATGTTCTCCTGGTTCTGCTCCTTTCACTTTGTATTAATTCCTGGAGGTCATTCCAGTTCACATGGAATTCAAGAGGGAATATTTAGAGATGTTTTCACATATTTGAAGAGCTATGGGATAACAGAAGAATTAGTTAGATGATGCTGGATGGTTCAGTGGATTGAGAACCTAGTCTAGAGATGGAAGATCCTAAATTCGAATCTGGCCTCAGATACTTCCTAGCTATGTGACCCTGGGCAAGTCATTTAACCCCCATTGCCTAGGTCTTACCATTCTTCTGTCTTAGAATCAATTGATTCTAAGACAGAAGGTAAGGGTAATAGAAGAAGAAGAAGAAGAAGAAGAAGAAGAAGAAGAAGAAGAAGAAGAAGAAGAAGAAGAAGAAGAAGCATCAAAGAATGAAAATTCAAGCAAAGTTTAATTTGTTTCAGTTAAAAGAAGGAATTTGCCATTATTTTTGTGTCCCGTTGGCAATCTGGTAATGTCCATGGACAGTTTCTCAGAATAATTTTTTTTATTAATATGGGATAACAAAGAAAACCAATTATATCAAAGCAATTTATCAAAGAAGTTAAAAAAAAATACAAGCGCATAGACCTTAGGCTAAGAACCCCTGGTTTATCTTCCTCCTCATTACCCCAAAAGTCAGGCTTTCATTTCTGATGACTAGTTTCAGATCTTATCTCTTAACCTTCACGAAGTCACTTAACTTCTCTTAGACTCAGTTTCTTCAAATAAAAAATAAAAATAAAAGAACTCCTTATCTACAGGGAAGCAGGATTCAGGGAGAATTTCAGTTCACATGGAATTCCTCCAATTCATTATTTCTTATAGCACAATAGCGATCTGGAGATCTGAGTTTGAATTTTAACTCTAACATTTATATGCTGTGTGACCTTGGGTCAGTATTTCCTTAGGCTGAATTTCAGTTTTCTTATCTGCAAAATGTGAATAACACTTGTACTATCTACTTCCATGGTATTATCATGAGGAAAGAACATTATAAAACCTTGAGGCATTGTAGAAGTATGAGTAATTACTAATTGAACTGTCAAATGCTATCATATAACAAGGATGATCAGGCAAATCCTCAATGGATCCTAAATCTAGGATCATAGATTTAGTGTTGGAAAAGGATCTTAGAGGTCACCTGGTCTAACCCCCTCATTTTGTAGATGAGCAGCCGAAGCTCAGAGATGTTTAGAGACTTAACCAAAGTCATAGACTATTTTTTTTGAGGGGAAAAATTTTTATTTAGGTATATGATAAAATAATGGAAGAAATTTACTATCTCTTTGATAACCTTGTTTTATGGAACCCCCAAATTTACCCTTTTCCCTTTCCAAAGTCATAGACTATTGAGAAGTATTAGAGGCAGAATTTCAATCTGGGTCTCCCTGACTCCAAGCTCAGCACCCTATCCACTATTTTACACTGCCTGAAAAATATTGACTTAACCGAGAAGATGGACGTAGGACACTCCAGATCCAAAGCATGCATACTGTCAAAGAAGAATATAGTATTACTGTGCTCTGCATTGTAAGCATGTCTCGCAAAAACAATTTTATTTAATTTAACATTATTCTGTCATTTCTAAGTATTCCTAGCTGAGAAAGAAATGTACAAACTTCCATAATTCTCCCATCCATGCCTCAGTCCTTTCCCTTTCCCCTCTCCCCCCATATACTTTTATTGGGGCTTTCTGTTTGGGGAAGAGTACATTTAGAAGGTGATATAAAAGAAAAGGTTATTTTTTTTTTAATTTTAAACCCTTAACTTCTGTGAATTGACTTATAAGTGGAAGAGTGATAAGGGTAGGCAATGGGGGTCAAGTGACTTGCCCAGGGTCACAAAGCTGGGAAGTGTCTGAGGCTGGATTTGAACCTAGGACCTCCTGTCTCTAGGCCTGGCTCTCAATCCACTGAGCTACCCAGCTGCCCAGAAAAGGTTATTTTTTAAAAACCCTTACCTTCTGTCTTAGAATTGATACTGTGTGTTGGTTTCAAAGCAGAAGAGTTTTAAGGGTAGACAATGGGAGTTAAGTGACTTGCCCAGGATCACACAGCTGGGCAATATCTGAGGTTATATTTGAACCCAGGAACTCCTGTCTTTAGGTCTGTTCTCAATCCACTTGTTATAGGGGTGCAAATGGTAAAGCCCTGTGTTTGGGAAGGAAACCATTCTCAAGAATGAGAGGACTCCAAACTTAGCTTAAAAGTAAAAAGAAAGATTTATTAGTAAGATAGGATCAATGGCCAGCAAGACAGCATGAGTGGAACAGCCATGGGAAGCTGCTCCCCTGAATCCCTCAATCCTGAGGATTATATACTTTTACAACCGTGGGGACATGATGCTGTGTCATGATGAGGATGTGATTCTAGAGTGGTAAACACTCAGGTATTCCTTGGGGGGCTTGGTCATCTGATCAGGGTCTGCCTGGAGACATAGGGAGTGACCCTCATAGTTTAGGGGACAGATGGATGTCTGAGATACAACTTGATGATATTGAGGAGGTATATCTCTTTGTCTATCTCAATTTAAAGGAATTCCAAGGATAATGAGGGTCACAAGGGCAGGAAGAGGGAAGGGAATTCCCCTGTTCACAGCCCGCCTGAGTTAAGGGGTACAGGGTCCCTGCCATCTCTGCACAATGCCCATGTCACACTGACCACAGAGCTGTCCCTCAAAAGATACATTTTTTAAACAAATGGGTTCACCTTCCATCTCGGACAATGAGCCTTTATTTACTTAGCAGTAAAAGGAGTTGATAATACTTGTCTTATCTACCTCATAGAATTGAATTGATCAGTTTTGCTGATTTTTTTCCTTTTTTTAAATTCTCAACCTTTTGTCTTGGTATCATTTCTAAGACAGAAGAGCCTCAAAGGCTAGGCAATTGGGGTTTAGTGACTTGCCAAGGGTCACACAGCTAGGAAGTATCTGAGGTCAGACTTGAACCCAAGACCTTCTGACTCTGGGCTATTCTCTCCACTGTGCTACCTAGCTGCCCCACTCTTTTTCTTTTAAAAAAAATTATTTATTTGGGGCTGAACAAATTATGGTATCTGTTGGTGATGGAATACTATTGTGCTATAAGGAATAATGAATTGGAGGAATTCCGTGTGAACTGGAAAGACCTCCAGGAATTGATGCAGAGTGAAAGGAGCAGATCCAGGAGAACATTGCACACAGAGACTGACACACAGTGGTACAACAGAATGTAATGGACTTCTCTACTCACCCCAATGCAATGATCGAGGACAATTCTGAGGGGCTTATGAGAAAGAACACTATTCACATTCAGAGAAAGAACTGTGGGAGTAGAAACAGAAGAAAAACAACTGCCTGATCACATGGGTGGATGGGGATATGATTGGGGATGTAGACTCTAATGATCACTGTGGTACAAATATCAGTAATATGGAAATATGTCTCCATCAACGACACATGTAAAATCCAGTGGACATCAGCTAAGGGGGGTGGGGAGGGCAGGGAAAGAACATGAATCCTGTAACCATGGGAAAATATTCCAAATTAATTAATTAAATAAAATTTCCCAGAAAATAAAAAAAATGTATTTACTTGGGATGATTATTAAAGACAGGACAAAGAAAAGGATTCAGGGGAAATTTTTGTTCATGTAAAGACAAAAGATATCTATAAAACATATTGTTTTATCTGTGCAAATGAGTGGTTGAAAAAAAGGATGTTGAGGCAATCTGTGCTTTAGAGAAACATGATTATCATTTCTGGCAGGTTCTTATACAAATGAAGTCCTAAGATCCTCTTGTTGTGGGGTGCTAGAGGTGAGCCAGCCCCCTCCCCCCCCCCCCCGCCGGGGGTTTAGGAAGGGTACCTTTTGCAAGAATGTAAGACTCCAAAACTTAGCTTAAAAATAAAAAGAGAAATTTATTAATTTAGAGAGTAATGTTGAGAATGGCCAGGAGGATAGCAAGGTGGAACAGCAAGATGGGGAGCCATTCCTTGGGAGGACAGCATGGATGAAAAAGCTGTTTCCCAGACGACATCAATTCTGGGGATTTTATACTCTTTACAACGGTGGAGACATGACTCTAGTGTGGTAAACACTCAGGCATTCGGTGGGGGGTTTGGTCATCTGACCAGGTCTGCCTATCTGACCAGGTCTGCCTAGAGACATAGGGGGTGACCCTCATAGTTTAGGAGACAGAAGGATATCTGAGCGACAACTTGATGATATCAAGGAGGTGTATCTCTCTGTCCATCTAAGAGGTCAATCCAAGGAGGATAATCCTCTCAGGGTCTTATAGGAGTTATTAGACGTTTTTGGGTTAGGAGTCACAAGGATAGAAGGGAGCAAAGAAATTTCCTTGCTTACAGTTTGCCTGAAACCCTTCTATAGTTTTGGGGGTACAATGCGCATGCCACGCTCACATCTAAAAGGGACTCACTTTCTCCTAGTTGCAAATGTAGTCTGAATGAGGTACAGAAGGATCCAGTAACATCTTGTGTGGAGTGGAAACTGAGGGGACCTTGGAAATTTCAAAGTTCACCCTCTTTTATCACTTATCAAAAAAATATGACCGTGGAAATTAATCCTTTAAAATATAATGCTTTATTGAGAGTGAGATGTGGGGAGGGGCACTGTCTCAAGTCATGGACCCAAGCAAGACACATGCCCCAAGGGATTACAGAGAAAATGGGGGGCACTGCCTCAAGTTATTGACCCCAAGACAAATGCCCAAAAATTCACAGAAAAATCCTTTACTTATAGGAGAATCCTGATACAGTCAAGTCCCCAGAAGGGATTATGATATTTTTACAATAGTTGGAGACAGAATGTTGAATAGCTTTTCAGTGGCTTTACAATGAACACATTCAAGATAATTAACATCTTCTAGAAATTGGAGAATAGCTTCACAATGGATACATCCAAGCAAATCAATATTTTATTTTATTTTATTTTTTATTTTTTTTTAAACCCTTACCTTCTGTCTTGGAGTCAATACTGTGTATTGGCTCCAGGGCAGAAGAGTGGTAAGGGCTAGGCAATGGGAGTTAAGTGACTTGTCCAGAATCACACAGCTGAGAAGTGTCTGAGGTCATATTTGAACCTAGGGCCTCCCTTCTCTAGCCTGGCTCTCAATCCACTGAGCTACCCAGCTGCCCCCTCAAATCAATATTTTAAAGAAATGATCAGGAAGTTGGAGACAGATAGGAGGAGGGGAGTAGTCCAGGGACTGGATTATCTAGGAGGGGCTGAGGAGAGGATCAGTCAAACTATTGGGTTTGACCTCCTGGAAGAAGCTTTAATAATCCAAATACAAAGATACAATAGGAGAGTCTTCTAAGACAAAAGGGTACTTAAGATTTGATCTAGGGTACTTCGGGATCTCAGACAGACTCACTTAAAGCTGTAAAGCTTTTGTAAGGCTATGGGGGTGGGAGGACATGCCAACTTTTAGATATTAATAACTATTAATAACTTGAGAATAACATCCTAATTTCTCCACACAATCTGAGAAGGGGCCCACCTTCTACAAAGTCCAAGTAGAGGGTCTCTGTTTCATTGTCGTTGTACTCACCTGGAAAATTGCTAAAGTCTAAAGCAGCACTATTGTACACATTATCTCATCTGAGTCTTATGTTATTGGTGTATACAGAGAGCTTCTCAGATGGTATCTCCACTTGTAGGACCTTCGGTTCTACGTTTGACAGGACCAGCTTTTTCCTGACCCAGTTTCTTTCCTCCCTCTCACAGCAGGGGGAAGCTTTACCTAAATGAAGAAGAAACTACCCTTAAGGTTTGATCGTGCCTCCTTTTTCGGTTTGTCTAAGAGCCTAAAAAGTCTGAGCCTTTTTCGGTCTCTTTCAAGTCCCCTCGCTGGGACTCGGTGGATTTTGAAGATCTCCTGAGTTGACATATTGTGCCCCATGATCAGAAGTTTCCATATGGAGAGGAGGGGGACTACATCCAGAGAAACTAAAGTCCTCTGCATTTTTGTTGCATATCCAAGCTAAACTTCCTTTTGCTAATAGTTCAATGACTCATTTCATCCCAACATCAAATCTGAACTAAGAGTCCCGGAGTTAGAGCCACTTCTGGCAGCCAGAGAATCTTGAGACTGTACAGCATCTGAGAACATTCTGTAACTGGTTCTGGTTTGCTAACTACAGGGATGCGAGGAACCTGTTTCTTTTGTCTCTAAAGTCAGCTTTGGACCTTTCTTTGCTCCCTTCTGATCTCAGAGGGCTAGGGGACTTTTTTTTTTTTTTTTTAACCCTTACCTTCTGTCTTAGAATCAATACTAAGTATTAGTTCCAAGGCAGAAGACTGGTAAGGGCTGGGCAAGTGGTCGATGTACCCAGGATCATACTGCTAGGAAGTAGCTGAGTGACTCGTTCAATAACAGCTATAACCAGTGAGACCTTTCATTTATCCTTTTCTGAAACTGATGCATATATAGAGTGGAGACTCCAGCTTTGATTGAGATCACAAGCCATGGGAATCTGGAAGTCAAACAGGCTGGGTAATGCCACTAGTCCAGCATCAGCATCCTTGAGGAGCGAGGATTAATTGACAGTGGTGTCCTTAGGGACTCCAGAACAGACTCACCAAGCATTCATGACACCTATGGACATGAACTTGGTGGGACCAAAGTTATCTAGGAATAGAGCAAAGTTATTGCTCTATAAATAAACAAACAAGCAATCAAATAAATAAATAAATGTGTGCATATGTGTGTGTATATATATATACATATACGTATATATATTTGTACTTTTGTTCTTGTGACATAGGTTAAGGAAATAATCCCTTTGTAAAAAGCCAGTTGATGTCATATGGTTAAATGGAACTGGGGTGCTAATCACTGACTCCTACAAACTAAGGAAGAACACATATGATGGGAACTTGAAGCAATGGCAGTAGAAGAAAGATGCTTCAAGCCTCTCAGGGTTCCTGATAATACTGAGGGGAAGATCTAGAAGGCTTGGCTCTGAGAGCATGGGACTAGGTTATCCATGTTATTCTTAGAACCACTCAATCCTATAAATAATACAGGTATTAATATCACTTACTTATATTTGAGGCAACAAGCTCAGAAAGAGTAAGTGATCATGAGCGAGAAAGATCTCCACAAACTGATGCAGAGTGAAATGAGCAGAACCAAGAGAACATTGTACACAGAGACTGAAACATTGTGGAAGGATCATATGGAATCGACTTTGCTACCGATAGCAATGCAAGGATCTAGGACGAGAAAGAATACTATGTACATTGAGAGAAAGAACTGTGGGAGTAGAAATGTAGAAGGAAAACATATGATTTATCACTTATTGGATGTAAGTTTTGGTTTTTAAAAGATTATTACAAAAATTATTAATATGGAAATAGGAATTGAGTGATAAAAATGTATAACCCAGTGGAATTGCTTATCAGCTCTGGGAGGAGGGAGGGAAAAGGGGGAGGGAAAGAACATGAATCATGTAATCATGGAAAAATGTTTAAATTTAAAAAAAAAAAGAGTATGTGATCATACAGCTGTTCAGTGTCAGAGGCAGAGTTCAAACATGAGTGATCACTCCTAGGACCTCAGTTTCCTTCTTCATCTGTAAAATGAGGATGTTACGATAGCTGACCACTAGACAGAGCCATAACTAGCTCAAACTAGTTTGATCAATTAACAAGTTAAGAGATACAGAGACAGACAGAGACAGAGAAACAGAGAGAGGACAAGGAGCCCTAACTGCAGATGTACATTTTATAGATTGTTTCTCATTTCTTAAACATAGGTTCTTTCTGTATGATGCTCAAAGTTCTTTTCTGAAGGAGGAAGGGGGAGACCATTGGCATGCATTGTGTTCTCTTCCTCAGTTGTTTTTTTTTTTTATTTTTTTCAATTATGTGTAGAAACAATTTTTGACAATTGTTTGCTGAAATCTTGCTATTCAGATTCTCTCCCTTCCTCCCCCTCACCCCCCACTCCCTGCCCTTCCCTGTGGCAGTAAATAATCTGACAGGTTATTTTGTTTTCATTCTGCCTACATTTTCAAAAGATGTGAAAAAGAGGAAAGAGAGAGGCAAAGCCTACTTATTGTGACATAAACTGGCAGCTAAATTGTGTTTGAAAATGGAAACGGGGAAGTTGGCAGGTCAACGAAACCTGAAAAACATGTTGGTCCCCCTTCCCTCACCCCCTCTGGGTTTCAGTAGAGCTTTGTGGTTTAGTTGTACCTCCAAGGTGGGAAACAACCAGGGCAGGCTCAGTCCTCCTCCCTGGCCCCCGGGTACAAATTGATGAGAACTTTGGACTACTTCTCTCTATTCTGGACACTCTGGGGAACAAACTGGAACTATTTTACAATGGAAAAATCTCTCTGCCTCGTGAAGAGGAAGAGCAGAATAAGATTCAACAGTACTTTCAAACAACTAAAAGGACCTTAAAGACATCTAATCCAAACCTCTCATTTTATAGATGAGGAAACACATAGTCTAAAGAACCAAAAAGGGCTTTATGCGGTCACTCAGCTGGACTTTCTGCTGGGAATTTTACAGCCTGATTTTGAATTTATCTAGAACTTATCATAGAATTTAGAGATGAAAGGGACTTTTGAGGACTTAGGACCCAGTCTAATCTTTTTTGAGAAGTAAAGGAAGTCTGCATCTCCCACTAGGTGAAGTGACTTTGCCAAAGTGACAAGGAAGTATCAGAGCTGGGATTCGAACCCATGTCCCCAGCCTACATTCTGAGAGCTGAGAGCCCCTGGCCAGATTTTCTCTCGTTGAATTCCATGCCTTTCCTGCAAAGTTAGTAAAGGCTGTCTCGGTGCCATCCCTAGGACACTAGCTCAAGTGGGAGAGGCCATTGACCAAACAGACACTGACCATACTGATAGGGCTGTAGATGTTGCAAGCTGGGCTTCTCGGACCTAGAGGATGCCAGGACAGCACGATGCTCAGACCACTACTATGCACTCCTGCCCTCTGCTGGAAACCTGCAGAAGAACAGTTTCCCTGCACACTCATCTCCAGGGCCAGGGAGGGATATAGGCAATTTCCCTTTATTTTATAGATGAACACACTGAGGCTGAGGTCACAATAAATGGCAGAGGTAGGGTATGAACCCCAGGTAGTGTTCTTCCTACAGTTCCATTTTTCTCTTTTCTTTTTTAATTTAAAAATGTTTTTATTTTTAAATTTTAAAAAATCTAGTTCCAAATTCTCTCCTTCCCTCTAGCCCTTCTCCTACCCATTGAAAAGGCAAGCAATATCATATTAATTATACGTGTGAAATTATGTAAGACATATTTCCATATGAGCTATATTATTAAAAAAAGATACGAAAAGTAAAGCAGAAGAAACTATACTTACACTTGGAGTTAATCAATTCTCTCCACCACTTCCATTTTTATAGTACTTTCTAGATTACTTTGCATTCTTTTTACTTATTGGTTTCAATTGTTTATACTTATCTTTTGAGGTTAATTTTATAGTAGTCTTCCCCCACCCCACCCCCACGTCACATGTACACTTATCCTTTGTGTTCTGGCTAAATTTGATGTATTTCATTCCCTTAACACTACAACCCACTCCCAGTTGTCTTTGCACATCTTCTAGTACTAGAACACATCCTACTCACTAATACCTCTTGGAATCCAAGGAAGTTGTACTTTAAAATGAAGGGGGCAGAAGGAGAAAAAACCCATTTGACAAAATTAACAAAAACAACCCAATCAAAAATTATATTCAGTGTTTATTACACACTCATGTTCCCTCATCTTGCAAAACAGAAAGGGACATGTATACTCATCTGTCCTTTTCTTTCTTTCTTTCTTTCTTTCTTTCTTTCTTTCTTTCTTTCTTTTTCTTTCTTTCTTTCTTTCCCATCTTAGTATCAATACTGTGTATTGGTTCCCAGGCAGAAGAGCTGTAAGGACTAGGCAATGAGGGTCAAGTGACTTGGCCAGGGGCACAGCTAGGAAGTGTCTGAAGTCAGATTTGAACCTAGGACCTCCCCTCTTTAGGCTGGCTCTCAATCCACTGAGCCTCCTAACTGCCCTCTCCTCTGTCCTTTTCAAGGCCAAACTTCATCATTATAATTTCACAGCATTCAGTTTCAGTCACTTTTCTTTTCTTTCCATGAGCATTGTTGTAGTCATTCTATATTATTCTGCTAGCTTTGCTTACTTCACTTTGCATCAGTTTATATAAAGCCTTTCTGGGTTTCTATGCATTCATCATTTTTTTGCCAAGCAGTAGGATTCCATTACATTCATGTGCCACAACTTATTAAAACTTTCTTTTCAGTATCTGCTGTTTTTGAGACATTGTCTGACTATTCTGGGCATTTCCTTCAGTCCAGACTTAAAAATGCAAAATGCTTGGCACAGTCCTAAAGATCTTCAAAGGGAAAATGACATAGTTCTGGCACTGGGGTGTTAACAAGTCCTGCCTCCTTCTGCCTCTTTATCAAGGAGAGCTGGGGACAAAAAACCGTGGAATACTGGGGCTGAAAGACAATCCTGAAATTGCAAGGGATTGACTCTAACTATGGAGGCATTCAAAAGATTTAACAGATTATTGTCGTTCAGTTGTTTCTATCCTGTCTGACTCTTTGTGAGCCCATTTGGGGTTTTCTTGCCGAAGTCACTGGAGTGGCTTGCCATTTACTTTTCTAGTTCATTTTATAGATGAAGAAACTGAGACAAACAGGGTTAAATGACTTGCCTAGGGACAGTTAGCAAATATCTGAGGCTAAATTTGAATTCAGGCCTTCCTGATTCTAGGCTCTATCTAGTTTGCCACTTCGATGCCTATTTGAGAGATAGCTTTTTTTCCCCCTAAAAAACATTTCATGTAGACAGGCACCATTCCATATTATAGCTGGAGAAACTGAGGCAGAGGGAGCCACGATTTTACCCAAACACACATACTGTACACATACTGCTCCAACTGTGCAGTTGAGAACTATTGCTTATGCTCTGGCTTTCTAGAGTGGGGCTCTTAGGGATTAGGTTAGATTATTGTTTTAGAAATGACAGAGGATCAAAGATTTAGGGATGGAATTAATCAAAGAATGAACAAGCATTTATCAAGTCCTTATTAAGGCACTGTGCTAAGCCCTTGAGATACAGAGAAAGGCAAAAATTCAGACCTGACCCTCAAGGAGCATGCATTCTAACCGGGGGAGCTGGCACTCAAACATCGATGCACACACAAGGTGGATTGAATCTAAATGAGAAGTGAGGCCAATTAGTCCAACCCCCTCATTTCACTCAGATCCTGAAAGATTATGAGACTGTAACACTGGTAGTTAAAATGGCAGAAGGATCAAAATAGGAGAGTCTAGTTTAAGGAGGCATCAGAACAAGGAGATGCTTGGATGGAAGCCTAGAGTTAAGAAGACTCGAGTTCAAATCCAAACACTGACAGGTATTAGCTGTGTGATCCTAGTAAAGTCACTTAATCTCTTTTTGCCTCAATTTCCTTCACTGTAAAATGGGGATAATAGCAGCACCTCGATACCAGAGTTGCTGTGAAGATCCCCCTCCCCTGATATAATATTTGTAATAGGTTTAGTACATTGCCCAGCACATAGTAGGCACAATATAAATGCTTTGTCCCTTTGGATTTGGACCCAGTTCTGTCACATATTAGCAGTGGAACTTTGAGCATTAACTCTCCTGGCCACTTTGCTAGGATATATTAATACCTCTTTCTCTGTCCTCCAAGAACCCCACATCTCACCCTTCTAACTGGATAAATGAGATAATCCAAGAGAAAGACAATGAATACCTCTGAAGAGAACTGTCATCTAATTGAGGCAGGTTTATCAGCAGAGCCTCAGATAGAAATAGATGGCTTCAGCTTGATCCTAGCCTAGACTCTGAGAAATCCCTCCTCCTCCTCTCTCCCTCCTCGTGGTCCCCCTCTCGGTCCTGGGATTTCCACTCCAGTTGATCCTGTGGAAGAGATAACCAGATTATCACGGCACTGGAATAATTTATTCCATATGGTGACCTAATTTAGGAAGCTGTGAATTCTTAATATCCTAATGAAGAGGGGAGGGGGATGAGGGGAAATGGCCTTCATCCAAAAAGTCTAATACAGGACTCCAAAGAAGTCCTGAGATCTCATGGATTTGCAGGTTCCCTCCTGCCATGCAAATCACAGCCTATCCACACATGCCCTAAGAGATCAGGGCAGGGAGGTTGGTGTTTTAGTTAGGAGATAATAAACAGTTTAAAATGCACATTTTAAACAGAGGGCTTCAATTACTGGTGTCTCACCAAGTGTTTTCTTTAATTAATTCATGGTACAGTGGAAATACTGGGAGTCAGGGGACCTGGTTTTACATAGCTAGCAAGCTGTCAAGCTTCATGTTCCTCAAAGATGGTTTCCTTATTTATAAAATGAGAAGATTAGAGGATCTTAAAGGTTCCCTTTAGCTCTCACATCCCGTAATTTAGTTTCTGTTACCCTCTTCCTACTGGATCCCAACCAATGCCTACTCCCATAAGAGATGAGAAGAAGGCTTGGATAGAAGGTACTTTGAGATCCCCATGAGTAAAGGTCTAAGGTGCTTTGAAATGAGGCCAACCTCTTACTTTCATTCTTCTCCCCTGAGAGGTGGAACTGGGTAGAGAATGAAAGATGAGTACAGTTTTAATGAGGGGGAAAGTGAGGGGCCATATCAATAACTAGCTGCATAAACTTTGTACGAAGCACCTCATCTCCTCGGGCCTCAGCTTCCTCCCCCATAAAATAAGATAGGGATAGACTGGACTTAACATTTAATTAGGAACTCTCAGAGGAGGAAACCCTTCTACCAAGTCAGCCAGCAACTTCTCTAATTTATAACCATTTCCCTTAGATTCCTTCAAATCGCAATGAAAGTCCTTCCTTCTACAAGAAGTCTTTCCCAATACTCCAAGATTCCTTAATCTTAATGCCTTCCATCTGAGAAAGACCCCCCTCACACACACACACACACCTGATAGGGCTTGTTTCTACATAGCTGTTTGTTTGCTGTTTCGCCCATGAGATAGAGCTCCTCCATGCCTGGCACTAAGAGTGTTTCACCGATGCTAGAGTTGCTTCCATACAAGTGTTCATTACAGTGGATGGCTTCCAAATTCCTCCCCTCCCCGCCCCAGTTCTAAAATTCCAAGATTCTGTTGTACAATTCCTTGCTGAGATGGTACCTCCTGGGCCCATCACTTCACTTCTCCTAATGACTCCAGACTACCGAGGATCACCCTGACTAGACTTGAACTTGACCTTAGATTTGGACAGGGACCCATCTGTCCTCCAAGAACACAAAATTCGATTGTGTGTGTTTTTTTTTTTAAATAATCAGATCTTCCTGATCTTCATGGAGGGAGACCTGCAAGGACTCTGAGCCATAGAGACCCGACTGACCCGGGAAGTCCATGATCCAGTGGCACCAAGGTCAGCCACAAGACTTGTGTTTTTGCAGTAGAGGACCCTAAGCTTAGGAGCCTTGGAATAATTGAGAATCATTTACTCAGTGTTCTAATGAGGCCACTTGGCTGAGATGAGAAGCTGTTTCCTTCCCCTGGGGCCTCTGGCTCCACTGGGGAAGTCTCCAACCCCAATTACTGGATTAAGCCTTAGTTAGTTGGTTGGTGTTTACATAGCACCTTTTATTAACACTCCTGTGTCAAGGTGGGAGAGGGTGGTTGGAAGGGAAGGAGCTGAGATGGGAGGAAGGTGAAAGAAATGATCACCAACTGAGGAGGGGAACTCAACAGGTCCCAGGAGTCCTGGCACCCAGCCCTTCATGAAGGAAGGACTCAGGGCTGAAGTCTAGGCCTGGGATGGGGAGGAAGAAGGGGAGGCCCTGGGCCCCTGAAGCCAGTGACCTCTGACTGTGAGTCTGTGAACTCTCACCTCTACTGCTGGTGAGTTCTGTTGGAGCCCCAGATTCCCAGCTTTACACTTCAGGAGCTGCAGCAGCCCCACCGACTGGGAACGTGGAGGGAGCAGCTCTGGGCACTTGTCAAAACATCAGCAGCCTGGAGAAGGTGTGAAGTCCTCACCCCCAGCAGGAGGGGCAGCCCCTCTCCTTGGGTCCGGAGAACTCATTAACTCCAGCAGCTCCCAAATGAACTAACCAGCAAGGGCTTGCAGATAATGATACTTCAAAGGTGAGCCTCACTGGAGTTTGGGGTGGAATGGAACAGGAAGGGGAGACTTGGAAAATGGAGGAAATGATGCAAGTGATGAGATGAGGCCGAAATCCTGGATTGGGGTAGTGATCCCCTTAGGTCTAGAGTTGGTTCAATATTCCTGGGCTCTCTTCCTCTTAGGTCTAGCCCCCACCCTAGGACTTACCCTTCAAATTCTAGGAGAGGTCTCCTCCTTCTCATTTAAATTTCCAGCACTCAGCTTCTCTCCAATGCTGGTAGTGTTTTAATTTGATTTAAATTGATTATCGATAACTCAGAAGAAACCTTTTGCTCATTGTTGGGGAGACCCTCCCAAGTCCCACTAAGCTCAAAGTCCTAGCCCTTAAGTATAGACCTAATCTAATGAAAATTTTAGGGCACTAATTTCCTTAATTTCCCAGCCCCTAGGGAAGTTGTTATGATATAGTTAAGGCTAAATTTTATTTGGTTGAATGGAGCAGGTTTGGGGAAAAGATTGAATCAGGCAGGAATGATCAAACTACTACATGGGATTAAATCATTATTTGGTGGGGCTAATCATTCATTGCTTCAATCAGCATTTATTATGTGCAATCAATCATTATTTTTATGCAAGGTCTAACTCCAGAATCCTGGAGGAGATAAGAGAGAGTCCTCCAGGGGTTTACACTCTAGAAAGGGATCATAAAGTTATTTTAACTTTCTTTTTTGGTTCTGCCCTGTGATTTCAGAAGGATGAGGGCTCCTGGTGGGGAAACTCTATCCATTAAATCAGAGCTATAACTGATATATATCTGATATAACTTATATATATATATATATATATATATATAATATAACTCCTAGTCTTGGAAAATTGTCTGGAGGATCAAATTGCTTGCTAGCTCCTGAAGGAGGAAAGGGAAAGGAGGAAAGAAGACAATATGGATCATATAACTTTGAAAAACTTATGTGAAAAATTATTACATGTAGTTGGTAAAAAACAAATAAATAAGTAAATAATCTTTGGTGGGGAAAAAAAAAGAGAAAATTATCTAGGGGTGGGGTTGGGAGTGAGGGCAGCTAGGTAGCCCAGTGGATTGAGAGCCAGGCCTAGAGATGGGAGGTTCTGGGATCAAATATGGACTCAGACACTTCCTAGCTATGTGACCCTGTGCAAGTCATTTAACTTCAATTCCCTAACCCTTAGCTCTTTTGCCTTGGAATCTACTGCTTCTAAGATGCAAGATAGAGAGAAAGAAAGATGGAAGGAAGGAAGGAAGGAAGGAAGAAAGAAGGAAGGAAGGAAGGAAGGAAGGAAGGAAGGAAGGAAGGAAGGAAGGAAGGAAGGAAGGAGGGAGGGAGGGAGGGAGGG
>NC_058131.1:600848237-600907721 GCF_016433145.1 Gracilinanus agilis | reverse complement strand
AGGGAGGGAGGGAAGGAAGGAAGGAAGGAAGGAAGGAAGGAAGGAAGGAAGGAAGGAAGGAAGGAAGGAAGGAAGGAAGGAAGGAAGATTTGGACTGGGTCTGCCTTGGATTAAGCAGGGGAAATTTTTTAAATGGTCTCCCCTTTGGCCTCTTGTTGACTTTAAATTGGCCCACAGGCTCTTTTCATGGTAGCTAAAAATTGGAAACTAAGGGGGTGGCATCCTACTGGAGAAAATGTGAAGGTAATGTAATTTTATGATGCCATCGGAAATAATGAAATGGACAAGAAAAAAAAAGTTTCAGAGGAAACCAGGAAGACCTCTATGAACTGATGCAGAGAAAAGTGAGCAGAACTAGGGGAACACTGATAACACAGAGGAAAAAACTTTGAAAGACCTTAGAACTTCAATCAACACAATGATAAACCATCAAAAGAGTTCAGATGAGACATGATACTTATCTCCTGGGAGAGGCGAAGAAATGGAAAATGTGTTAAGAGTTATATAGTTTTAGACATGGCTAATGTGGGAATTTGTTTTGCAGGGCTATACCTATTAAGGGCTTTATTTTTCAGGTTTGTATTTTTTATTTGCTCAGTGTGGAGGGAATTGGTGGGAGGAACAGATTAATTTTTAAAAGCTTGCTAATTGGAATAAACAAGAAGATAAAGTGGTATGGGGGCTTCAGTGTGGCTAGAGGAAATGCCCAGGGAAGAGTGAAAGCTTCACTTTGAGTTAGAGAAAAATCTAAAAGTACACAGAAATACCCAGAGATTTTCTTGAAACTTAAATCTAACCTCAGAGTTTTGGCAAGACCCCCAAAGAGAATAGCATTTAAATCATTTACTTTTTTTTTTTTTTAAACCCTTACCTTCCGTCTTAGAGTCAATACTGTATATTGGCTCCAAGGCAGAAGAGTGGTAAGGGTAGGCAATGGGGGTCAAGTGACTTTCCCAGGGTCACACAGCTGAAAAGTGGCTGAGGTCAGATTTGAACCTAGGACCTCCTGTCTCTTAGCATTTAAATCAAATGGGAGGAGCAAAGGGACATCATTCTCAGAATTTTTCCAGGAATCTATCAATAATTGAGCCTAATTCCACCTTGAGCTGGTGGAAAGCAGGATCAGTCCTGGCTTCCAAGGACTATGAGGACCCCCACCCAAAGTTCCCTCAACAAAGACCTTTCAATAATGACATTGACTTTCTCATTAATGGCTGAATAGCAACTTGGAAAGTCTTTAGTGTAGGGCCTAAAGGCTTTGTTTGTCCTGGGGTTGCCTTTGCCTGGGGAGGGGACATTTAAAAAATAGTTTTAAATCTCACCAATTGGTGTACCTTCTTGGTCCCCATAGCCTGTTATCTATATGGGATAACATTCCTGTTTAGTCTGTACTGACTTTTTCCAAGTTCGTTTCTGTCCTTAAAAGATTATTCTAATAATATAGAAATGGGTTTTGAACACGATACATGTAAAACCCAGTGGAATTGCTTGTTGGCTATGGGAGAGGGGAAAGAGGAGGGGAGAGAAAAAACATGAATCATGTAACCATGGAAAAGTATTCTTAATTAATTAATTAATTTTTAAAAAAGAGAGAACATGGATCATAAAATGTCAGAAAACAATTATTAAAATTGTATTGATGTATAATCCAGAAAAAATAAAAATTTGTTATAATAAAAAAGATTATTCTCTTCATTATTATTTGTCCTTTTGAATTAAAATAAATACTTTTGCACATTCAGATTTAGAGAAAAGGTGCTACCAAATGCTTACCTTTTCTAGTCCCTTTCCACTGAAGCATCCTTGGACTTTTCAAAGTCTTCTATACCTCTGATTCTGTATCTGTACAAATGGCCATCCCATTTACGCCTTCCTACATAAATCACTGATTTGACTTCAGCCTTTGGAGACAGATGTTTCTGTCTAAAACTCAGGTTCACTTCAGCTTGATTTGGGCCAAAGACATTGAACTCTGTCCAGGGGATCTTTTCAGTAAGTAGTTTCCTCAATTACAATCTAGCTGTGACTTTTAACCATAGCCTGAGGCCAACATATTCATGTTTCTAGTAACAAAGATGGATGATCATGTGGCTTTCTGTGAGCTATCTCTGGCCACAGAATGGTTCCAAAGGAGTGCATGTGTCACCCTCCCTGCTCCAACCAAGCCCTCAGAGAAGTTTTCTCTTTCTGAGAAGTAACTGGTGGGGATGAGGGGCTGTGTATAATTGGTAAGGGCAGGGGCAAAGTTACTTTGTGGCTCAATGGCGGGAAAGGAGGACTAATAAGAAAAAAAAGGAATCTCAGAATTACCCTAAAAGCCAACAAGTCAAACTTGATTAAGAATGTCCTCTACAAACCACCAAGTAGTTATCTAGCCTTTTCAGAAAGACGTTACATGACATGGAACTCCCTACCTCCCAAAGCAGTGCCATTTCCCTTTTGGCTAGCTCTACTTGTTGGGAAATTTTTCTTTACATCTTTCAAAACTAAATCTGCCTCCCTGTAACTTCTACTCATTGATCCTTGTCACTCCTTCTTGGGTCAAGCAGAATAAGTCTAATTGTACTTCCACACATCAGCTCTTGAATTACTTGACATGTTAACATTTATCCAAAGTTTATTCTCTAGGGCCAAGCATTTCCAGTTTATTCAAACGGTTCTCTTATTATATGGACTAAAAGTCCATTACTGTATTGATTACCCTTCTTTGACTATAAGCCCTTTCCATTTCATCAATATCCATGCTAAAATGGGATGTCCAGAACTGAAAATAATAATCCAGTTTTCGTTTGAATAGGGCAGAGAACAGGAGAATTAGTAGCAGGAATAATGGCTGAGAGCTTTAAGATTTGCAAAGCACCTTAATCTAAAGCATATACTTTGATCTTCACAATGACATTGTGATCCGATGCTATTACTTAGGTTTGTGAAAAATAATTTGACCTGCACAATATTTGAGTAAGCCCGTGCCCATCCTAAATCACTGATTTTATCTCTTTGTTAACTTCCATTTGATATTATTCAGTTTAATATGATTTCATGGAAGTTATGATGAATTCTTTTGTATTAAGACATTGATATACATTTAGTGAATTAGGGATAATCAACTAACCTTAATTTGACAATACAATCATCTTAAGATAGGTAGCTGAGTACATTTTCTTCATATTAGATTATGAAGTTTCTTAGGATATACTCCTTGCTTGAGCAGAGTTAAAGGGTCCCCACCTTGGTTTAGACTATTCAAATTCCTCATGGCACAGGGTATCAAAAGGATATTCCTCATAGCACAGGAAGGATAGATGGAAAGTCCCTGGCTATTTTGGGAGCCCTTTGTCCCTAGCCCCCAAACTCGATTGGCTAACCCTAGGAAGAACATGATTTTCTCAACTCTTCAGCAAGGGCATGAAGGTACATGATACAGTTCTGGGGACTCTTGGGGTCAACCCTGCTCCTGTCTAATTTCATTCCACTATTGAAAATGTATATTTTGAATGGTACCAGTCCAGAAGGGACTGCACTCATAAATTATTGTTTGAACTTTAAGACTATAAATATTGTATCTTAGAACAAGGGAGGGTCTCAGATCACGAGGAAGGTCTAAGATCCTATTTGTTGAAGGGGATCAGTTCCTTTAATAAATAGTTATTGGCTTGGAGCTCTGCCTCAGTTATTGCAGATTGGATAAATTTCTGGTGTTACACTGTTTAATAGAGTCTATGACTTTCTTAATTCAGGCTAAATTGGAATTAGCTTTTTTATGGCTCCCATTTCAAAACTCTAGTGATGTTGAGCTTTCACTCCAAGACAATCTCTTGATATTTTCCTTAAAGAAAGGAATTGTTTCTAGCCACATTTCCCCTGACTTACACTTGGGAAGTTGATTTTCTGAAGCCAAGAGCAAGAATTCCCAAGACTATTGAATTTCATCTTTGTCAGATTCAACCCATCATTAGCATCCTGAGACCTTTTTTGGATGCTGTCTCTCTCACTCAATATGCTTGTCATCTCTCCCAGATTTGAGTTATCTGCAAATTTGGTAAGCATGCCATAATAAAGCCAAGTGACATTTATATAATGTTTTGAGGCTTGCATTTTCTCATTTAATCCTCACAAATTATCCCCATCTTACAGCTGAAGGAAAAGTCTCACAGTGATTCAGTGGTTCAACTAGTAAATATTGGAGCACGGATTGAACCAAAGGTTCTAATTCCTACTCAAGGGATGTTTACACTGCATCATACCATCTATATCTTCATCCCTGTCAGTGATAAAAATAGTAAGTACACAGAGCCAATAATGCAATCCTCAAGGCATTTCACTAGAGACCTTCCTCCAGGCTGGTGTTAATGAAAGATGGAAAGGAAAGATAAAGGAAGTACTAAAAGGGGTAAAAATTGGAATTGAGAGAGAAAAGGAAGATCATGCTTTTTAACAATTAATTGATATTTATTAAGTATTAGTTTTAGGCACTGTGCTGGGAGCTGGGATGTGGAATAATTCCTGCCCCCAAAGAGCTTACAATCTTTCAAGAGCAGACAACATAGATACACAATGAATACAAGATACATTTGAGAAGGCATTAGTGGATGAGTAGGATCCAGAAAGGCTTCATATAGAGGTGGCTCTGGAGCTGAATCTTAAAAGAAGCTAGAGATTGTAACCAGTGGCAGTGAGAAGGAGAGTACCTTCCAGGCTTGGAAAAGAGAAAGTGTCATGTTTGAGGAACAAGAAAAAGGCCACTTTGAGCTGACTGTAATGTATTTGAAATAAATAACAGGTAGTAAGGTAGACTGGGCCAGGTTGTGAAAGGCTTTGTAAACAGAGGAGTTTATATTTGATTCTGCAAGTAATATAGAGCTTTTGTAGTTTTTAAGTGACTGTTTCTAACCCCAATTCTGTCTTGTGCTTTCAGAACATCACTTTAAAAATGGAGAGTTGGGGGCGGGGCGGGGGGGGCAGCTAGGTGAGTCAGTGGATTGAGAGCCAAGTCTAGAGATGGGAGGTCCTGGGTTCAAATGTGACCTCAGACACTTCCTACCTGTGTGACCCTGGACAAGTCACTTAATCCCATTTATCTAGCTCTTACTGCCTTGGAACCAAGATGGAAGGCAAAAGTTTAAAAAAAAATGAAAAGAGAGAGCAGAAGGAGGGGGGAGATTTGAAGAGAATGCCAACAAAGAGACCATAAGTTAATCAGTTACTTGGAGGATATTTATCTGGGAGAAGAAAGAAATTAGTTGGCCAATAATTATCTTCAGTCAGAGCTGTCAGATAGAATAAAGATTAAGTTTATTTTGCTTGATCCAGAGGGCAGAATTAAAAGCAATGGTGGATGTTGCATGGAAGTCGATTTAGGCTTACTAGAAGAAAGTCCTGCCAAAGAGAGGTGTACAAAAATGGACCTCTTAGGGATTCTGGGTCACTGGATGATTTCAACTGATGGCTAACTTGTTGGGGATGAAGTAGAGGAGCTTCTTGTGCTGATACTGTGAGCTCTGAAGGCCTTTCCAAGTCAGAGATTCTGTGAACAGAAAATGTGAGGTGAGCAGTCAGTGTCATGGAGGACAGTGACAACCTGGGCCAGGGCTTAGGAGAGTAAACCATTATGTAGGAGATTATAAAGCAGAGAAGGGCTAGATAGCTACTGTTCCACAAGGCAGAGGGAGATCAGTCAGTCTAGTCTGTTCATTACATTGTGCTTAGCATTGTGGAAGATCCTCCACAACAATCCTGGGAGGTAGGTGCTATTATTATCCTCATTTTAGAAATGAGGAAAAGAATGAAGGTTAAGTGACTTGCCTAAGGCCACACAGCTTGATCATAGGATCTACATGTATCATAAATCCCATTTAAGTTCATGGCATCACAGACTTAGAACTGGAAGAGCCATTAGCCATCAGTATCCTACCACTTCCTCCTGGGCAAGGCCAAAGGGCCCTGTTTACAGATAAGAAAACCGTGGCCCAGCAAGGTACAACATTTTGCCCAAGTTAGCACAGGTATGTTAGTAGTAGGGTCTTAATTTGAAGCTAGGTCCTCTATCTTCAAATCCAGCGCTGCTTCCACTATTCTAGGGTGACTCTCAGGGTCCTCAAAAATCATAATAACTCAGACACACTCAGAAGTCACCCCTAGAGTTCTCAAAAGCTAACTCTTTCTATTCATTCCTTAAACCCTTACCAGCCCTTTGGAGATTTGGGGATGCTTCCACTAAGCCCAGCCGAATGAGAAAGTGAGCCTCTTCTGCTCCCTCCTTCCCTCCCTTCCCCATGAGCCTGGTTCCCTCAGTCCTAGCCGTCCAGGGTCCTGGCAGATCCAGCAGAGCCAAGTAGGACAGGCACCAGCCCCCTCCCCCCTCCTTCCTTCGGCCTTTACTTACACCTGTGTCCTTTGCTCAGGGCTTACCCTTGTGCCAGGTCCCAGGCTGTCCCAGCCCCTCTCTCCACTGCCGGGACCTCCCTGCTGCCCCCATGTCCTGTACACATACACAAGGCTCACCGGCTAGGGGCTGGCGTTAGGGGACCGAGGGTTGGTGGCGGAGAAGAGGTGGCCTCACTCGTC
Organism: Gracilinanus agilis; assembly: GCF_016433145.1. Taxonomy (NCBI): domain Eukaryota; kingdom Metazoa; phylum Chordata; class Mammalia; order Didelphimorphia; family Didelphidae; genus Gracilinanus; species Gracilinanus agilis. Next base: position 600,901,157 of record NC_058131.1, on the reverse strand, counting down.
CCGCAGATGGCCATCCAACCTCGCCCCACGCTAACCCACCCGGGTTAAATTCAACACCCCCGGTTCAAAGGCCCAGTCCCCTGGCCCCAGTCCTGTTCGGCTTTGATGTGCTGATGGGGCCTGGAAGGTGCTATTTCACACCTCCAGGCTCCGGATAAATCGGGCTGCCGGCCCCGCTGGCTCCTCAGAGTCCCCTAGCCTCTGCCATGGCCCACTCTCCCGCTGCACTCCTCAGCCCAGACTCCTGGCTCCTTCCGCAAGGCTGGGGTTGGGGGACTGCGCCCCAGCTGCCACCGCTGTCGTCAGACAGAGATTGCAGCTGCTCTCCCGCTTCCTCCTCAGACTCCTGGGGCCACTCCCCGCCCGGACCCCAAGCCCGCTTCCTCCCGGCTGGTCACACTCCCAAGGCGCCCAGTACCAGGACCGGCGTTGGAAACGCAGCGGGTAAGCGAGCCGGCAGGGGCCGCCTGGGCAGCGGGCAGCGGCAAAGTGCCAGCGAGCGAGAGAAGCTGCGGATGCGCAACCTGTCCAGGGCACTGCATGACCTGCGACGCTATCTGCCACCTTCCGTGGCGCCCGCCGGCCAGAGCCTGACCAAGATCGAGACCCTACGCTTGGCAATCCGCTACATTGGCCACCTGTCGGCCCTTCTGGGACTCAGCGAGGAGAACCTGAGGCGCCAGCGGAGCGAGGTTACACCCCGGGGCTGTCCTCTCTGCCCGGATGGACTGGGCTGCTGTCCCGACCGGACCCACGGCCTCAGCCCAGCCTCCCCGGTCCCTGAAGCGCGCTCTCCTCAGCTCCCCGATGGCTGGGAGTCGTCACCTTCCTGCCCCACAGCCGCACCCCAGATCCAGAGATGTGGGGGGCAGATCCTCGATGCGGATACTCTGATCCTGGAAGAGCAGGTGGTTGATCTAGACACGGCCTCGGTGCGTATCTCTTTCCCGCCTTTTCTCCTCTCCTTTGGTCACTTCCACCTTACCCCTCGTCCTCTTCCCCTCCTCTCCATAGGGACAAAATATAGATGGGCTGTGCTGGGTATACCAGGCTTCGAAGCCATAGCCCCTCTCTTGACTTCCACAATTCCGTCTGGCAGCTGAAGACCAGTCTGGCACCGGTGACTGGCCACTTGCCCAGTCCAGAGTGGGAACTGAGCAAGGGGTAGGGGCCAGGCTCGGGGTAGAGGGAGAGTGGGGGAGGGGAGAGGGTTGCTATTCCGTGTCAGACCTTAGCCAGGTTGTAAAAACCAGGACTTCTGGAATCCTCCTCTGTCCCTTATTCACCTGAGTAACCTCTAGCCTTTAACTCATCTCATCCCATTCGGGTGACCCTGTAGTGTGTGTACTTTGAGCTCACTAAAAGTGGATTGCGGGAAGGGGGCCAGGGAAGGGAGAGAGGAAGCCGAAAAATGATTCAGTGGTCGGAGCTTTCGTCAGTGTGGTAGGGATCCCATTAGTGGCATTTTCCACCACCCAAGGACTCCTTGACTTTATCCCTATATCCTGCACCCTCTGGGGATCTCCTGCCGAGGGAGGCGCCGGTGAGCCCAGGGAGGCGGCTCCCGAGTGAACTACATTTCTGACTAACACGCCCCCACCTCCTTTCCCCTACAGATCTTTCCCGGAGAAGTGCTGTCCTTGCTGGAGACCTGGGTGCCCCTCCTCCCACAGGAATGACCAGGCTCTCGGAAGAGCTGAACTCGAGTGGGAACACAACTGCCCATCGGTTGTCAGACTCGGAGCCCTTCACTGTCTTCCATAGTCAGGCGGAAGCGGTTGACCTACCTCTTAGAACCCAAACTCAGCCTTCCCCAGAGTTCCAGAACCGAGGAGCCGGATTTCAGAGAACTGAAAACAGAGCTGCGAGGTGGAGCGAGCTGGCAGGAGCAAGATCCTTGCTAAAGACTGTCTCTGCTGCCTTTAATTCGTCCTGAGCTCTTTTATATCTAGCTCTCAGTATGTAGCTAAGGACTTGGGCTCTAGGCTTCCATGGGGAAATCAGGTACTACCTTACCTGCCCAGCTGTGATCTCGAGATACCCCCTGGGAAAAAGGCTCAAGTCATTCCCCCAGGAGAAGGGGTTAGAAGCTGGAGGGATTCACTGGCACCTTGGACTTTAAAGGATGGAGAAGGGAGGAAGGAGGAGATGTCTCCTCTGTATTTATTTATTTGTGAATAATAAATCAATTGCTCTTGAATGTTGTAAACTGGAAATTCCTTCTGCCTTAATGGCATAAATTCTTTCTCTAATGCCCTTTCTGAAGTCTTTCTGAGTCTTCTGTTGTGTGAGTGGGGGCAATAATGATTTCTCTTCCCTAAGAGCTTTTCCTCTTCTGCACCCCTTATCCAAGAGGGAAAATATGTGTGTGAGGGGTTACCTTCTCAAATCATCTCTTATTATTCCTGATCAAAGTTTCAAAGACAGTCACCTTAGCCAATTGAAGCAGCTTTGTTTTGGAGCCCAGTGCTCTGCACAGAGTAGAAGGTTCAGTCTAAGATGATGGGGTTCAAAGAAAAGAAAAATCAATCCTTCCTACCTTCCAGGAGTTTACATAATATTGAATGCAATCATTATTTCATTCCATATATACGGTATTTCATTTAATATTGTAATTCCTTCTTGATTAATAAAAGCATATGTACCTTTCTCTCTAAGAACGTCTTCCCTTCTGCCTCAGTCTGGGGTATTCAATCAATCCTTCAACATTTGTTGTTTAAATGAATTAATGAATATCTTCATTATGTGGTGTGTACCTGGAGAGAACCAAAGGCCCCTGTCAGAAAATAGGTCCCAGAGGGGAAGCTGGGTAGCTCAGTAGATTGAGAGTCAGGCCTAGAGACGGGAGGTCCTAGGTTCAAATCCGGCCTCAGACACTTTCCAGCTGTGTGACCCTGGCCAAGTCACTTAGCCCCCATTGCCTAGCCCTTATCACTCTTCCACCTAGGAGCCAATACACAGAAGTTAAGGGTTTAAAAAAAGAAAAGAGAAAATAAGTCCCAGAAATGCTTTCTTTCGCAGAACCAGCTTAAAGAGCTTTGAAGAAGTTGGGGGGGGGATGTCCTGGGCTTGTTATCCATGGAATGTCTCAGACCTTAACTTGCACTTATGGGTGGAGGAGACATAGTCAGCAGGTCAATGATGCTCTTGGTCCAGCATATAGGGTGGGAATGGGATTCCTAGGACAACTCCCAGAGGCAGCTGATAGTATAGTAGTCAGAGTGCTGGGCCTGGAGGTGAAAATACTTCAGTGCAAATCCAACCTCAGTTATTTACTAGTACCCTAAGAAAGTCACTTAAGATGTTTACTTCAGTTTCCTTGCTTGTAACATGAGGATACTAATATCACCTACCTCCCATATAAGATATTTATAAAAGGTGCTTAGTACAGTGACTAGCACATAAATGCCTATTTCCTTTCTCCCCTTCCTGTGGCAGTGACCATTTCATGTTTTGTCTTTGTATTACTAGCTCTTATACACATAAGGACTTAATGTTTATTGTATTAAATTGCTGAATGAAGTTTATAAAGGTCAGAGGCTTTTTCTTTTAAAGAAAAGCAGGAGTTTATTGAGAGCTAATTAATATGAAGCAATTTTAAAAGAGTTCTCTTTTTACATTTTATCTTTATTATCATGCAAAACACACTTCCATATTGGCCATTGTTGTAAGAGCACACTCATACAAAACCAAAACCCCCAAATAAAACCATAAATATACTAAGCCATAGGCTCTTAAATAAAATTAGTCCATACCCTCAAACACTAAGCTGTCACCAAGGAAGCAGAGGGATGGGACTGCCATTTCTTCATAGATCTAGTTGACTTTCCAAAGATCAAACAACTGTTTGAAGGAAGCTTAGATTAGCTTTAATATGCTGTTCTCTTTATTGTCACTAATTTCCTTTTTAGTGGCTGCACTAATGCTTCTGCTAAAAAACACAGGATACATAGATTCTAAGTCAGAGATGGCAAACCTTTTAGAGATGGATGCCATGCCCCTCCCCCTGAGTGCTGGATGCATCCTGCCCTACCCTTTCCCCACACAGGAGAGGGAGAAAGCACTCCCGTTGGGCTGCTGGGCAGAGAGGTGGGTGAAATGAGGAATGTTTTCAGCCAGTGTAGAGAGAGTGGGGAGAATGGCTAGAGAGCTCCCCTCCCCTCCAGTTCTGCTGCCTGTGAGCCACCCACCTTACCCCCTGTGAGCTCCCATTGGGCTACTGGGCAGAGGGCCAGGGAATGTGAAAAAATGTCATCAGGCAGGATGGAGAGGGGAGGAGAGCAGCTCTGTCCAAGTCCCTCTGCCTTTCTAGTAACTGGGGGGAGGGGGCAGTGCATGCCCACAGAAAGTGCTCTTTGTGCCATAGGTTCACCATCACTGTTCACACGCCATTCCCACCCTAGTTTAAATGATGATTCTCTTTCATTGAGCCACATTCTACCTTCCATTTCTCCTTGCTTCTCCTATTTCTGTTTCTTCTTTCTTTTTTCTCTGTTTTTCTTCCTTTCTCTTCCTTCCTTCCTTCCTTCTTTTCCTTTCTCTCCTTTCTTTATTTTTCTTTTTCTCCCTTCACTTCTCTTTCTTTTCTTCTTGTTTGTTTTGTTGAGGGCACCATTATCCTTCTAGTTGCTTGGGTTCACAGCCTTGGAGTTATACATTATGGCCTCTTTCTTTTCTTTCCATACCCCATAGCCAATCAGTATGTTTTGATCTACCTCCTCAGCATCTCTGGTATCTGTCCCCTTCTCTCCACTCTCACAAACATCACCATATTTCAAGCCCTTATTGAATTTCTCCTTTGGACTACTGCAATTGTCCCTTTAGATCTCTTCCCTCTCCAACCCATTTCTCCACGTAACTGCCAAAATGACATTCTTTAATTACAGGTGTCATCATGTTGTTCCCTCGCTCAAAAAGTTTCAGTGGCCTCTAGAATCAAATGTAAATTCATCTCTTTCACATTTCAAAGACTTTCACAATCTGGCTCTTCTTTACCTTTCCAGACATTCTACTGTGACCCCCTTCACACACTCAATGATTCAATCAAACTAGCCTCTTTGCTATTTGTCACACTTCTCCCATCTCTGTATCTTTGCATGGTCTGTTAACTGCTCTATGGACAGTTGCCTACTGGCCCATATCACAGATGCATGACCCTTCTAATGGATGAAGTATTGAATAAGGAGTCCAGAATGAATGTTAAAATTCTATTTGCTCTATACCTATTCCATGTGGTCTATATATTTCTAGAGCATGTTTTAGAGTCTAAAGCTTGGTTCATGAGAGTTGAATTAAATCAGAAATTCATGAACATGAAACTCTGGCAACTTCATTTTTAGATGAGCTTATGAACACCTATGCAGGGGAGTTTCTCCAAAGCGTAGCCCAAGTCACAAAAGAGCAGGCTCTTGTCTCTATGAGAACAAATCCAACACGAAACATGGGATGATGAGTCAAAGTATTTCCCTTCTTCCTTTCCTCCCTTCTTTGCCTTGACAATGAATGGCAATGCTCAGAAATCCCAAAGCACTGAGCCAGGAGCAGATGTAACAGATAGCATCTGGCTTCCCCACCAGTCACCACAGTGGAGTCTCCTCATATCAGAGGAGCATCTCTAATGCTTGCTAGAGAAGGCACTTCTGTATGAAAGAGGAGACCCGGTAAAATACATCACAGAATTCTGGATACAGATTTGGAAGACCGAAATAATCCTTTCTGTCTCTAGACAGCTATAAAATAAAAATCCTACAATAAACTTCATTTGGACATGTAAATCTTGTAGCGGGCTTTTCTCCCTTTCCCCTTCCTAGTGATTTAATCAATCAATCAATCGACATATGCTTATTAAGTGAATTCTAATGTGCCAGGCACTGAGCTAGGCGCTGGAAATAAAAAGACAAAAATGAAACAGATCTTGCCCTCAAGGGGAGGGAGGAGACTATGCAATACATATTCTATACATAGAGATGTCAAAGGCTGATAAAAGGTCTTTTTTCTCTCTCCTCTCAATATATATATATATATATACATATGTACACATATGTGTATATCTCTATATCTACCAGGTTTTTTCTGGGCTATTGTCCCAGATGGCATCTTCTTTAACCCTTTTTTATAACCTGCAGGAACAGGTGGTACAAGATTGTTCTCCAGAGGGCCCCCCCCCCAAAGTGAGAGTAAGCAGGAAGAGATTTGAAGATGATTGGGAGGAACTCCATAGGAGTGAAGTCCTTGATCATTTCATTTCTTTTTTTATTTTATTTTTTTTTGTCATACAAAACCCACTTCCATATTGGTCCTTGTTGTCAGAGCACACTCATCCATAAGCCAAACCCCAAATAAAACCCAAACTGCACTGATGTGAAAGGCAACTCCAACAGTTCTTTCTCTGGAGGTAGAGAGCATTCCTCATCGTAAGTCTTTCGGGATTGTCCCAGATCATTGCATTGCTGAGAGTAGCCAAGTTTTCATGGATAATCATCGCCCAATATTGCTGTTACTGTATACAATTTCTTAGTCATTTTACTCCCACATGGCCACCAAAACATTGCCTGTCAATTCAGAAGGAAGAGTCCATTTCCCAAATGAAGGGTTGTCCCCATTTTAGTAGTCCTAAGGGATTATTTTATAGTCTCTCTTAGGGTGGTTCAGAACCAGATCAGCAAGGCTTTCTTTCCTCCTGAATCTTTTAAAAATCGGAGGCTTGGGACTGTTTGCACATGAGTGTAGAGAGAATCTTTTGCCATTGTGCCACAGCCCTTACTTCCAGGGAGCTGGAGTGGGGCAAGTTGGTGGGGCAAAATGATAAATGATCCTCCCTCAGTGGCTAAAGTAATTCTGTGTTTTGCTAAAGGCTGAAGACGTAACATGAATTGATGTGAGCTGCTTACCTAGTGCAATGTTTCAGGGATTATGTGGGACACCTAATGCACACTCAGCCTATACTTGAAGGGCTGTGTTTGACCCCTTGAAGGATCATATGATTCACAACTAGAGGAAAACTTAGAGATCACTTAGTAGCAAGGCATTAATCTTCTGGGGGTTCATTGGAAGTCTAGAGAAGCTTATGAATTCCTTCTTATGATGCTTTTAAATGCATAACATAAAATACATAGGATTACAAAGGAAACCAATCATTCTGAAAAAGTTATTGTAATATTTAAAAAAAACCTTCACAGGGGGCAGCTGGGTGGCTCAGTGGATTGAGAGCCAGGTCTAGAGACAGGAGGTTCTGGGTTCAAATTTGACCTCAGACATTTCCCAGCTATGTGACCCTGGGCAAGCCACTTAACCCCCATTGCCTAGCCCTTACTGCTCTTCTGCCTTGGAACCAATACCCAGTATTGATTCTAAAATGGAAGGTAAGGTTTAAAAAACAAACAGATTCACAGATCCTAGATTAAGAACCCTTCATCTAGTATAACCTCCTCAGGTAATTTATGAGGAAACTCACTGAGACAGATAAAGTAGCAGAGTTGACTTGGAATTTGGATCTAAATGAATCAATTATATTGGGAGCACCTTGAGAGCAGGATTTGTTATATCTATTTTTGTGTCTTTTGCTGAAAAGTGATTAATCAATGTGAAATGAATCAAATCTGCTATAGCACTTTCTCTACCATTTGATTTGACACTTAAATCACTGCCTTCTATTGTTTTGTTTTGTTTTTTTTAAACCCTTACCTTCCGTCTTGGAGTCAATACTGTGTATAGGCTACAAGGCAGAAGAGTGATAAGGGGGCTAGGCAATGGGGACTAAGTGACTTGCCCAGGGTCACATGGCTGGGAAGTGTCTGAGGCTAGATTTGAACCCAGGACCTGCCATCTCTAGGCCTGGCTCTCAATCCACTGAGCTACCCAGCTGCCCCTCCTTCTATTGTTTTTAATTGTATCATGCCTCTTAGTCTTTTCTCCCCAACCAGACTGTAAGCTCCTAGAAGGCAGAGGCTTCTTACCCTTCTTCTGTGTCACCCGCCTCATCTTTCTAGTATGGTATCTTACATTGAACCAGTACCAATGGAAAGAAAGTGAACTCTTCAACATTAGGACAGAATAACTGAGTAGAGGAAAGGGATTTCTGCTTGTCCCTGAGACACTGATTCATACTTTGGTCCATAAAAGAAGAATGAAAATTTTATCAGCAGCACATTCACAACTTCTTGAGTTTCTAAGGTGTTTTTCTAGCAGAAAAGAAGGAAATTTGAAAGAAGAAAATCAGAGAACTGGACAGGATGTTAGAGATAACTAGTCCAACACTTCATTTTTTAGATGGGGAAAATGAAGCTCCAGGAGGGTAATTGATTTACCATCTTCTGACTCTCAAACCAGGGCGCTTTTCATTAAATTACTTTTGAGCTACTATTAAACTACTTTTGAGCTATTCAATTCAAGGGCAAGGGCAGGTCTGTCTGTCTGCTTTGAATATTTGCCTGGATCATTGCAGCTATTTTCTAATTCTAATTCTAATTTTTTAAGGAGAGAGCATCAGCTAAGGAAAGTGGATGCCCGTACTGTACCTGTATATACCAATGAAGAATAAGATTTACAAATTCATAAGATGTAGAATTGGAAATGACCTTTGAGGTCATCCATTCCAATTCCCTCATTTTACAGATGAAGAATCTATGTATGACCCAGAGATTTTGAGTGGCCCAAAGTCACATTACTAGTAAATTTAACAGAGTTAAAATTGGAACACCAAGTCCAACTCTCTTTTCTTTTTTTTAAAAACCCTTTCTTCCATTTTAGAATCAATACTGGGTATTGGTTCCAAGGTAAAAGAGCAGTAAGGGCTAGGCAATGAGGGTGAAGTGACTTGCCCAGGGTCACACAGCTGGGAAGTGTCTGAGGTCAGATTTAAACCCAGGACCTCCTGTCTCCGGGCCTGGCTCTCCATCCACTGAGTCACATACCTAGCAATCCCCTTCAATATTCTTTATATTGTGCTGCACTGCTTCCTAAGGGGGAAAAGATCATCATCCATAGATCATTTCTCAAATAAGAATATTATAAGACTCTGCAGTACTTCACATTTTAGAGATAAAATCTTATTTCTGGGAAAACCTAAAACATGGATCATTTCAATCAACTTTGAGGATGAAGAACAGATATTTTTATCCTGCTCTACAACTTTCCTCCAGCCACCCCCACATACACCCACTTAAATTCCTTAGACAAAGATGATATTATCTGAACCAAAAACTCTCTGGGTCAATTCCTGGAACTGAATGATCAAGTCACAGAAGCACAGCTTTTTGAAGTGGGAAGAGAGCTTAGAGGTCATCTAGTCCAACCTGAACTTAACAGAAATCCCCTCCCTAACATTCCCCATTCAGCATGAAGACCTTTGTTAAAGAAACACAAATTTGAGTTCCTATTCTATGAATTCTTCAGTATAAGGGTTTGCCAATTTCCTTTTACAAGAGACTTGTGTATTTGGAAGTTTTTGCTTACATCCCATTGAAATCCATCTTTTTTGTCATTTTCACCCAGTTTTTCCTGGTTCTGTCCTTTTGGGCCAAGCTAAATAAGCCTAACCTTTATTCTACATGACCTTTGAAAGATTTGAAGAATGCTGTGATTTTCCCAAGTCTTCTCTTTCTCAGGCTTTCTTCAGTTGGCCCTTGTCTGGTTGATGGAGTGTTCCTTCTCCTTACTGGTTACCCTCTTCTAGACCTCTTCAGTTGGTCTCTAGCCTTCCTAAAATGAGTGGTCCAGAAACAAACACAATACTTCAGATGTGATCTGAGCAAGGACTCAAGGCAGGGAAGGACTATTACTTCCGGTGTTATGGTTGGTCAACCATGGCATTTAAAGTGACCTTTTCCACCATGTTTCTTCCTTCCCCAACTTGGATCCGTCTTGGATGGGGTGGCAGGGAGATCTGTCACCACTTTGGGATACCTTTCCTCTTCTACCTACTCCTTGCCCAAACCCCTGGCTTTTGGGCTGCGCAGAACACAAGCTAGATGCTTGAATGATCACAGAGTTTGCATGAGAGGAGAGTCACTGGGCCTGTTCCTTATTTATGTCTGCCCTGCCTCCATCCCCTCCAGACTCTGGGACTGTCACCTGAACTATTAACGTGATCTAAGGTTCTCTGGACCCTAATATTCACCCCCTCCCACGGCATCTGTATGACTTCTCTGGCCTTCCTATTTGCCCTTGGCTGAACTTTACGGGTTGTCTTTTCCATTTGGAGGGTGACTTCCTTTAAAACAGGGATTATGCCATTTTTTCTATTTTTATACTCGCTCTCAGTATAGTGTAACACAATAATGTAATATAGTAGGTGCTTTAATAAGTACTTAAAAAAAAAACCCAACCCTTACTTTCCACCTAAGAATCAATACTGTGTTTTAGTTTCAAGGCAGAAGAGCAATAAGGGCTAGACAATGGGGACTTGCTCAGGGCTGGGAAGTGTCTGAGGTCAGATTTGATCCCAGAACCTCCTGTCTCAATCCACTGAGCCACCCAGGTACCCCCTTTAATAAGTACTTTAAAAAATTCATCCATTTAATAATTGGTGCTCGTTACCAGGAAGTATTTCTTAACTCCTCTTTATTCTAGTGCCTTCCCTCTATTATTTATTTTCTGTTTATCTTGTAGATAGCTTGTTTGGATATATGTTTGCATATTGTCTCCCCCATTAGATTGTAAGCTCCTTGAGGGCAGGGGCTGTCTTTTGTCTCTTTTTGGTGCTCAGCACAGGGCCTGGGAATTGTAGGTGCCTAATATTTACTGATTGATTGATGAGCAAAGAGTAGGTGAGAGAGGCTGGACCTATGATTTCACTGTTAAAAGGAACTCCTAGCTGAGTAAATTCTCCCAATACAGATTGGCACCTTCTCTGTAACTTAACGTTTCAGAGTTGTTGGTTTTTGAGTGGTTAAGTGGTTAAGTGACTTGCTCAGGATCAGCCAGTCTACACCAGTGGTGGGACTTGGACCCACATCTTGGCTCCGAGGCCAATTCTCCTTCCACTCAGGAAAGTCGCTGCTAAAAGATCATCCGTGAACAGAGTGGACAAGCGGCCTGCGTTTATCTGGGGAGCCAGGTTGATCCATAACTACAAACCTAGTTTCCAAGTTACGTGGACTGGACGGTGATCCTGGGCCCAGATTGGACTGCAGGCATCGAGATAAGCTGTCTCTGTGTCCCTGCCAGTGTCTTTATGGAGCCCACTTTATTGTGGTGGGAATAAATGGGGTGGAGGGCTACTGATGCCTTTCACGGAGGAAGTGGAGAAGGTGTCATCCAGGACCTGTTTGATCAGAGAAGGAGCTGATGCAGCCACGCAGCAAGAGCGCTGGATCATAAATCTAGAAGCTGCCCTCCAGCACGCTGACTGACCTCCGAGGGACTTGGAACCTCGAGTGAGGAGAAGGGATGGAGGGCTGTACCAGAGGACTGCAAGGACCCCCATTCGTGACAACATGATAGAAATGGAATTCACGGAGATAGGCAGGTTTGTGGAGAGGATGAGGAGGCAGGAAACCAAAGAAAAGCCGGCACCCCTCATTGTTCGGGGAGTTTGAGCTTGTGGGATAAAGTGTTCTCAGAGGTTTGAGAAGAAAGCTTGTTCCTCCCAGTGGGGCTCAGGGAAGGCCTCGTGGAGAAGGCAGCATTTGAGTTGGACTTGAAAGGACAGGCCTAAGAGGAGGAGGAGAGAGAAGGGACCAAATTCCTCCCGTTACAATGCCACATAAGCAAGCTTGGTGACAGGGAGGCTCCACTGCCCACTGGGTGTCTCCCTTGGAGAGTCGGGGAGCCTTCTCTGGAGATGCAGTGAGGGTGCCCCACAGGGAAGCACACTGGGCCAAGCCCTCTTTGGAGCAGTGCTCGGGCGAAGGGCTCTGGGAGACTGTTTCAAGCTCTGCGGGGACCCAGAAGGTCCTGCTGGAAATCCTGCCTTACGGATGGCGGCCTCCCACATCTGGCCAAAATATAGGGTGTGCGTGGCAGCTGGATACAAATGAGGAACGTTTCCTGGGAGGGCTGGAGCTCCAGCAGGAAGGGGGCGTGGGAGAAGCTCCACTTCCCAGCCCCATCTCCCTCCGCTCCGGACTACAGCTGCCTTTGGAACTGGAGAACCGTCTGGGCCGCGTTATTAGCGCCGAGGCGCTAATGGAGATTCACACCGAGGTGCTAATAAACAATCACCTCCTCCTTTCCCCTCATCCAGGGCCTGCGAGAGGGGGGGGGGAGGAGGCTAAAGAGCCCCAGTTACCTGTGAAATGACTTGCTAATAACTTTAATTCCTTCATTTTCGGAGCAAAACCTTTGACATTCAAATGTCTTTGCCGGGCTGGCCGCCGTGTGGGGCTTTTCTCTCTACCCCGACGCCGGAGTCGGTTAGGATCCTGCCTTCCCCGCGGGTGGGAGAGAAGCCGGAGGAAGATGGGGGAGCGGGGATGGCTAATGAAATCAGACTGCCGCATGGCATTAGGGCCAGCCTCCTCACTACCAACACTTTGGGAAGGCTCCCAGGGGATGGACTCCTCTCTCTGACTCAGCCGGGGGCTCTGCTCCATTTCCTAAGCCTCCCCCTCCCCTCCCCGGGTGGTTTCTCTCTGAGCCAAGTACCAGCCTTTAGAAATCAAGGCCTCCAAACGCTTCCCTCCCACCCCTCGTCCTTCCCTCCTCTGCTCTGGTCTTGGGAGAATCCGGGCCCTCCTTCCCAAGGCCAAGCCTCGGGCTCCTAGCCGTCTCTCCCTTCTTTGGGGAGCCTCGTCCTTTCCCACAGGCTGCCTAAACGCGTGTGCCCGGCTCTCCTTCGGTCCTGCCATCCCACCCCTGGAGAGCCCCATCCCGAGTGGCACCTCCACGTTTCTGGATCTCACACTTCAATAAAAATGTCTGAGCGGCCAATCCGATCCCAATAGCTGCATTTTACTCCTCCGGAGATTATATGCACAGAACTTCTGAACTAACCACCATCCATCCCTGAGAAAATCGACCCGGGGACAAATTCTAAAAAGGATGCTCCAGGGATGAAACGCGATTCGGTCTTAGACCCGCGCCTGTGGGAGGGAGGGCTGGGAAGAGACTGGAGTCGGGGAGGCCGATGAGGAGGCCATGGACATGCCTCCAAGGCAGGAGGGAGCAGAGAGGAGCCACCGGCTGGCAGCTTACAGAATATGTGAGGCGAGTGATAATGAGAAGCGGAATAGAGTGCTGAGCTTGTGAACCTGAGCCGGGCCAGATTGGACAAAAGCAAGGAAGTTCCAAAGAGGGTGGCTTTGGGGGGGAGATCATGAAATGAGATCTGAGACTCAGATCCCCAACAGCCCCCTCCGTTCTGCTAGGAGGTGCTTGTGGCAGCCACTAGGAAACCCGGGAGGTGGAGGGGACCGTTCTGGGGGAGCCTGCCTGCCCCGACTGCGGGTGTCTCAGCAGGGCTTAGGGGAGCGCCTTTGTTCCATTAAAGAGATGACCCCAGGGTGATTTAATCTACTAGTTACAACATTCTTTAGCTTTCTTAAGTGCTTACCGTAACTATGATAGTTAGCATTAATAACTACAATAACTTTTGGTAAAAAAAAAAAAAGCTCCATATATAGTTGTAAAATATAAATTTAATTCTGTCTATAATTATGGAAGCTAAATATAAAGCTGCAAAATGAATTATAAGTGACAAATATTTTATGTGATACATTTTGTAAGAATGAAAAGAAGTCCAACAAGACTTCCTGTGCTTACTCATTTCTTCTTTAATTTTATTTTTATTACCACGGAAGAGCCACTTCCACCCTGGTCCTTGTCAGCCTCATCCATCAGCCAAACCCCAAGTGAAACGGTAAATAGGAGGCGGATGGCCGTCCCAGGTCACCGCACCCCCCCCTCCCCCCACCGTGGGCGTTTTCATGGACAATCCTCGGTCACTACAGCTGTGACTGCCCACAATGGCCTCCAGGTTCTGCTTCTTTCGCTCTGTATCAGTTCCTGCAGATCTTTCCAGTTTTTCTAAAACCATCAAGCCATGGTGTCGAAATACTGCATATACTATTAGACTTGGTTGATGTGTTGGTTCTATTTATTTTTTTCACCCTTACCTTCCGCATTAGAGTCAATACTGTGTGTTGATTCCGAGGCAGAAGAGCGGTAAGGACTAGGCAATGGGGGTCAAGTGACTTGCCCAGGGTCACACAGCTTCAAAGTGTAACCACATAGCTTTCCCCTATGTTGGTTTTATTGAAATTTTTTTTTTCTTAAAAAAATCTTTATTACAAAGGATGAATTTGCTGGGTAGCAAAGAGGAACAGAAAGAGTTGAAAATAAATATGACAGGGGGCAGCTAGGTGGTTCAGTGGTTTGAGAGCCAGGCCTAGAGACGGGAGGTCCTGGGTTCAAATCTGGCTTCAGACACTTCCTAGTTGTATGACCCCAGGCAAGTCACTTCACCCCCATTGCCCACCCTTGCACAGTATTGGTTCTAAGGTGGAAGGTAAGGGTTTTTTAAAAAAGAAAAGAAACATGACAGAGGAACAAAAAGAATCAATAAAAATTTAGCAAAAAAAAAATCTTTTTTCAAAGAAAGGCTTAGGGGCAGCTTGTTACTCCACGGATAGAGAGCCAGGCCTAGAGAAGGGAGGTTCTAGGTTCAAATCTAGCCTCAGACACTTCTTAGGTATGTGACCCTGGGCAAGTCACTTCACCCCAGTTGCTTAGCTCTTATTGCTCTTCTGCTTTGGAACTGATATTTAGTATTGATTTTGAGACACAAAGTCGGGGTTTCAAGAAATAAAGTAAGGCCTTCCTGAAGTAAGCCTAAAGTAAGGCTCCTGATCTCAGGAGCCAAGCCAAGAAGGGAGACAAAGACTCAGGAACAGGCGTGTGATTTTGGAGTCAGAGAACCTGCATTAAAATCTGATCCTGTGTGACCTTGGGCAAGTCACCTACATTTCTCAAGGCCTCCGTTTTGCCACATATAAAAGGAGGGGGTTAACAGGATGATCTCTAAAATGGGAATATTGAAGAACGATGTTCGACAGGCTGAATCACAAAATAAGCCTGTGTTTTTCTTCACCTCTTTCAAAACACAACCCAAAAAACGGTAGCTGATTGGCTAGCAAAGGTACAAAAAACGAGGCGGTGTTTGTGTAGACGCAGGGAAGGCGCTGCTCCCAGAGCCTCCGGGCCAGTTTTTAGAAGTGCTTCTTGGGTTACCGGGTGAAGCCGGGCCCAGGCAGCCACCTGCCTCCTCCGCACCCTCTCTGGGCCGTCCCTACAGAGTGGGCTCTAAAGCCTCGGGAGGCCTGCAGGGCTCTGCGGGGGCTCTGCGGGGGCTCCTCAGCCCGGGCCTACCTTTTTTCCAGGCTTTCCCTATGGACTAGAAGTCGGAAACCCGAGGTGAGCGCCACAGGCAGGGCCCGTCCTCCCGGCACCCTCCCCGTTCCCCGGCTGGCAGGCAGAGACCCCAGGGACGGCTCGCTCCTGGCCCGACCACCAGCCTGGGTTCGGGTCAGAGTGACCCCAGAATGCCAGCGCGCTCGGCCACTCGGAGCCGGTCGGGAAGCTCTGCTGCTTCAGTAACAAGAGCAGGCTCATCCCCGAGTCTGGCATGCCCGGATCCAGGACCCAGAAGGCTGACCAGGCCGCCGGCTCCCAGCTGGTTCGGTGCCCTGCTGGAGCAGACGCCTGGCACCGGCCTGGCACCTCCTTTTGCCCGAGAGCTCAGCCTTTTCCTAGGCATGCTCCGAGCCAGACCCCGTCCCAGGTTCAGACCCTTCTGTCTCGCTGGGGTGACCTGAGCTACAAAAATGAGTTTTTCTTGGATTTCCCCATCTGCCTTTGGTTCGGTGCCTTCTCTAGATCTGTCTGACAGAGTCTGGGGAGCCTCGCTCTGCTTCCTCCCGGTACTCCACTGTCTCAGCTTCAGTGCCAGCCTGTCATTCCCATTAGACTCCTGATTCGTTCAACCTAGGATTCATTTTATCCTAATTGGATCAAGAGTCACACTGTGGAGGAGTATCACTGTCCTTCCTGATGGGAGCCCCAACAAATATTCAGTTTCCCTTAATGGCCTATTATTGCTCTATCATTTATACATGTTCTTCTTTATAGTTTTTTATATTTCTAGCCTGAACAGAAAGGCAAGAGCCTAGAATTCTATGCATCTATTAGTCTTTGTCTTTAGTATTTGTCCTAAATTTGTCTTTTTTTCTGGATTGGTGACTAGGTCTTTTTCAAGAAGGGTCTATACTTCCCGATGTTGCAGACTCTAATTATACTCCTGAGACAGGAATAGAAATCTTTAAAGCCTATCCGGATACAGAAGCCTCTCCTGATCATTTCTCTTTTAAAATAAACATTTTTCCAGCTGTCTGTCTTTCAAGAATTATAACAGGGGGCAGCTGGATAGCTCAGTGGATTGAGAGCCAGGCCTAGAAACAGGAGGTCCTAGGTTCAAATCTGACTTCAGACATTTCCCAGCTGTGTGACCCTGGGCAAGTCATTTGACCCCCATTGCCTACCCTTACCACTCTTCTGCCTTGGAGCCAATACACAGTATTGACTCCAAGATGGAAGGTAAGGGTTTAAAAAAAATAAAAAGAATTATAACAACCCAAATTGTACCAGACTTGGGCCAGAAGGTAGGAGGATGTTCTCCCCTTGTTTTAATACCTTTTCTTTTGCTATACAGCATTTGTGTTGGCTTATATGTCTGGCTTCTGATATTTCTTCTCTCCAATTCAAACAAGAACCAGATCCAACCAGACAATTTTCCTGCTGACAATGAATGAATGGAGGATTTTTCGTTAGGATTGTGAAACAAATATAACTATCTCTCCAATAGAATTCTGTAGATACCAGCCCTGTTTGGATTTTGCTTTTAATTTGAGAGGAGAAGTTACACACCAAACAACATTTGATGTCTAGAAAATAAGTTGCTCTTTATTGGGATGATTCAGCTGATTTTGAATCCAATCTGTACAAGTATGAGAGGAAAGACCTACCAGTTGGAGTCCTCAGAAGTGGTCTTTTCACTCCAGTTGCCTCTAGTCTAAGTGTAGGAACAATGTTCCTCATCTCCAGGGTTTTTGACATCATACTCCTTCAGCAATGAACAGCTATTTGAAGATGGATGGGTACAAGTGTAAAACAACAACAACAACAACAAAAGTTTCTTGGCTATGAAACCAATGAATACCAGTCTAGGTGACATTTGCTGGGAGCCGTACAGTCGAAGTCTCTTTCTCGCAGGACCTTGAGGAGCAGAAGCCCACGTCACTTTTTGCGGTTTTCTTTCTGCATAATTGTCGAGCTTTTCTGTAGCTCAAGCAAGGATTCTAGTCCGTTGTCTTTAGTAGAATCAAAGTTCTTAAGTCTGCCAACAACATAACCATGAAAAGGTGAAGCAATGTCTTTATGTTTACTGTCCTTAGACCCCCAGGTATTATGGAGATCAGAGCTTGGGGTTAATAAACAACTACTTCAAGAATGACAGGATTCACATATTAAACTTTGCTCACTCTGCAAGGTAATAAAAATTGGCAGAGGGGATCTCTAATTCAGGAACCAGATGAAGAGAGTCTTCACTGATGTATATATAGTTGACACAAGCTAAAACCCATCAGAGTACCAAGCAATAGGTGCACATTTACAATGAGATCCAAAATCTGACTTTTTCAGTTTAAAAACACTAATAATCGTTTTTATTTTGATAAAGCTTTTTATGAAAGTCTCAGAGTGGGTGGAACACTTAGAGGCAATTCAGGAATATTTCAAGTTGGAAACTTCTGACTGCCACCATCTCCTACAATTTAACTTCCTTAAGATGTCACCTAACTTTAGTCCCAAATGAAGATATTTCAGACAACAAAAGATGGAAATGAAAATGCTTTGAGAGACTTTTGCACAGAGTCCCAAATGACTGGGAGAGAAAGAGCTATTTTGTGATAATGTCCATTATTCATTCTCTCCCAGGGACCTGGTCAGAAAATGTGGGGCACACATGAGTGGAATTAAGGCATTTTGTTGATCAAGCCCAAGGAAATGTTGTTAGAAGGTATCTATAATTAGGATCTATAATTAGATATTACAGGATAAATATATATATTTCTAGGATTATATCATATGAATACATTATATTAAATATATAATATATTTATAATATACATAACAAAATATATAATGTATAAGATATTATTTATTATATATCATATAATATAAAATTAATATATAAATAAATCTATATTATAGGATAAATAAAACTAAATAACAGGCTCACTAGAGGCTGAAGGGAGTCAGTGTCACATATACAGGTAATCTTTGACAAATGTTCTCTTAAAACTTCATCTACTCAGCTGACACAGAAGGAGCCATGGCCAGGGGATGCCCGGTAGCTCAGTCAGAAGGGCCCTTTTGCAGGGATTCTGTACTAATGGTGGCAATAGAAACAGCCCTGAGGCACATAAAATACGTGAATAACCGGGTGGAGTCTCAGCTTCCACCTGGGGTGTCCAGGCATCCTCAAGTAGCGCAATGCCCTAAATGGCCTGGCAAAGTTACCATGTGGCCAGCCAATGTCTTCCAAAGCAGCCCCTGCTCGGCCCCCAAAGCCCCTTTGAAAGAGCCCCTCTCAGCAGCAGTTCTGAGCCCAGGAGCACCGTCCTGGCTGAAACTTGAGAGAGGCCACGGTCAGCCTGCACCCCTAGCACAGCCAGTTTACCCAGGACCCGCGGCTTGTATGGTTCAACACGGTGCATTGGCTCCAAGGCAGAAGAGCGGTAAGGGCTGGGCAATGGCGGTGACATGACTTGGCCAGGGTCACACAGCTAGGAAGCGTCTGAGGCCAGATTAGAACCCTGGATCTCCTCTCTCCAGGCCTGGCTCTCCATCTGCTGAGCCACCGAGCTGCCCCCTAAGTAGATTTTGGGGGTCTGAGCTCAGACACTTACTAGTTGTGTGAATCTGGGCACGATGCTGAACTTCTATTTGCCTCCATTTCCTCAACTACAAAATGGAAATGATGCTCGTGCCCCCCTCTCGGGCCCTTGTGAGGATGGGAGGCGCTTGCAGGCCCGGCCCATGGAAGCGCCTCCAGCCCACTCCGTGCTTCCACCTTCTTCACCGACCCCACAGCATGAGAACCCCGTGGCCTGGGACCTCATTTCTGCGTAAAACTGAAGAGCTGAGAAAAGGGCCTGGGACAGGGGGTGGGCCTCGATGGTCCCTGCAGACCCCTCCCAGCTTAGCACGGTGGTGGGAGAGGGGAGACACGGAGGTTTCGTGGCACCATCTACCGGCTACCTTGAGAACTGCATGAAACGACTGGCCTGGTGGGCAAGAGTCCAATTAGAGACAGTTGACAAAGGTATCGCGGCTTAGAGCAGAGGTTCTTAACCTTTTTTAGTGTGTCATGAACCCTGGGGGGGCGGGGGTGGGGGTGGAGGGGACTCTAATGATCTCCATTTTACAGTTGAGGAAACCGAGGAAAACAGAGGCCAAATGACTTGGCCAGCGCCCTACAGCTAGTAAGTGACTGACACCAGACCCCAGAAATCTGTTTCGCTCATACATAGCTGAACCGTACAAAGGATGGGTCCTGGGGAAACCGGATAGGCTTTTCCTCTCTCAAGTTTCAGCCATGACCATGGTGCTCTTGGCCTTAGAACTGCTCGTGGGAACTACTCGAAAGGGGCCTGTGAGGCTTCAGGGTAACAGGAGCTTCTCAATGCATAAAATAAAGTACATGAGATCTGAAAGGAAACCAATTCATATTGAAATACGATTATCAAACAGATTTTTAAAAAATAAGACTCATGGTTAAGGACCCTTGGCTTAGGTAATGGAAACACCAATATTTTCTGAAGTTCCTGGAATAAGTTGTAGAGAATCTTTCCTTAGAAGTTTTCAAAAAAACTTAGTAAAGTTCACTTTTTTTTAAAGGATTGATTAGGCAGTTTGTTTGGAAACGGAAGGAACTAGATTACAGGATCATAAATTTGGAGCTAAAAGAGACCTCAGAGGCCATTTTTTTCACTCTCATTTTGCATATAAAGAAACTGAGGCTTAGATTGGTCATATGCCAGGCTCTGGATCACATAGCAGGATTTAAACCCAGGTCTTATTGACTCTCAAGGATGCAGTCTTTTGATTCTGTGAAAAATCAAGGAAGAAGTACTTCATAGGCAGACTAGAATTGGATCGTATTTTAAGGAAAACAATAGCACAACTTAAAGGTGTTCATTTTCTCAAACCAATTGATCAAGAGAAGACCTCTGGGATCATTCTCTTTAAAAATGACTTTAAAAGACAAATTACAGGAAAAAATAAGAGATGGGAAGGGAAAAAAAAAACAAATGAAAATCCTTCATACTGCCCTAAACTCAGCACTCTATTTTTCACTAACCTACTTAGGATATGAGAGTAAGAGTGCAGAGCTGGATCCTTGTGGGAACAGGTGATATGCAGAAAATGGAGCCTACTATAACACAAACCGCAGTTTCTCTAAATACAGAGAAAGCTTTGGCTTTCCCTTTGGTAAGATACAAGTATCTCACACTGGAATTGTTTACCGATTTTGTAGAAAAAATTCACATCTCTTCACCAAGGGCAATTGGTTGATGCAGCTGCTAATTTCTGATGGTTGAGAATACATAGGTTCCTCATCAGATACGGGTATGGAAGTCCTTGGTTTTTGGCAGGACTCCAATTTAAAAATGAAAATGCTATAACCATAATGTTGGAATTTTTCATTCTTTTCTAGGTCTCCTGAAAAAGAAAAGAAAAGAAACACCGTTTTCTAAGATCTAAGATCAGATCTCTCTAATGACAGGCACTTTGTTTGAATACCAGTAGGTACAGCAGGCCCCTCTTTTAAATTAGGTGGCTCAATTTCTCTTATGGGACCTTTTTTAATCTACTTGTCAAGGTGTGGTTAACTGTTTCCTGCCTTTGAGTGCCTGATTATGTAGAATAGAATGACTAAGAGAAAGATGCTTTGAGGTAATCACAAGATTTAAAAAACATCATTCTTCAAGAAAGAAGTTAGGAGAGAGAAATAGTGACTCTGGAGATTCTACTTGAAGATTAGCATCAAGGTTACACAGGATGGGTAAATATTGTCATATAACTGGATGCTGTCTTGGGTTCTTATGCTTTGTTTCCTTGTGTCTTGTGCCTATATCTTGTCTTCAGTCTAAGTGACTTAAGCTTTGTCCCTTCCCCACAGTGTTTGAGTTCTTTATAAATCAGAATCAAAGTGAAACAAACCAGGCAGATCTCAATCACTTCTTTTTTTTTTTTTTAATTCTTACCCAATTTTATTTTATTTTTAGTTTCAAATGATCTCCCTTTCCCCATGCTCCTTCTATTGAGAAGGCAAGAATAGGTGGTTCAGTGAATTGAGTCAGGCCTAGAGACAGGGGGTCCTAGGTTCAAATTTGACCTCAGATTACTTCCTAGCAGTGTGACCCTGGGCAAGTCACTTAGTCCCCGTTGTCTAGCCCTTACCACTCTTCTGCTTTAGAACCAATACACAATACTGATTCTAAGACTGAAAGCAATGGTGGAATGATCAATCTAATCATAACTTGAATGACAGACTGAGCTACTCTCAGCAGTGCAACGACCCAGGACTACTCTGAGGGACTCATAACAAAGAATGCTATCCACCTCCAGAGAACTGTTAGAGTGAGAATACAGATCAAAGCACGTGGCTTTTCACTTTAATTTATTTTGGTTTTTATTTTGAGGTTTTGGTTTTATATGATTATTCTCTTACAAAAATGAACACTATGGAAACATGTTTTGCATGAAAATACATGAACAACCCAGATCAAATTGTTACTAGCTCTAGGACGGGGGAGAAAAGGGAGGGAGGGAGACAATTTGAATCATAGAACTTCAGAAAAATTATGTGGAAATTTGTTATTACACGTACTTAGAAAAATAAAATATCTTTATAATAAAAAGAAATCTTCATTCTGTACTCTGAATCCATCAGTTCTCTATTTTTAAGTAGATAACATTTTTCATCAACTGTGGTAGGTATTAGATTTTTTTTTTTTTAAACCCTTAACTTCTGTGTATTGACTTATAGGTGGAAGAGTGGTAAGGGTAGGCAATGGGGGTCAAGTGACTTGCCCAGGGTCACCAGCTGGGAAGTGTCTGAGGCCGGATTTGAACCTAGGACCTCCTGTCTCTAGGCCCGGCTCTCAATCCACTGAGCTACCCAGCTGCCCCTAGGTATTAGATTTTAATCTTACAAATAAGGTATTTACTACAATAGTTAGTCACAAGGCCTAGCCAAAGAGTTATCTGAAAGAGGGCAGAGGGCAGTGGAATTTGCTCTAGGAAATATATAGGGGAAGGACTGTTTCTGCCAACATTAATTATTATCTGTTTGGGCAGCACAGAATTCAAATTGGTCTTTATAAGAAGAGAGTGAAAAGACTGAGGGTACACACCTCCTTTCTACAGGTTATTAAGGAGAATTAAGTTTTCCTTGACAGAATGGAGGTATTCCAAGGAGGAAGCAAAGAAGAAAAAGGATGTGAAGAGGCTTTTGACCTGCCAAGATTTAGAAGGATAGGAGAATATAACACAGACAAGGAAGTGAAGTGTGTTGTGTAACAGGTAATAATAAAAAGAAAAATAATGCATACTTCTACAGTGCTTTAAGATATGCAGAGCAGGGCAGAGCCAAAATGGCAGAGAAGGTACACAGACTCACCTGATCACTACCAAATTACTCTCCAAAAAACTATGACGTAACACCTCAAAATGAAATCTGGAGCACTATAACCCACAAAAAGATGGGGCGAAATCATTCTTCAGCCCAAAACAACTTAAAAAACCAGCACAAATGATCCCTTGCCCCAGGGCAGAAGTAGAGCCCAAAGCAGTAGGCCACACAGCAGGCCCTATGGGGCAGCTGAATCAGCTGCAAAGGCTTCCTGAGCAATCAGACACATGTGAGAAGCGGGGTTGGACAACTCCTCAGAAGGAGATTATAGGGTCCAAACTCTTGTCACAGGGCCCATACGGAGATCCACTCATTGTCCTGGGCTGTGGTCTCAGGATGAGGAACAGCACTAGCACACAGGGGACCTTGGCCACCGTTTGAAGGTGGAAAAGAGTGCTTGTGGTTGCTTGCAGAACAGCGCGCAGGCTGGAAGAATATTTAATATACATCTCCTTACATCCTACCGCCTTAGAAGAACTGAAAGTTGAGAAGTCCCAGAGCTAAGGCACAGTAGTGAAGTGAGCAGAAGCAGGAGAAAGTTGTCCATAGTGACTGCAATACTGTAGGATGAACAACTGTGAATAACTTAGCTATTCTCAGAAATACAGTGATTCAAAGCAATCCCAAAGGACTCGGGGTGAAAAATGCTATCTTCCAGAGAAAGAATTGATGGAGTCAGAACTCAACCAAAGCAAACTTTTTTCACCTTTTCACTTTTTTTGTTCAAGTTTTCTTCCCCAAAAGAATGGATATGGAAAAACGTTTTATACGATTACACATGTAAAATCTATATCAGATTGCTTAGCATCTCAGTAGTGGGAGAAGGGGACCCAGAGGTTAGGGAAGGAAAGAATTCAAGACTCAAAATTCTCTTAAAAATGCTTTGACATGTAATTGGGGAAAAACTAAATTTAAAAAAAAAAAAGATTTGCAAAGAACTTTACAGACATTATGCTATTTGATCAAAACACAGATATGAGATTTCTTCCCGTGGAGGTGGGAATTAGAGCTTCTTTTTCACCAAGGAATCGTGATGTTGACCCACAGGTGCCACCTCAATGAATGAATGAAGAATAGACAAAGAGTGGTGGTTGGTAATTCTCCACTAACGCATACTGAGGTAGTTGAGGTCAGGGGGCATGTTGCTGGTACGTAACAGAGCACCTCCTGGGACTTGTCACATTTAATCACTACCTACTTCTAGTGATTCATGAAGGAATTCAACAATTGCACTAAGAACTATCAAATCTT
The DNA here is from genome assembly GCF_016433145.1 of Gracilinanus agilis. Taxonomy (NCBI): domain Eukaryota; kingdom Metazoa; phylum Chordata; class Mammalia; order Didelphimorphia; family Didelphidae; genus Gracilinanus; species Gracilinanus agilis. The sequence goes on along the minus strand of NC_058131.1, from coordinate 600,877,213 downwards.
AAGAGGAAAACAAATTGAAGATCTTTGGTACATTCATGGATTAAAATATGGGGATGATGGGTTTTAAGGAGGGATATAATGTTCCTAACAAAGGCTTTTAAAATAGTGTTTATAATTTAAAAGAGAGTTTTAAAATGAAAAGGAGGGGGGTGGGTAGCTAGAGATGGGAGGTCCTGGGTTCAAATCTGGCCTCAGACACTTCCTAGCTGTGTTACCCTGGGCAAATTACTTAACCCCAATTACCTAGCTCTTACCACTCTTCTGCCTTAGAACCAATACACAGTAATAATAAAAATTTAATTAAAATGGATGGAAAGAGATAAAACTGTTTACTTTGATCCAACACAACTGATTCTATATTGAGCAGCAGATCAACAAAGGAGGAAAAGCAGTAGAGAAAAACAGCAATTCATAGAAGACAATATTTTTTTTTTATTTGGGAGTTATTTGGGAGACCCAATGGAGAGAAAAAAAGAAAGTGGTTTTGTTGTGGGATTATACTACAAACCACTTGGACAGAAGGAGGAATTATATGCCAAATTTAAGAAACATCATAAATTTGGTACAGAAGCACAATACTTCAGTGATGGAGGACTTCAACTATTTATATTTCTGCTACAGTTTTCTTTCTCTGTCAAAAGTGGAGATGCTGACCCATTTGTGCCTTGCCTTGGAAATAATCTCATCCTTTAAAAGCTAGAGAAAGTGATAAAAGAAAATTGTCAGTCTGAACCAAATGCTGTCCAACAAGCAAACATCTTGGCGTAGAAGATAGGGCTTGAACTTGAAGCTGGGAAGTCCCGAGTTCAAATATGACCTCAAGCATTTACTAGAAGTGTGAACCTGAATAAAGCCACACAATCCCTTTGGTTCTCAATTTTCTAACTTGCAAAACAAGGGATTTGGACTCATTGATCTTTATAGACTCTTTTAGCTCTAAATCTATAATCCTGTCATGTTGGTGAGCTGAAAGTGATCATTCCAACATAGAATTCATGGCAGAGAAGAAAAAGGCCAGTCAGAATCTGACATGTCCCTTAAATCTGTGACAGCAGTTTTCAAAAGGGTCAAATAAACGACAAGTGATATTTTACATGGGAAGTGGGTCCAAAAGGGATAGGAACTCTCAAAAATGAAAATTCTGAAATTCCAATGAGGAAGAAAAGACATTTATCTAACTGTTGCTACACAGGGAACTCAGCATCCAACTCAAGTTTTTAAAAGACATATATATAAAAGACACAGAACATAATCTCTGAAGAAATAATTACACTGAGTATCATGTGGCGAAGTGTATGGTGGGTGTGAATAGGAACACATAACCAATGAAGAATTTCAGTGAATGAGAGTAAAAGATGTCATCAAAGAATTATATGAACAAAAGAAAAGATGGGCTCACCAAGTGGCAACAATAAGGGATAGCAAGGGATAACACATGGGAAGATATGCACTGTGGTAGTGAAGGACTGGCAGGCATGGATGGCTTGTGATCTGTCTTACTAGAGGGAACATTCAATTCAATGAGATCACAGATCTATTACAGTATTTCCTTCACTGAAAATCTTCAAGCAGAAGCATTAACTTGTTGAGCATGTTGTAGGAGGGATCCTTGGTTGGGTAGGGTTTGGACCAGACCATCTCAAGGGTCCTTTCCAGGGATGACATTCTATGATTCAGTTAATGTTAAAAGGGGAAGAGGTTCTAGGAACATCTAGTCCTTTCTCCACAGGATTCACTTTGTGAAAGGAAATACAAGCTGAAAAAGAGGGTCAATCTGGCTATATTTCCTGGGTTTTCAAACTCTCCCATCCTTGAATGAGGGGTTAAAGCAAAGAATGCTTCAGTCTTACCCCGGATGAGCACAGACTGGGTTTCTGAAATAAAGGCAAACACGGGCTGCCAGGGGTTTGCCAAATGATGAGAGGCAGGAGAATCCAATTCACAGATGATCTCTGAGTTGGTCACATTCATGACATAAACCGATCCATCCAAAACAAAGAGTAGTACCTAGGGAAGCAAACAGAGAGTGAAGTTATTACAGGTATTGCAGATTATGTTTGTTGCCAGTATTCTTCACTCCCAGAAAAGATCTCTGAGGACTGTGAAGTGAAAATGATTGGGAATCTTATGGCAGAATAATGGAAATCATTGGACAACATCATGCCAAAGAAAGTTTAAACTGCTACTACTCACCCAGTTCCTCAAACCAACTATAAGCTTTACATTAAGATATGGGAAATTGAAAACAGTCCATTAAACAATTTTTTGTTTGTTTCTTTAGCTAGAGAACTATTTAACTTGTGGTTATTTGCTAATAATGAAAGGAGTAGTGATTTCAGGCCCCTGCACTGAGCTAGGAATCATGTATATTCCTACCAAGTGTCACAGGACCAAGGCTAAATTAGCCCATCAATGTTTTAGAGGAGTTCCAGGGCCTCCAAAAGTATGAGCATTATTCCTATAGTCTCTGCTTATTTTAGGTCTTCCCCAAATTTAAAGATTAAAAGTTACTTACTTACCAAGGGAGTTAAAAATGGAATGGGAGCCACAACACAAATTGTTTCATTTGGATGCTTCACAGGCCTGTGAAAAACAAGAAGCTCATTATGGAACAATTAGAAGAGTAGTCCTGCAATTCAAAGGCAGAGATTTATGGGCCTCTTCTTTAGTCCGTTATCAAATTCCATTCGCCTGAAAGCATGCTTGCCATTGTACATACCTGTGGGAAAGAAAGCACTTACACACTGGCCGAACTGCATTATTCCATTTCCATTCACCTACATGTTAGAAAGAAGAATGAGGATATTGTGGAGGAGCCGCTTTTTGTCAGGCAAACAGTAAAACACAAAAATGCCTGTCATTATGTTTCTCTAAGTCCACAGTAAGCTTTGTTGAGATCACTAACCTTTCCACAACCACACTGATGCTGGGTTCACTGGCTTTTTCGGTTTTCACCAGGTAAAGAGACCCATCAGTGCACAGCACCAGAACCTGTAATTTAGAAGTGAGCACATCCTCTGGGAATGGGCAGTCCTTTAGGGTTTCATAATTCTTTAAGAAGTGAAGACTTCTGCAGGAACATCCTTCTGGAAGCGAGATCACACCAAGCAAGAATCCTAGGAAAAACAAAGCCCAGGCTGGTCAAAAAGAGCTTGTACTGAGATATGAAAGATTCTCTTTAAGAGTGTCAGGATTAGTTTCATGTAGAAGGCAGTGGTTAAACTAAGTTTTCTAGTTTTTTTTAACCCTTACCTTCTGTCTTAGCATCAATTCCAAGACAGAAGAGAGGTAAGGGTAGGCAAAGGGTGTGAAGTGTCTTGCCCAGGGTCACACAGCTAGGAAGAGTCTGAGGCCAGATTTGAAGCCAGGATCTCCCGTCTCTAAGCCTGGCTCTCAATCCACTGAGCCACCAGGTTACCCCACTAACCAGTCTTATGAGAGTACTTAGGACTAAAGAAGGGGGTATATTTATAGGATAAAGATCCATCAAAGCCAGTAAGAATATATCAAGTATCTTCTATGCCTCAGGTGCTGAGCTGGGCACTGGGGACACAAAGACAAAAATGAAACCATTCTTGCCCTTAAGGAGTTACATTCTACCATGGGAGAAAACAGGTACATCTGTAAGTATATGCAGAATATAAAATCTTTAAAAAGGTAATTTAGGGAGGGAAGGAACTAGCATTTGGGAGAATCAGGATAAGCTTCAAGGAGAAGGCAGTGCTTGAGCTAAGTCTTTCATTTATTTATTTATAATGCTTACCTTCTTAGAATTAATACTAAGTATTGGTCCCAAGGCAGGAGAGTGGTAAGGGTTTGGCATTTGAGGTTAAATGATTTGCCTAGGGGTCATACAACTTGGATATGTCTGGGATCACATTTTAACTCAGGACCTCATGTCTCTAGGCCTGGCTTTCAATCTACTGAGCCACCCTGCTGCTCTTTGAGCTAAGTCTTTTTTTTTTTTTTTTTTTTTTTAAACCCTTACCTTCCATCTTGGAGTCAATGCCGTGTATTGGCTCTAAGGCAGAAGAGTGGTAAGGGTAGGCAATGGGGGTTAAGTGGCTTGCCCAGGGTCACACAGCTAGGAAGCATTTGAGGTCAGATTTGAACCTAGGACCTCCCATCTCTAGGTCTGGTTCTCAATCCACTGAGCCACCCAGCTGCCCCCAAGCTAAGTCTTAGAAATATAGATAGGTCCTGATTAATGCAAGTTTGAATAATGTGAAATTTGATTTAGTTTGAATTATAAAATGATACGAGGTGGCATACAATGTCCCAAAATTCAATTAATGAGATGCTGCAAACTAGTTGAGGATTTTAACCGGCCACCGTATCTTCAGGCCACACTTGCCCATTATAATGTGTAAATGTGACCAGTGCTATACACCATATTACTAAGAGTTTTTTGATTCTTTTTTTCATAGTGAAATAAGCAGAACCAGGAGGACATTGTACACAGTAACAGCAATATTGTATGATGATCAAGGGTGAAAGACTTAGCTATTCTCAGTAATACACTGATCTGGGACAATTCTGAAGGATTTATGACAGGGAATGCTATTCACTTCCAGAGAAAGAACTGTTGGAGTCAGATGGAGATAAAAACATATGATTTTTCACTTTAGTTTGTGTTTTTATTTTGGGGTTTGGGGTTCCTATGAGCATTCTCTTACAATAATGACCAATATGGAAATATGTTTTGCATGATAAAACATATATAACCCAGACCAAATTGCTTACCATCTCTGGGAGCGGGGGGAAGGAAAGAAGGAGGAAGACAATCTAGGTCTTATAAGTTCAGAAACCATATACTGAAAATTATTATTATATGTAATTGAAAAAATAAAATATTAAAAAAATAGATGAAGATCCTGGAAAAGGTCATTAAAAAAGGTAAAAAGAAGTCCTCAGCAAATTGAATAAAAAGACTAACTTCAGATGGAAACACTGCCAATATAAAAAAGAAGAGGGTTGTTATTACATTGGAAAAAAATTGATATTATTAAATGGCATAAATGTGGTGATAGAAACTCTAAAGGAATATAATACTTCAGAATGCCTGAAATCTGTGGTAGAGAATAAATACTGTAAAACATCGAAATGAAAGAAAAGGAAAAGTTGTATCTGCTTTTTGTGGTTTACACACAATGAAAAGGCAGACAAATGTTAATAATCTTTCCCCATTTCAGTACTTCCTTCACATAACTGGTAAACTGATCTTCCTAGAGATCTGACACTGCCATTCTTGATAGACTCCATTGACTCCTTACCTCTTCCAAGTTATAAAATCCTGTCGGGTATTCAGGGTTCTTCATGATCTGGCCCTCTCCTATCTTTCCAGGCTTCCATATATTAACTTCTTTCATTGTATTCTGGGATCCAGTGAAGCAAGCCTTCTCACTGTCCTCAAACAAGAAACTCTATCTCCCAATTCTATGTCTTTTTCTAGGATATCCACCATACCTGGAATTCTCTTCCTCATTCTATTTCATGACTTCTCTGGCTTCAAGGCTACTCCAATCTCATTTTCTACAGAAAGTTCTTCTTGAACCCCCTTAATTCTAGGGTCATCCCTCTGTCGATTATTTCCAGTGCAGCCCATCTATACCTTCTTTGTACATAATTGTTTGCATTGTCCCCCATTAAACTGTGAGTTCCTGAAGAGCAAGGGCTGTCTTTTATCTGCCTTTGTATCTCTATTACTTAGCACAGCACCTGGAACATCGTAAGTACTTAATAAATGTTAAATGGTTGATTAACTAATAATTATAGAAAGTGTGTTTGCTGGATGGATTGAAGATTATAATAAAATAATAAAAAAATTATTCCTTCTTAGTAGAGCAGCTATTAGAACAAAAGCTTCAAGTTTATAGCATCAAATATAAGCAATGAATGTTTTACAATATAAGCAATGAAATAAAATGAAAATGAAGTGCATAATGAAGAAACTTCTACTGTAAGTAGTAGTTGCTATGTGTGTTAGTGGAAATTTGGGGTTCTTTGAGGTCCTTGGTCTTAATATCAAGATCCATGACATAAAATTCCTGTAGATGTTTAGAGGACTTGAAAACTACATTTCCCATGATTTCTCTTGTGCAATATAGGTGGGCAGGAAGTGTGATTATGTAGACAAAGGTATAAAGTCTCAGAACCTGATTGAGATGCTTTTTTACCCCTGCAGAACAAGCCAGGTAGGCAGAGGTAATGGCGAGGCATTTGAATTAGATCTTAGCAGGCATGTGGCTTTCTTAATTACCAATATGGCTTTAAATAAACTATTAAGTATTTTGAATATATCCATCTATATCAATATTATTTTTAACATATGTTAAAAACTGAGTTCAGTGGAATAACATTAAAATTACTAGAGAGGTGGTCAGTACAGATGAGAATGTGGCAGCTATCTTTATGTTTTGAATAAAATAAATAATCAAAGAAAGTAAATACAGAGATTAACAAATTTTTAATATGGATGAAATGGCTGGAAAGGATGCCTTCTCAAGCTAAGGATTTAGTGTCCAAGGACCACCTCACCCTTGTTTTCAGCATTAACATTGGAGGGTATTATAAATTAAAACTGATGCTTATTGGTTTCCAAATTCTCTTGATCTGAGAAGCTACAGCCATCCATTGCTCCTAGTTCTTTGGTGGTGTAAAAATAAATGGCGAGAACTATAAAAATAAATTCGGAAACTATGCCAATAAAGGTTCAAAACTATTCAGATACTTTTGATAGATGTAATCAAAAGTATCTTCAGTGATAAAGTGAAGTGAAGCTCATATGTGAACTTCTCTTCAGGCCTAGGTGCAAGAATGCTAAAGAGACTCTTATTATAAAAAATAAACTATTTATTGAAAATATATATAAGGATAACTTCTAACTCTAAGGGATTCTAACTCCACCCAAATAAAGATCCCTGGTTCTGCAAGAAACCACTTCTCCTATTTTCACAGGCTACACTAATTCTTCCTGATCTGACTAACCCAAAATTTTACTATTCTAAATAAACTAATACTAATTATCCTTATAATTCTTAACTTCACCTTAAAGTTATAAAATAACAAAAGCTAGCTGGTTGAGTCTCAACAAGAATCAAGTTAGGACTCTGAGCCTTAACAGACTCAGAGTCCAAACCAAAGACCAGGAATTTTTTTGGTCTTCTCAGATTTAAATCAATCTATTAAAACAGCACTAGATAGTCAATAGTGTTTCCCAAGCTGGAAAAAGAAAACACTCATCTCCTTCAGGTCTTTCCCTCAGACAGTGAGAGAGAGAGAGACAAAGATGCTACCTCCTCCAGCCCTGAGAGATAGAAAGAGTCCCTGTGTGTGACTCTGCCAACTGCCAGAGACCAACTGCCACTCCCCGAGAGAGTAACTGTCACAGAAAAACTGTTACAACCCCCCGCACCAACTGTCAACATTTGAAACTGACACTGTCTCAGAACTTTCAAACTCCAATTCTTTCTCAAACCACCTGCTTCACTTCTTTTCTCTAAACTAATATAACATGTTAGACTTATTTTCTAATATCATCCTTATAGTGGTCAAATAAGAAAGATGGGTGGAATAACCTTTCAAGTTATTTTAGCCCAACTGTTGAAAAACAATGCAGGTATAATAATGTGACATTTAAAGCATTATTTATTTTATTTTTCTTCACTTATGTGACTTTTTTCTCCACTTGCATGTAAATACAATTTTTGGCATTTATTTGCTAACATTTTGATTTCCACATTCTTTCCCAGTTTGATATTGGTTATGTTATCTATGTGCAGCATTACTGATTTTAGAAAATGCTGTTAAGTTAGAGGTGAACAAACTAAAGCCTCAAAGCCAAGTCTGGCCTGCTTTCTTCATTCCTAGGTCCAGCAAGTAAAAGAAGGGTTTTTACATTTTAAAATAAAGTTTTATTGTAATTAAAAATTAAAAACCATTTTTGGCTGAGGGCATACAAAAGTGAGTGGTACAAAAGCAGATAGGACAAGATTTGGGCTCCAGCCCATAGTTTGCCCAATGCCTCCCTCCCCAACTACACTTGGCTCATTTTGTGGAAATGTTAGCATGCAAATTCTTTGAGATATAGCTAAACTTCTCAGGGCCTATCACTGTATGTTTGAAGATTTAAAGAAAAAGAAGACACTTTATTCTATGCAGCTAGAATATTTCAAATGAATTTTGACATTTATACCATAATTTATCATATTGTCTATGTTGGCTTATCTTTAGGCACAATATTCAGGAAGTAAAATAATAATAATTTTTCTTTCTACAGACTTATTACTTTATAATAAACTCAAATCAGAAATATATTTTTCTTATCTTTTGCTGTCATATTACATTAATGCACAGATATACTTATTTTTCTTAAAACCGTCAACCAATGACCATATTTTACATATGATTATAACTTTGAATAATGTAAATTTGAATAATGCTATGACTTCATGGGATCACTATTCACATAATTGGGGATCTAGCTAAAAAGAGATTCTATGAGGCAGAGGAGAGTAAAAAAAGCATTCCAAGCATGGGTGAAGTTAGATTAGGCAAAGACATTGAGGTGGGATATGGAGTGGCATGCACAAGGAATAATGAGGTCAGTTTGACTGGATTGTAGCATGTGGGAAGGGGATTAATGTATAACAGGGCTGGAAAATTAGGTTGGGGTCACGTTCTGATGAATTTTAAGTGGAAAACAGAGTGATTTATATTTTATCTTATAGGCAACAGAAGTTCATGAATAGGGAAATGACAATAGTCAGATTTCTCACTTATGAAAAATCACTTTAATTAAAATTTTTTTAATATGCAAAAATCTGCTTTCTTTCCCTCTCTACCCAACCCCATTGAGAAAGAAAAAGAAAGTCATTATTGCAAACATGTATAACTAAGCAACGAATTTATGTATTGGCTATATCTGATGTACATGTATATACATGTAACATTGAGTATGTGTCTCATTCTGCACCGTCATCTTTTACTCTGCTACCAGTAAGGAGATAGCATTTTTTGCTACCTCAGAGACAGCATTTTTCATCAGTAGTCCTCTAGAAATCTTAGTTGTTTATTATTCTGATCAGTGTTCCTAAGTCTTTCAAAGTTGACAAAGATCTATGGGAACTGATGCAGAATGAAATAAGCAGAACTGGGAGAACATTGTATATGATAACAGCAATATTAGATGATGATTATCTGTGAAAAACTTGGCTACTTTCAGCAATGCAATGATCTGGGACAATCCTGAAAGACTTATGACAGGGAATGCTATCCATCTCTAGAGAAAGAACTGTTGGAGTTGTCTTTCACATCAATATATTTATGATTTTATTTTGGGGTTTTGGTTATGTATGAATGTGCTCTTACAGCAATGACCAATATGGAAGTGTGCTTTGCATGACAATTAAAAATAAAACATTGTTATTATATAAATTGCTCCTCTGGTTCTGCTCAGTTAACTCCACAAGTCTTCCCAGGTTTCTTAGAAACCATTCCCTTCATATTTCATACAGCACAAGATACATATATACCATTCTATATATATAAAACATAATTTGTTTGGTCATTGCCCCATTTGATGGGAACTCCCTCAGATTCTCATTCTTTGTTATCTCAAAAAGAGTTACAAATATTTATGTATATCCTTAGACCTTGTTTTGCTTAGGCCTAATCCTTCCCTTAATTTACTTTGTCTTGCCCTTCTCCCTTTTTCTTTCTTGCAGAAATACAAAAATGTATTTCTGTATATAACCGTATAACCGTGTGTGTGTGTGTGTGTGTGTGTGTGTGTGTGTGTGTGTGTGTAGTGTATGTGTATTCTTCCTTCTTTTGATTAGTTGAGAGTGATGGTCAAGTGTCAGCTGTTATCCCTACCTCTTCCTACTTGTATAGATTTTTGCTAATACAACCTGATTTTGTGAAATAATTTCCCCCATTTTTCTTCTCCCTTCCCCCTTCTCAATATATTTCTTTCTTTCTTTCTTTTTTTTAAAATACAACCCTTACTTTCTTAGTCTTAGTAACAACTCTAACTAAGGCAGAAGGGCAAAAGCTAGGCAGTTGGAGTTAACTGACTTGCCCAGGGTTACATGGTCCGGAAAATGTCCAAGGTCAGTTTTGAACCCAGGTCCTCCCAACTCCAGGTCTGACACTCTATCCACTGTGCCACCTGGCTGCCCCTTTTGATATATTTCTATTCCTTCTCTTTCCAGTGTTCTTTTATGATCATTAAAACTTAACAGAACTGCTTCTAGGCCTATAGTCTAATTAGAATTCCTCTATAACCTCAGAAGATAGGGTTCAGAGGGAACACGTATCATCTCCCCATATTTCCCCGTATCCTTGTGTTATCCTAACAATTGTTTCTTCAAGCTTATATTTTTATGCTGCTTTTGATTCCCATGTTCACACTTTAAATACTCATATAAAATCCAAACCCCAAAATAAAAACCCAAATAAACTAAAGTGAAAAATAACATGCTTTGATCTGCAACCTATCACAGCACTGTATTCTGTAGCCTGGGTGCTGATGGGCTTGATGACTATTGCTTAATAAGAGTGTAGAAAAGGTTTATAGGAGAATAGGAAGGGTTTATAAAGCCTTAAAATGTATATAAATAATAAAATAAATATAATGCCACCACTTCACGGATTTTCACCTATTTCAGGGGTCTCTGGAACATAACTCCCGCGATAGGTATAGGATCGCTATATTTTACATGGAATTTCTTTTTCTATCTCTTTGTTGGTAATATATAGAAATGTTGATGATTTATGCGGGTTTATTTTGTATCCTGCAACTTTTGCTAAAGTTACTAATTATTTCAACTAGTTTTTAACTTGATTCTTTAGGATTCTCTAAGTATACCAGCATATCATCTTCAAAGAGTGATAATTTGGATTCCTCATTGACTACTTTAACTCAAATGTCTTTCTCTTTTATTGCTAAAGCTAGCATTTTTAGCACAATATTAAATAACAGTGGTGATGATCTTATCGAGAAGGCTTCTAATCTATACCCATTGCAGATGATACTTGCTGGTGGTTTTAAATAGATACTACTTATCATTTTAAGGAAAGGCCCATTTATTCCTATGCTTTCTAGTGTTTTTAACAGAAATGGGAGTTGTTGAAGGTTTTTTCTGTTTCTACTGAGATAAATCATGTGATTTCTGTTAGTTTTGTTACTAAACAAGCCTTACATTTCTGGTATAAATCTCACTGGTCACAGTAAAGGTTCCTTTTGATATATTTGTGTAGTCTCTTTGCTAATATTTTATTTTAGATTTTTTATTGATATTTCTTAAGAAAATTGGTCTGTAATTTTCTATTTGTTTTTGTTCTTCATGTCTTAGGTATCAGCACCGTATTTGTGTCATAAAAAGAATTTGGTAGGACTCCTTCTTTGCCTAGCTTTTTTCTTTAAACTCTTGATTCATCTCTTATAAGAACTGTAGTTGAATTTGTGCCAGAATTGAAAGGTTTTGCTTGTAATGTTGTAGAGTGATTTATCCAGGGTCAAATAGCCAGTACATATTTGTGGTAGGATTTGAACTCCAGTCTTCATTTTTAAAAAATAATTAATTTATTTTTTTAACCCTTACCTTTGGTCTTGGAGTGAATACTGCGTATTGGCTCCAAGGCAGAAGAGTGGCAAGGGCTAGGCAATGGGGGTCAAGTGACTTGTCCTGGGTCACACAGCTAGGAAGTGTCTGAGGTCAAATTTGAACCTAGGACCTCCCGACTCTAGGCCTGGCTCTCAATCCACTGAGCCATCCAGCTGCCCCCATGAACTCAGGTCTTGATAACTCTTAAGTCCATCACTCTACCCACTCTACCACCTAGTTGCACCAAACTTAATAGGGTGAACGTCAAAGGAGGGATCGATGAGTGAGGGTATCAAAGAGGAAAACCAGATGTATTCTAATGCTGACCAGTGTGATGATGGAGGAAAGGTATGAAAGGAGTTGAAATTGAGGATGGCCAGGAATGTGGTATCATTTTGGGGATATCTAAGAGTACTAGAAGTTGGAAAGAGCAGGAGAGGAATAGACGCAAAATGGAGGAAATCTGTTAATTTCAGAACAGAAATTTCAGAGGACAAAATTTCAGGGGGCAAGCAGAGGAAAAATTGGCTACGGGGAAGGCAGAGTTAAAGTTAAAGAGGATGAAGATGAAAGAAATAAAATAGGGATTAAGGATGGGGTAATTAAGCATTAGAGAGACTGGGAGAGTAACAAGTGATGGTATCTTGATAGGCTTTGGGAGTAGGAAGGAAATAATTCTTTTTGAAGATAGTAGATTATTGGAGAACACTATTTTATGATAATTGAGTCTTTTCCCCATTTCATACACTGATGCCTCCCTTTTAATATGTCACAATCATTCCTAATAATTAATTGAAATCTATAAGCAATCATGACTGAAAGCTTACTTGACACTGCTTTCCCATATTTACCCACTAACCTCATGAGGAGGAATGTAAGAACATTACCTTTCAAGACAACCATGAAGTCAGGCATTCTAGCCTCTCACAAATAAGCTGCATATAACAGGTGTTTGATAAATATTTATTGAACAGATTTGAATAAATAAATCATGGAATAGCTTAATTGGCTCAAGATGATAGTAATAAGAAATAGGTATTGTGGAAAGAAGGCTGGTTTCAAAAAGCAGACCTCAGTTCAAATTTTGAGATTCTTCAAAAGCACTGGACTGATGTCTTCTGCCTCTAAATCTATGATCCTGTCATCCTAAAGGTTACTTCCATCAGTGACCTAGCACTAAGGAGTTTTAAGATTGTTCAGAAGATCTTTACATGTTAAGCCCTTTTCATGTGGCAACATTACAAATATCACCAAGAGACCCTCAAAGAATCTGTTTATTTTGGTAATAGGAAGGCAATAGACAACTCACCTTGGGCTCTGTCCCACATTGTGATTACTCCATCTTCACAAATCAGAATTACAAAAGATGAGCAAGGACTAATGGCTGACTTAATAATTGGTGATGCAGTTGGCCATACTCCCTCAGACTTCAGATCAGAATCTAATGGAAGAGAAGCTCCATTTACTTCAAATCTCTCTTAATAGTAGTTTCTCTCATTTTTCAGTCCTTGTTATGTTAAAATTTTAAAACAGTATTTGGAGGCAGCTAGGTGGCTCAGTAGATTGAGAGCCAGGTCTAGAGATGGGAGGTGAGGTGCTGAGTTCAAATCTGACCTCAGACACTTCCTAGACATATAATCCTGGGCAAATCATTAACCTCCATTGCCTAGCCCTTACCGTTCTTCTGTCTTAGAACCAGTACTGGTTCTAAGACAGAAGGTAAGAGTCAAAAAAAAAACAAAAAACCCAGAAGCTTGGCATTCTCAAATTTGTGTTGAGTTTAGGTCCTCTAAACATGCAGTCCCTAACTAGGGGTATTAACTGGTAGTAATGAAAAAGTAGATACCAGTGATATGGGCAGTAGGGATCTGATGAGAACAAAGTTATCAAAATTTTGTGTATCTTTCACAGCTCACTATAATAATCTCTCAAAAATGACCCTGCTTTCATTGGTCATTTCCATGGAAGGTTAGCCTGTAGCCCCCAGGAGTGAGAATAGGCCCCAATAAAATCAGAGCCATTAGCTAGCTAGAGTCAGGCATATATGATCTCACCCAAAGCACCTGAGAAGTTCTTGACTGTTCCTGGCTTATTCTACTCACTGAAGCAAACATTTCCCTGAGAATAAGGGTTAGATGGTTACACACTGACATGCTGAATTATTATCCTATGGAAAACTCTGTTTAGAGCCACTGAAGTAATCGAAATCCATTGTCTCCATCTTGTAAATCATTACTAACCATTGTCCCTGCAAAAGTCTTACCTAATCCCTTAGCTTATGTCATTTTCCTTATAAATTGTATACCCCAAATCATTAAACTTTGTCATTGTAGCAAGAAGATTGTGTGTCTCTTTTGGCCCTCCTGTAATGCCAGAAACCATTTTCCTCACCCCGGTGTGGTGACCCTCAAGCTGTCTGCTGAAGCTAGCATCTGTCATTAGCCCAGCATCCACACCTCTTGTGCCTTCTGATGTGTAAACAGAATTAGCTCTAGCCATTCATAGCTAAACTCTTACTTACCCTAGGCATAGAATGATGTCATTCTCACCTCCCTTAATGGGGAGGGGAGATGAGTTACCCACACGTGACAATAAGTAACAAATCAAGAACAAGGGACTGCCCTTTGGGCAGTGTAGAGACTGCTATTTGTCCAGTTGAATTAGAGATGGACCCACGGGAAGTGATGAAAGACATTATCTCTTTAAGTATGTTGGTTACTTCCTGTGGAGGCAGTTCCCGCCTTGAACTTGGCGCTGAAGGATCTCCTGAGACCACAGACAGCTTACACTCTGTATTGTCACGTGGGTAAGTTAGGCTGACTTCCTTGGCCGCTTCCAAACTCTGCCTTAAGTAGGCACTAGCCTATCTGGTTGCTGGGCCTTGTGGCTTGCAGCCTAATTTATTTAGCCTTTTAGCCTTCTCTCTCGTCCAGGCCTCCGCAGGCCTGGACTAGCCTCTCCCTTCCTCTTTATTCCCATACCTTTACCTTCCTAATTGTAAATAAACTGCCTAACCCGATGCTGACTTATGGAATCAACCTGAATTGTTGATTCCTGGCGGCCACACTTTAAATACATATCTATAAAATACCTAAATTTCCCTCTTACACTGAATAGATGGAAGGGGTAGAATTTTCTCATTAATTAGTGGAAGAATTGTCATAAGAGAAAGGGGCTCTGTGAACCCACCCTGTTGGTTGATCTTAGTTTTAAAGAAGCATCTCATCCTGCCATTCACAAGGAAACCAGGGCCCACCTGGCATCTTGCCATCTGACTTGCCACTGACGAACTTCAATCCAGAGGGCTAATCTTACCAATTTCTTAGGGGGTTAATCTACTCCTCTTTGGAATTCTGCCTGAGGCATGAGCTGTCCTTAATGGTCAGTGAGTGAAATGCACCTAACCCACTATAACTACCCTGCCCTAGACCAGGTTTTATATCCCATCCAATCATCTACCAGGAAACCAGGGTCTTCTTTAGACATTTTGCTATATACCTTAATGTATAAATGTAATACCCCACCTCATTCCTTGTTCTCATCTCTGAAAAGACCAAAAATTCAGTCAATACTATCCATTTTTCCTGGAAAGGTGAGACAATCAGCTGTCCTACAGCTCTACTTATAATCCCTGTGACTCCTTAGGTCAGTGATGGTGAACTTATGGCACGGGTGCCAAGGATGGTACGCAGAGCACTCTGTGGGCATGTGGCTGCTTTCCCCACCCCCACCCCCAGAATTTGTTATTAGAAAGGCAAAGGGACTCTGATGGAGCTGCTCCCCTCCCTCTCTCCACCTGCCTTGATGACATTTTTTCACATCCCCTACCCCTCTGCTCACAGGAAGCAGAGCTGGAGGGGAGCAGAGACTTTGGGCTATTACTCAATCCCTCTCTGCACTTGCTCAGGAGATTCCTCACTTCACCCTTCTCTTCCCCACTCTCTCCCCCAGGCAGCCTAATGGGAGCACTTCTTCCCTCCCCTGTGTGGGTTAAGGGTATGGGTATGTGCACCTGGCACTTGGTGAGGGGAGGGGCAAGGCATGGGGTCTGGGGGTGGGTGGGATGGGGGTGGGGCCTGGCATTCCACATCTTAAAGGTTTGCCATCGCTGCCTTAGGTCAACATTCCTTTTGCTGACCTTTACTCCCCATGTATAGAATTCTCCTATTAAAATATAAGCTCCTTTTGTTTTTTGTCAGGGCCTACCATATATTGTAGGCCTTTAATAAATGGTTTCTAATTCTTGATGATGCAGGGCATATCTCTAGGTCTTTGAGAGTGTGAGAAGTAATTTTACTCCTACCCTATTTGAGTAGACTCCAGCCATCCTAAATTATTGATTTTATCTTCATGTTAATTTCCAATCAGTATTATCCAGTTTCATGTGATTCACAGAAATAGTGACTAATTCTCTTATATGTATAGACTTTGATATATACTTATTGAATTAAGGAAAATCAATTAACCCTGATTTTACAATACAATTATGAGTAATTATCTTGAGAGGCAGCTGAATGTCTTCTTCTTGTTAGATTATGAAGCTTCTTTGAATATGCCCTTGACTTGACCATAGTTAAAGGGTCCCCACCCTAGTCTTCACCACCTCATGGCACAGGATGTCACTGGAAAGCCTTTGACTGTTTTGGGAGCCCTCTGTCCTTAGCCCCTGTACCTGATGGGATAAACCTAGGAAGAACATGACTTTCTCAATTCTTCAACGAGAATCTTTTTCTACATGTTTCAACTGAGGGACAATTTTGTCACCTCTACTCCTACCTAATTTTTTTTTTTCTTTTTTAAATCCTTACCTTCCATCTTGGAGTCAATACTGTGTATTGGCTCCAAGGCAGAAAAGTGGTAAGGGTAGGCAATGGGGGTCAAATGACTTGCCCAGGGTCACACAGCTGGGAAGTGTCTGAGGCCAGATTTTAACCTAGGCCCTCCCGTCTCTAGGCCTGGCTCTCAATCCACTGAGCTACCCAGCTGCCCCATACTCCTACCTAATTTTAATCCACCAATGAAAATGTATATTTTGAGCTGTACCTGTTTAAAAGGGATTGCACTAATAGATTATTATTTGTATTTAAAGACTACAAATGCTGTACCTTGGAATAAGGGGGCATCTCAGACTAGAAGAAGGTCTGGGATCTTATTTGATAATGGGTGTCAGATTCTTTAATAAATAGTTATTGGCTCAAAGCTCTGCCTCACTTGTCTTATTGCAGATTGGATAAATTTCTGGCATTACAGAACATGATCTATCCAGCTCTACCCATAGTTGGCCCTATTCACAGTTCTTAAGATACTTCTAGGTGATATTGGAAGCTAAACTTCTAATGAGTCTGAAACTGAAGAAGAAATTCATTAAGATTTGGGAAAGTTTCCTCTCAGCAACGAATTATCATACCGCTTTTCTCTCTTTCTCTTTCTTTGTCTTTGTCTCTTGGAGGTCGGGTAAGTGAATACAGGAAGAAATCATGTCTTCCAGGCCAGTGCACAGCCAGGGCACAGGCCATACCTAAGAAATGAAGATGGAGAAAAGGAAGTTATATGAAGATGTATAGCTGGCTCTCATTTACCTAGATGGCATATAAATTATTATCCTTATTTAAAACCAGAGGTAGACCATCCTAACAAGCATTGCTTATTCTTTATATAAAAAGATGAGTTCTCAAGGCCAGATAGTATCTTGGATACCCAGGTGTGAACTCTCTCAGGTGGAATATGATGACCTTGCTGTTTAGTTTTTTAGTCATTTATATAGTACTTTATGCAGCTATTGATCTTCCTACTATGTAATTGCCAATATATATTTTGGATTAATTTTTCTCAAAATATTTTCATTTGTATGTTATTAGTTTGGACCTTATAGGATATCTCTAGAATTTACATACTTTTTTAGGTTTGGAAACTATAGTATCCCATTATGTACCACTATGACAGCATACCTATCTATGAGATCTGATCCTCTGGAATCTCTTTCCCTTTTACTTTTTATACCTAAGAGAAAATGAGGGGCATCTGCTCTCTCTATATGGAAGCCCCAAGGCATAATTCTGGCCTGAAGCACAATCTCCTTATTGGGATGGACAAAGGGTTAACCTAAGATGGAAGCCCCTAAAACAGCTGGTAGTTCACAATGAGGTCAAGAATACATAAAAAGAACAAATATGGAGGTCAAAATATAAAAGATTAAGTCAGTATTGTAGTTTCCTCTGTTCAGGGTACAAGTTCAATCCTTTGTGGGTGGGAAAGATATGAAATATTCTATCAAAAAGCAGGTGCACAGATATGTACACAACTCTTATACTAACCAACCAGCAAGATGTTTTAGAATCATAGAGAAATTACAGGTAACTTAAAATCTAATTAGCAACTATAGAATAATGATGCTAATTCTGTGTTTTGGGCCTAAAAAAGTAAAGTGTATGTCATAGATGTAAGATTTAAATTAATATCCAATAACTCCAAGTATTATATTTTATTAGATGTATTAATAATTACTTGAAGTAGAAAGAAAATAAACTAAAAGAAAAAATTTTAAAAATAATATGTCAATGAATTGATTATGACTATGAACTGATTAGATACTCTGCTTGCTGTGCTTAAAAAGTATCTTCATTTTATATAAGTGAAGTAAAGCTCATAAGTGAACTCTTCAGGGCCAGGTGCAAGGATGCTAAGGAGACTCTTGTTATACAAAAATAAACTAGTTATTGAGAATATAAGGATACAAAAGGATTTCTACTAACTCTAAGGGATTCTAACTCCACCCAAATAAAACTCCCTGGTTCCACAAGGAACTGCTTCTCCTGTTTCCACTGATCCTTTCTGATCTGACTAACCCAAATTTTCCCTATTCTTCAAAAAACTAACACTATTATCCTTACAAGAAGTATATAAATATGTTTTGAGTAATAATATATGTATAACCCAGTTAAATTGCTTGTCAGCTCCAGGAAGGGGTATTGAGGAGGAGAGGAAGAGAACAAGAACCATGTAACCATGACAAATTAATTAAATAAATAATAAAGAAATGTTATCCAAAAAAAAAAGAGAAGTATATAATTCTTAACTTTGTCTCCAAGTTATAAAAATAACAAAGGCTAGCTAGTTGAGCCTCAGCAAGAACCAAGTTAGGATTCTGAGCCTTAGTTGACTCAGTCCAAATCAAAGTCCAGGTCTTTCTTTGGACTTCTCAGAGATAAAACAATCTATCTATCTATCTATCTATCTATCTATCTATCTATCTATCTGTTTGTTTATTTGTTTATTTTTTAAACTCTTACCTTCCATCTTGAAGTCAATACTGTGTATTGGCTCCAAGGCAGAAGAGTGGTAAGGGTAGGCAATGGGGGTCAAGTGACTTGCCCAGGGTCACACAGCTGGGAAGTGTCTGAGGCCAGATTTGAACCCAGGACCTCCCATCTCCAGGCCTGGCTTTCAATCCACTGAGCTACTCAGCTGCCCCCAATAAAACAATTTATGAAACAGTAATAGACAGTCACTAGTGTTTCCAAAGTTGGAAAAGGAAAATCACTTAGCCCCTTCAGGTTTTTCCCTCCTTTACTTCTACCTCAGACAGTGAGGAGAGAGAGAAAAGATATCACCTCTTCCCAGAACTCCAAGAGAGCTGCCACTCCCAGAGAGAGTAACTGCTACAGAAAAACTGTTACCCATCCCACACACACACTGACAACATTTGAAACTGACTCTGTCTCAGATCTGTTTCAAACTCCAATTCTTTCTCAAGCCAGCTTCTCTACTTCTTATCTCTAAACTAATATAAACAAGACTTAATTTCTAAATATAATCCTTATAATTTCAAACCTAATTATTTAACATAAAGCAAAACCATGTGTATAGATTCTCCTGCCTGGCATAACACCAGATTTCTCAGCCAAGTTCAAGGGAAAAGAGAGAGAGAGGGAGGAACTACACAAAAATATTTCCTCCCTATGTGAGAAGGCACATGGGAAGCTGGGAAAGAGAGTTCTGGGGAGCAAATCCTAAATACACATAGAGTATTCATTCCCAAACAGGGAGCTCATTCTTGAAGAGCAAAGAGTAAGGATGATCATGTCCACCTTTCAAGGAATATAATGAGCAAGGATAAACTTGGTCAATAAAGGTTTACTCTCTATAAGCTGTGTGCTTCTCAGAGAAATTCTTTGTATGAGTGGAAGCTGGAGTCTGAGAATGAGACTTGTGAGAATGTAAACTACCTTGGGGGCAGGTGGGTGGTTCAGTTGATTGGGAGCCAGGCCTAGAGATAGGAGTTCAAATCTAGGTTCAAATCTAGGTTCAAATCTGGCCTCAGACACTTCCTAGCTGTGTGACCCTGGGCAAGTCACTTAACCCGCAGTGCTTAGTCCTTACCATTCTTCTGCCTTGGAGCCAATATACAGTATTGACTCCAACATGGAAGGTAAGGGTTTAAAAAAAAAAAGAGAGAGAATGTAAACTACCTTGAGTAAATGTAAATAGTTTAAAAAAAGCTCCAATTAGCCCATAGGAGAACTTGTACCTGACCCTGGGCCATCCCTGGCACTATGTTTTCTTTGTTCTTTTTCTATATAACACATGATCTGATCTGGGATTGATGCAGGGATCTATTTTATTTTGTCCTGCTGTCATCCAGGATTGGCCTCACGTAACTAAACCAACTAACACTAATAAAACCAATTAATAACAAAGCTGGCATGTGCCCTCTTCCTTCAGTTATCTCATTATTCTGTCTATAGGGTATTACATCCTAAAATTGCCATAATCAGAGCAGGACAGATCTGCCTCCTTAAGTGCTTATGCAGTACTGATCAGCAACAGCAAGAACTGATAAGAGGATAATCCTGAAAAGGAAAGCTTGGAAGATCCCAAGTATCTGAAACTAATGCTGGCAGAGTTTTATACAAATAAAGTCAGACTGAAATGATTGGAAAAATACTAATTGTTCATGAGTAGGTTGAGCCAACAGAATAAAAATAACAATTCTATATAAACTAATTCAGTGTCTACTTATTCAGGGCCATTCCAATTAAACTACCAAAATTATTTTATTAAGCTAGAAAAAATAACAAAAATCATTTGGAAGAACACAAGGCAGAGACTATCAAAGGAATTAATAAAAAAAAATGTAAAGAAAGGAGGTCTAGCAATACCAGATCTTAAACTGTATTATAAAGCAGTAATTATCAAAACAGTCTGGTATTGGTTAAGAATAGAATGGTGGAGCAATAGAATACATTAGATATACAATACACCAGGGTATAGGTCCTTATCAACCTAGTGTTAGATAAATCCAAAGATACAAGCTTTGGTGATAAGAACTCAACAATGCAATGATCTGGAACAATTCTGAAGGACTTATGATAATGAATACTATCCACCACCAGAGAAAGAACTGTTAGAGTCAGATTCAGATCAAAGCATACTATCTTTCACATTAGTTTATTTACAGTTTTATTTTGGGGTTTTGATTTTACATGAGTATTCTCTTTCAACAATGACTAATATAAAAGTATAGGCATATTTTGCATGATAATACATGTATAATCCAGATCAAATTGCTTACTATCTCTGAGGGGGGAGGGGAAGGGAGAGAGAAATAATTTGGATCTTATAATTTTGAAAAACATATGTGTTTTGTTATTATGTGTAATTGGAAAATAAAATATTAAAAAAAGAAACAGAATGGTGGATTAGTGGAACAGAATACGCATACAATATATAGTTGTAAATGACTATAGTAACCTCGTGTTTGATAAATGCAGAGATCTAAGCTTTTGGGATAAGAACTCACTATTTGGTAAAAATTGCTGGGAAAATTGGAAAACAGTCTGGCAGAAACTAGATATAGATTAATATATTATATTGTTTACCATAATATAGTCAAAATGGATATGTGACCTAAACATAAAGGGAGATGTCATAAGTAAATTAGAGGAGAAAGGAGCATATTACCTATCATACTTATGAATAAGAATGTATGAATAAAGAAGAGGGTATTATGGGATGTAAAATAGATATTTGTTTCTATTGAATTAAAAAAGGTTTTGTATAAATAAAATGAATGTAGCAAAGATTAGAAGGAAAGCAAAAAACTGAGGGAAAGTTTTTATAACCAGTTTCTGGGTAAAGGCATTATCTCAAAATATATAGAGAATCGAGTCAAATTTATGAGAATGAGCCATTCCCAAATTGGTAAATAGTCAAAGGAAACAAATAGGCATTTTTCAGAAGAGGAAATCAAAACTATTTGTAGCCATATAAAAAATGTCCTGAATCATTAACAACTAGAGAAATGAAAATTAAAACAACTCTGAGATATCATCTCAAACCTACCAAATTGGCCAAAATGATAGAAGGGGAAAATGACATGTGATAAAACTGGGACACTAATACACTGTTGGTGGAATTGTGAACTAATTCAACCATTTTAGAGAGCAATAATTTGGAATTATGCTTCAAGAATTACAAAACTATGTATACTCTCTGACTCAGCAATATCACTATTAGGTCTGATTTCCAAGGTGATAAAAGGAAAAAGAAAAGAATTTAAAGTTCTAAAATACTTATATTTTATATGTTTATAACATATTTATTATATATTATAACATATAACAAAAATATATAACATATATCTCTTTGTTGTAGCAAAGAATTGGAAATTGAGGGGATGCCCATCAATTGGGTAACTGAAAAAGCTGTGATATATGATTGTTATGGAATACTACTGTGCTATAAGAAATATCAAGCAAGTTGGTTTTAGAAAAACATGGTAAGACTTGTATGAAATAATGCAGAGTGAAACAAAACCAAAAGATTACTGTATATGTAACAGCAATATTATTCAAAGAGTAACTATGAATGACTAAGTTATTCTGAGTAATATGATCATTCAAATCAACTATGGAAGGACTTGGGAAGAAAAATGTTAACCACCTCCAGAGAAAAAAATATGTATGGAAGTATGTATGATATGCTTCCACATACATATCTAACCTAATGTTGGCCTTCTCTAACATAAGGTCAAGAGGGAGAGAGACAAATTGGAACTAAAAATATAACAACAATGAATGAATACATTTTTTTTTAAAAGGAAGGCTTGGAAGATCCCAAATATCTGAAACCAATGTTGACAGAACTTAAGTAGCAGATGTGATCTCTTATAGCATTAATGGCAGAAATTGTGGTACAGTCTTGACAGTATGAAATAATTGATACACAGCCTCTAAGCCACCAGTAAAAGCAATGAAAACAAAGTTCTCCTCTCCTATCCCCTCTTTTTTCCACACATCTACTCTTACCAAAAATAAGCCCTTAAGGAAAAATCTTTATTAAATGTTTGACCATTTTCTGGAGTGAAATCCACACCTTTACAGTATGAACCACAGTCTAGTTTGAGAGGCAGCTGATGGAAGTCAACCTATAATAACAATAATGAAAAAACTTCTTATAATTTACAAAGGGCTGTCCTCCCAAAACCTATCAGGTAAGTAATACAAATAGTATTATCCCCATTTTGCAAATGGGGATAATATTAGGAAATTAAGGAATATAAGGAAATTAAGACTTAGAGAGTTGGAAATTATTTGTTCAAGGTCACACATAGCTAAAAAATGTAAGAGTACTTAAACATGCCTGGTCATCCCAAATCCAATGCTCTTTCCTCTCACTAGGTCCTACAATTTCTCTTTTCTTATTCTTCTGAGAATATGATCTCTTCAAAGAAAGCATTCAGGTAGAATCTAAACCCACAATCTCTTGCTTCAGAGACACATCATCATCTCATAACTCAAGACATTCCCCCCCCCCCACTATAATGTGTAATAGATTCTTTGATCTGAAGCCATCAAGCTAAAGAAACTTTGAATTCCCCAATGCCATCAGTGAGAAGCCTTTGACTCTCATTCCCATTTTACCTTCTTCTTTCCTTTTCAAGATAGGAAGTGTTATAAGGAAGAGAGGGTTATAGCAAGAGAGGATGGTTTGCAGGGAACAGATGCAGAGGGAAAGATTCTGGAATGTTGAAGGAAGGGTTAGACTGGGACTGGGGAGGCTAATGGTCTCTCTCTGGAGGTACCCGAGGAAAATGGCTGATTATCCTTAGTTGCTGATCCTATCCTATCCTGCCTGCTGTCCTGTTGTTATCTTGCTACTCTATTTCCTTGGAGAAGAACCCTATAAATCCTGAACCATCTGTCTGCACTAGTTGTAAGCCTAGGTCTAGGTCCTTTTTAAATCTAGGACCTTTCCCTGGGCCCTGCCAAGCTTGCCACAGATCATTACCTCTAACACTAATTAAGGGGGTTTAGTGCAGGTTAGCTAGAGCAGGGCCTGGGATTTTTTTAGGTGAGAGAGGAGAGGGGTTAGAGTAGTCCAACAACTCTTTGAAGACTCTCCTCGAGGAGACATTTAGATCCTGGGTACTTTAGGTAGTGGAAATTAGAATCAGGCTTATCCTATTTCCTTTTTTTTTTTTTTTAAACCCTTGTACTTCGGTGTATTGTCTCATAGGTGGAAGAGTGGTAAGGGTGGGCAATGGGGGTCAAGTGACTTGCCCAGGGTCACACAGCTGGGAAGTGGCTGAGGCCGGATTTGAACCTAGGACCTCCTGTCTCTAGGCCTGACTCTCAATCCACTGAGCTACCCAGCTGCCCCCTCCTATTTCCTTTTTAACCTTTCTCTATTAAGTTAAATTACTTCCCCAGTCACTGAGTGGTCTGTTTGGCGGTCTCAGACCAGGCTCTGGCCTGGTCAGAGTTAACTGTTGGCCTTCAACTCACAGTGTAACATCTTGTTACTGGTCCAATTTTATCCATCTCATCCCATCCCCCAAACCACCCTAATATAGTTCCCTAATACAGAAGGTACTTGCAATATTTAGTCAGGATGGTGGTGCTGCAAATACAACATAAAAATATTTTTTCAGTGACTTGCTTGAGTGACTCTTCAATGTGGCTACTTCTACAAAATAATCATTCACTTTTAATTTACCTGAGGGACCTTTGGTTTCACTTGGCAACATCATGATATGTCCGGGGAGAAGAAAGTGGAACCCTGTAGTACTAGGAGAGAAACAGACAATAGAGAGTGAGCAATGAGAGTGATTCTGGAAAGGATAGAATATCTTGGTGTTTGGGTATAGGGATAGATGATGGATGGGAGAGACTTCAGGGATGGATCTAGTGTGAAGATGGGATTAACTCTCCCCTTGCCTATTTTTAAATTTAATCACCAGAAGCATATACACCTTACTTAACTCCTAAGTGGCGGAGGTTTGCAACCCAGAAATGCCTGCCTGCCTGCTCCCTGGGCAGTCCTAAGCAAAGTTATAGATTGAAATTGTAAAGTAGAGGAAGGCACAGGGAGTAATGAAAAGAAGGGTCTTTAAAAGGCTGCAACTTCCTTTGAGGCAGTCTTTCGAAGCTCTGGAGCAGGGGTCAGCAACCTTTTTGGCCGTGAGAGCCATAAACGCCACATTTTTTAAAATGTAATTTCGTGAGAGTCATACAGTGCTCACAGTGCGCACTCCTGTAACAGTGTGCGCTCCTGTAACAGCAAAAAATTGACTTTATGGCTCCTGCAGAAAGAGCCATACATTGCCGACCCCTGCTCTGGAGGCTGATGGAAGACCTTCCTCAGTGTGGACCTGGGACCTCTATCATTTTTCCCTTTGGACTACAAAGTGAGTAAGTGAAAAGCTTTTCCTGGCTTCTGGAGAGATTAATTTCTGGAGGAGGCTGTGTGGTTATTCACCACCGGGTCCTCTGGCTAAATGGCCCTATGGCTGAGGGCCCTCTGGTGGAGAGCTAATTAGCCCAGCCTGAGTTAAGCCACGCACCAGATGAACTTTTAGGGTGATTAGCTAGACTGTTTACTCTACCTTCTTTCACATTTCTCTACTTTACTCTTTTCTTCTATTTTATAAATAAAGCTGCTAAATAAAGAGTCATTGACCACATTCTCTCATATTTTAGTCAAACCACTCATTTTAACTCTTACACTAGGGATGTGAGGGCTGAGCAAATAAGACTGTATACCATGGGACTGATGAGGGAATTTTTGAGTTAATTTGTATGTATACATGTAAATTTCAACTGCCAGTCACCAATACTGAAGGTTAGAAATGACATCAAAAAGTGTTCCCTTTTGCAGAAGACGTCTCTTCAACCTCAGAAAGAATACCTACATTACCTAAGGAATTGGTTTTAAAAAATATCTTTTTTTTCTCCTTTGGATCAATCCAAACTCATTCTTATTCTAGCTCAGGAATTGCAATCTTAATTAAGGCTCAGCCCTGTGGATTTGCATCTTGAAAATACCATGGAGAAAATTCAAATTCAAGATGCATTGAAGGATTCAATTTCACATATGAAAATAAAAGTGACTAGCTGTTTGAGCACTAAAAGAATTTTCTGCTAAAGATATGCCAAATGACTTTAACCAAGACACTTGCTGAATTTCTTCAACTATAACATGGAAATACTTTTGTTTTGTAATAGTTAAAATTAAATTATGAGGATGCTAGTAGCTTTAGTAGCTTTATTACATCAAAGTAGTGATAACAAAATGAGGGAAATGTAGGAAAGAGGTAAAGAGTTGCTTAGCTTAATATCCTATTTGCCTTTTGATGGATTGAAGCTCACCACTGACAAGGTTCCTTCAGGTTCCAAGCTCCAGTCAAAAGAGTGCAAGAGAGAGCGAGTAGTGCCTTGATCTCACTTTATAAGCAATTTTCTCAACCCACTAGCTCTCCTACATCACATCTCAGGAACCAATCATAGTTCCTTAATTTGCCTGGCACCACCCAAAGGGGGCAGTGCCTATAGGATCAGTTTCCCATCTTGTTGGTTTCAACTTCCTTTCTCTGAGGGTTTGTCTATACTTGTACATCTCAATGGTAAAGGATCTTCAGGTCCCTGGTTGATGACATCAAACAAAGCAACATAATGGGGAGGGGAATTCCCTTCCCACAGTTTGTTTGTTTTGGTTTGGACCAATGACTTTATTTTTTAATATTAATTTAGCAGTGTTTAATTGCTAGATGGCATCAGAAAGTACTTTGATAAAAAAAAAAAAAAGAAAGTACTTTGAAATCTTTACTTAATGAGATGATGGTTAATGAATAAAGTCTCAGGAAAACTTGGGCCCCTTCTTTAGCCAAAATCATCAGTTCCATCAAATAGTTACAGAAACATAGAGTTAGTCAAGTAGTCAATGAACATTTAAATGCTTAATATGGTCCAGATATCATGCTAGATAGGCACAAAGAAATGCAAAAGGCCATTCTTGCCCTCAAGGAGCCTACACTCTAATGGGGGAGACAACATGAAAATAAATATGTATAAACAAGCCATATACAGGACAAACTGGAGATAATCAACAGAGTTAAAGCACTAGCATTATGAGAGATCAAGAAAGCCTTCTTCCAGAGGGTAGCATTTTAGCTTAGAATTAAAGGAAATCAGAAAATTAAGACAACACAGAGGATAGCTGGGTGGCTCAGTGGATTGAGAGCCAGACCTAGAGTTGGGAGGTTTTAGGTTCAAATATGACTTTAGACACTTCTTAGCTGTGTGACCCTGGGCAAGTCTCTTAACCCCCATTATCTAGCCCAGTGATTCCCGGGTGCTGCAGCGATCCAGTGGGGCGGTGATGGCCACAGGTGCATTTATCTTTCCTATTAATTGCTATTAAAATTAAAAAAAATTAATTTCGAGGTTCCAGGTTAAGATGGCGGCAGAGTAAGAAGCAGCTCTTAACCTCTCCTGACCGAAACACACAAAACTCCTCAAGGGGACATAAAAACAAGTCCAGACGAACGGAGGAACCCCACAACAGGGCACAGAGTGGAAGGTACGTGGAATCGAGGCATTTCCATGCTATAAAGGGGTGAAACAGCTCTCACTAAATTGCGGGCTGAGCAACCACCCCTCCTCTCCCCCCCCCCCCCACACCACCTGCAGCGCTGAAGCCAGGTCAAAAGAAATAGAGCAAGTTTGGGGCACCCATCGAGTCATTGGCAGCTCCGGGGCCCGTTCCTGAGAGCAGCAAGATTTAGGACCCCAAAAAGCTAACAAACGCACACAAAATCTGAGCACGGGAGCAGGACACAGGGCACGGACGCAGGGTGCAGAGCGCGGGCTCAGAGCGCAGACACAGGCGGAGGCGTGGGTGGAGGCAGACACAGTCACGAGCTAAAGCTCTGAAACCCTGAGTGGGGAACCAGTGCAGACGGGTATACGACTGTGGAAGCAGCGCCCTGAGACTTGTAAAGAAACCTCCAGCAGAGGATCAAGCAAGGGGGTCCACCAGGGGGCTTGACCTTGGAAAAAACCAGAACTCAGACCTCAGGAGCCAAAAGACCGCGGACAGACCTTGAGCTCGAGGATAAACCTGAGAAGCTGCTGGGCTAACGCTGGCTACCCAGTCTCAGGAAGTTCAGAAGAGAAAGATTAACAACAAGAAAAAGAAGTCTTTAACACTCGACAACTTTTACACAGAGAAAATCCAGACAACCGAGCAAACAGAGGAGGAGAACAAACAAGCATCCGGACCCTCCTCAAATAAGGAAAACTCCTCACAAGCTATGGAAGAGTTCAAAACTGAGATTTTGAGGAAAATGGAAGAGATCTGGCAAGAAAATAACTCTTTAAAAGGTAGAATCTTGCAAATGGAAAGTGAGGCTCAGAAACCAAATGAACTGATAAGCAAATTGAACACCAGAAATGACCAGATTGAAAAGGAATACCAGAAGATTATGGCCGAAAACCAGAAGTTCATAGCTGAAAACCGAAAGATTATAGCCGAAAACCAATCCCTAAAGGCTAGAATTGAGCAATTAGAAGCTAATGATCTCTCAAGACAACAAGAACAAATAAAACAAAGTCAAAAGACTGAAAAAATAGAAGAAAACATGAAATATCTCAATGAGAAAGTGACAGACCAAAAAAACCGGTCTAGAAGAGACAATTTGAGAATAATTGGTCTTCCAGAAAAACCAGAAATTAATAGAAACCTGGACTCCATACTAACAGAAATAATTCAGCAAAATTGCCCTGAAGTCCTACAACAAGAGGGCAATATAGACATTGAAAGGATCCATAGATCACCCTCGACATTCGATCCAGATAAGAAAACACACAGAAATATAATTGCCAAATTCAAGAGTTTCCAAGCAAAAGAAAAAATCTTACAAGAAGCCAGAAAGAAACAATTCAAATATCAAGGAGCACCAATCAGGATCACACAGGATCTGGCAGCCTCCACGCTAAAAGACCGAAAAGCTTGGAATATGATATTCAGAAAGGCAAGAGAGCTGGGCCTGCAACCACGGATCAACTACCCATCAAAATTGACTATATA
>NC_058131.1:600774278-600838237 GCF_016433145.1 Gracilinanus agilis | reverse complement strand
ATTACCTCTTAATGCTCTCTTCCTCTCCTTCTTATAATAGTATTTGTCCCCTCCCCATCCCATGCCCTCTTTTTGTGTAATAGATTATCCTATTTTTCTTATTCTCTCAAGTTTCTCCTGGTGTCCCCCTCCATTCACCCTCCTCTTTCCCACCCCCCATATCATCTTAGACCATTTAGCACTCCTCCCTCTCCCCATAAATCATTCTTCCGACCACTATAATAGTGAATACTTAATAGTGAATGGAGTTCACTACAGAGAATTATACATAGCATTTCTACACGTAGGAATACAGATAATTAGATTTTACTGAGGCCCTTAAAAAGGCAAATTTAAAAAATTATGAATTTTCTTTCTTTCTCCTCTGTTTCTTATTTACCTTTTCATGTTTCTCTCAATTTTTGTGGTTGGATATCAAACTTTCCATTTAGCCCTCATCTTTTCTGTGCAAATACTTGGAAATCTTCAATTTTGTTGAATGCCCATACTTTCCCATGGAAGTATATAGTCAATTTTGATGGGTAGTTGATCCGTGGTTGCAGGCCCAGCTCTCTTGCCTTTCTGAATATCATATTCCAAGCTTTTCGGTCTTTTAGCGTGGAGGCTGCCAGATCCTGTGTGATCCTGATTGGTGCTCCTTGATATTTGAATTGTTTCTTTCTGGCTTCTTGTAAGATTTTTTCTTTTGCTTGGAAACTCTTGAATTTGGCAATTATATTTCTGTGTGTTTTCTTATCTGGATCGAATGTCGAGGGTGATCTATGGATCCTTTCAATGTCTATATTGCCCTCTTGTTGTAGGACTTCAGGGCAATTTTGCTGAATAATTTCTTTTAGTATGGAGTCCAAATTTCTATTAATTTCTCCCTTTTCAGGGAGACTGATGATTCTCAAATTGTCTCCTCTAGACCGGTTTTCTTGGTCTGTCACTTTCTCATTGAGATATTTCATGTTTCCTTCTATTTTTTCAGTCTTTTGGCTTTGTTTTATTTGTTCTTGTTGTCTTGAGAGATCATTAGCTTCTAATTGCTCAATTCTAGCCTTTAAGGACTGGTTTTCGGCTATAATCTTTTGGTTTTCCTTTTCAATCTGGTCATTTCTGGTCTTCAGTTGACTTGCCTCACTTTCCAATTGCGAGATTCTGCCTTTTAGACTGTTATTTTCTTGCCTGATTTCCTTTTGAGCTATTTCCCATTTCTCTGACCAAATCTTTTCCAACTTTCTCATCATCTCAGTTTTGAACATTTCAAGAGCTTGTGACCAGTTTTGATTATCTTGGGATGGTTCGGATGTGATTGCTTGTTTTTTCTCCTCTTCTGATTGCTCGGTCGTCTGGATTTTCTCCATGTAAAAGTTGTCGAGTGTTAAAGATTTCTTCTTCTTGTTGTTAATCTTTCTCTCTTTCTTCTGGACTTCTTGGATCTGGGTAGCCATTGTTAGCCCAGCAGCTTCTCAGCTTTATCCTCGGGCTCAGGGTCTGTCTGCGGTCTTTTGGCTCCTGAGGTCTAAGGTCTGGTTTTTTCCAAGGTCAAGCCCCCTGGTGGACCCTCTTGCTTGATCCTCTTCAGGGGGCTCCTTTACAAGTCTCAGGGCGCTGCTTCCACAGTCGTATACCTGTCTGCACTGGTTCCCCACTCAGGGTTTCTGAGCCTTCGCTCCTGCCTGTGTCTGCCTCCACCCACGTTTCCACCCGCGCCTGCGCTTTGCGTCCATGCTCAGAGTCCATGTGCGTTCCTCAGCTTTTTGGGGTCCTAAATCTTGCTGCTCTCAGGAACAGGCCCCGGAGCTGCCAATGACTTGATGGGTGCCCCAAACTTGCTCTATTTCTTTTGACCTGGCTTCAGCGCTGCAGGTGGTGTGTGTGTGTGGGGGGAGAGGAGGGGTGGTTGCTCAGCCCGAGATTTAGTGAGAGCTGTTTCACCCCTTTATAGCATGGAAATGCCTTGATTCCACATACCTTCTAAGCTGCACCCTGTTGTGGGGTCCCTCCGTTCGACTGGGTTTTTCTTTAATTTGAAAGCTCTTCAATTTCGCTATTATATTTCTGGGTGTTGACTTTTCTCCTCCATTAGACTGTGAGCTCCTGGCTAGCAGGGATTCTCTTTTGCCTTTCTTTCTAAAGTTGGCTGGAAATAGTCTTTTGTTGACTTTGGGCTTAATCTTCTCCATATGCACTGAGAATAATTGCCTATCTGCTGGGCCTTCTTGACAATACCCCCAGAAAACACACAGGTGGTCTAGAGAGAGATCCTTTCTAACCCAATCTCCACATTGCTCCATATCCAGATCAAAGACTTTCAGTGGTTCCCCATTGTCTATCAGACAAAATAAATGCATCTTAGCTTTACATTTAAGGCAAAATCTGGCTCTCATCTGCTTTTCTAACATCATTTCATGGCACTCCCACTAACATCCTTTACACTCTAGCCAAGCTAGACTCCATTTCTATTCCTAATTTTGTCCTACCTTCTTTGTATAGGTACATTATACTTTCTCCTTTTCAAAGTCCATCTCAGGCGCTGCCTCCTAAAGAATGCGCTCCCCCTTGCCCCAATTTTCTCAGTGGAAAGGTCTGCTCTTTGAGGCTCTCAAACCACTCTATTTGATCTCTCCAATTTACCTTTACTTTAATATGCACATGTTCCATCCACCTACTCCAAGGAAACTCTTGAGGGAAAGACTTATATCATCTTTTCTCTTTGACTCCATGATACCCCAGTCCATGTCTGGCACAGACATATCAAGTGTTTAATAAATGCTGGTTGAGATGAATCATTTCCTATATTACTTCCTGTCTGAATTTCTAAGCCATGGAAGAAAATTCAAAATCTTGCCTACACAAAGTTTCTAGAAACTATGAAAGCTCTTGTTATTTTTCTTCTCCAACTCACCTGGGATTCTGCTCTGGGTCTGTCAAAGGCAGAAACTTTCTAAATAAAACATCGAAGATTGCTGCCTGTTGCTCCAATTGGATATCTCTGATCATGTGATTTTGCCCAGAGCCTAACCCATAAATATCTTCTATCTTTTGAAAGACTTCCACTGGGCTTTTAAATGGAGTACCTGTGTTGAAGAAGACAATAATTATTTATACCCTCCAACTTTATTTATAGTTTGAGAACCAGTTTGCCTTTATCTACAAATGTAGTCTCTTTTTTCTCTTACTCTCCCCTCTTTCACCCTTCTCTTTTTCTTTCTTCCTGGCTTTCTAATACCTCTTCCAACACTTCCTAGTTTCCTCCTGAACCTACCTTTTACTCAAATCTTAAAAACTCAGATACACTCAACTATCTGCCTGTCTCTCTAGTACTCTTTAGTTCTCTGTCCTTTAGAATACAAACAGCAATTTTTCTATATTTTTGCATCCCTACTACCTTCATTTACTCCAATCTGTAGCTGAACTATTTAATAAAGCAGAGAGAATAGAGCTCAAGATACCTGGTTAGAGACAGTAGTAGTTTATTGCTACTTATAGAACAGAAGGCAAATAATAGTAAAATTTCACATTCCTTCTTTCTTTATATTCATCTTTCTTTTCTCTCTTTACTCTCAATCTTTATACTGCAATACCAGAAATTAAGAGACTATTCATTTTCTTTTTGGTTCTATATCTTTAATACAAATAGACTATAATAACGTGGAAGGAACTAATAGCTCTAAGTTGAATGGCCCTTACCTGTAACTGGTTTGGGCGGTTTAAGTTTCAATATTTGAATTGGACTGCTGAACTTAATGTCTGCTTTGAGAAGATAATTTTCCTGCATGAGAGAATTATAGAGCTTTACAGCAGAAGGCAGCAATCTCAAGAATTATAAGGCATAGGGACATGTGACCCATCTCACCAGCCTGATATAGAAAAGATCCTAAAGGAAAGCTTACATTTTGAAAATTCACCTGGGACTGTACTGAGATATCCTGTCAGACACAGCAAAGGATATTTAGGGTTTGAACCTACATTCTGTTTTAGTTACTCAGGCTCAAATTCCTTTTCATATGACTCTTCTCACTGATGGAGACTGATACCTCAATGCCTATGTGAGGGATAAAGTTAACAAGAGCTTGGGAGAGGACAGATATGAGTGCTTCTGTCTTTAGGCTTTAAGAGAGGATATATGTATTTCTAGGCTCTCTTCAGGGAGAGGTCTTCAGAGGGAAAGAATGACTTAAGAAGTCAATATATAGAGAAGCAGGTGCCTTGGTCATGTCCCTATTCTCAGCTTAATCATAAGAGAGCATAAGCAGAAGAGTCCTCAATCTCACCCAAAAGGAAATTCACCAATGTTTTAAGAAAATTTAACTAGCCCGTAGTCCTTTCTTTGATACTCCAAGATTAACTCTAGATTTTAAAAAGGATCAGTTTTTATATTAAGAATTAAGTTGCAATTTACTCTTAAGAATATAGACAAAGCCTATTGTTTATCTGTAAACAACCTCTTAATTTAAGATAGTGGATTGAGGAAAGAGGAGTGGTAGAGAAGAGTGGGCATATACACTTCGAAGTCATTCTAAAAGTCTCAACTCCTGGCATCTCATCCAAAAGACCATTGTCCCTTGCCCCTTGTGACTCCTTGGCATCCAAAGACTTGCCTCTTGCCCCAGAGTGAGGTCACAGTCCTCCAATCAGAGGGACTTTGGAAAGGGACATTATAAAGAGCATAAAATGGAGTATGGAAAGGAAGTGAAGGACTTTTTTCTCCCTGGGAACCTGGAGGGAGGTGTATTTGCCTCTCAGCCTGGCCCCTGGAAGAGGCTTGCTAAAGGAATGGCCAGTCACAGGGGGCTAGAGGCCTTTTTTTCCCTCTGGCCCATTTTTTATTATTTAACAAGTACTTAAAAACTAAAATACAGTCTCTGTTGAATTTTAATCTTAGTCTCTAGTGTGGCAAGTTAAGAATAGAGACATAATTGAGGTGCTGGCTCCTCTACATGTTGGCTTCTTCCAGAATCTTTTTCTCCTTTCAGAGACTTTTACCTGAAGAAAGCTTGGAATTGAATGAACAAAGAATAAATTCGATACTACGGGTAAATCCTCAAATAAATCTCTAAAAAATACACCCCAGGATTTGGAAATTTTCCTTAAAGATTTTTTTCTTACTATTTCTGAAAGATCTTGAGACACACTGATTTTCTGCAAAACAAAACAAAACAAAACAAAACAGAAATGAGTTCACTTTTAACATACCATCAATCACTCTGTCCCTTCTAATTTCCCAAGAGGGCCCACTGTGATAGTCTTAGATGCTAAGTATAATCACTCAACAAACATTTTCTGAATACAACTTTCCTAGTCACAGACATCTACAGGTAGCAGTTCTTTGATCCCACTTCTTTTGAGCTAGTAGCATTTCCCTTGAATAGCAGATGACTAACTTAATGATAATTCAGAAATTTATACCTGAATTCAAAACTCAGAACAATATCATATTACCATTCTAATAAACTTTACCTCAAATAGAAAGTTTCCCTAATAGTAAGTTAGAACTAGATACAATTATTATAGTTTTTCTCATGTTGTTGCAATAATAGTTAACAATAAAACATTTTCTAGGCCTTTTGAAAAACAAAAAACATGTATTGTATACCACCACATGCACAGCAAGATACTAGAGGCTATGAAGATACACAAAGTTATATGGTAGAGTTCCTGGCCTCTGGAAGATTATTACAATCTAGTTGCAAAGAAAAGACATGAAAGAGTGAGATAATAATAAAAGGTAGTATATGATTAAATATCATAAGAGCAGTTGTTGTTCAGTTATTTCAGTTGTATCCAAGTCTTTGTGACCCCACTTGGAGTTTTCTTGGTAAAGATACTGAAATGGTTTATCTTTTCTTACTCCAGCTCATTTTACAGATGAAGAGCCTGAGGTAAACAGGGTTGAGTGACTTGCCCAGAGTCACACAGCTAGTTAAGAGTCTGAGTTTGCATTTGAACTCCGGTCTTCTTGACTCTAGGCCTGGTGCTCTAACCATTGTGCCACCAGGCTGCCCATAGGAGTAGTATGAAGGGAAAATATTGTAGGAGTTCAGAGGAGAAAGAAATCACAGAATGGAGTGGTTAGGGAGGTCATGGAGTGGTCATAAAGAAAATGAGATTTGAACTGGGTCCTGAATAGATAGAATTTTGAATAGGTGGTAGAAAAAATAAACAGGGCACTATAGGATGTGGAAAGTGGGAGGAAAGAAGCATGAGAGCATGAGTAAAGACTCAAAGGCAAGAATAAGTATGGTGCCCAGGAGACAGTGAGGAGAACATCTTGGCTGGAAGAGAGGGTTGCTATTGTTAAATACTAGGAAAGGGCACTGTGGTCAGATTTTGATTGGCCCTGAATTCCAAACTAAGCAATTTGGACTTTAACCCATTGGTACTAGGAAGCTGCTAAATTTTTTTGAAGAGAGAAAAACTATTAGGAATTTTAATCTAGTAGTACCAGATAAGATGAATTGGAAGCAAGGGAGATTAGAGAAGAGAAAACTAGTTATCTTTGTGATTAATAAGTATTTCAATAAGGTTGTAGATTTCTTTTAAAGCTGTTTATCTAGATTTAAAAGGCTACCATTGGGATAAACCTTGGCTAGTGATGTCTCAGCAAACAGTGAATAAGCCTTTATTCCAGAGTTGTATTCCTACCTGTATAATAAATCAACCAATACCTATTGAGTACCTATTATTTACAAGTCCCTATTGTAGGACCTGGGAGAAAGATAAAGAAGCACAAACTATAGCTACTACACTAAAAGATGTTATGATCTAGTTAGGGAGAAATGAGCCATACACCTAAAGAGCTAACTAACAATAAAAGCAGTATATGCTAAATTCCAAATTAATGGTACAGAAAATAAATCCTTTAGGTGTTCAGAAGAAGGAGAGTGATTTTTGTCACAGAGTCACATTAGAGAGGTAGTGGAGTTTACTGAGTGACAGTGTCGGGTGAGACCAACACTTAAGGAAAATCATTTTGGAAGGTATGGGGAAGATAGTTCAGACTAGGAAGGCACTTGAGGCAGAAAGACAATTAGGGAGCAATTGCTAAAGTCCAGTCAAGTGGTGGCAAGGGCCTGACCTACAGTAGTACCTGTGTGAATAGGGACAAGGTACTCATGTGAAATAAGCTGTGGAGGTAGAAACAAGATTGGGCAAATGATTGAGAATATAGGGTGAGTGAGAGTAAGAAGTCGCTAAAATTTTGAACCTAGGAACCTGGGGAAATGGTGGTACCCTCAATAGAAATGGGGAAGTTCAGAAGAGGGTGTGGGTTTGGGGGTAAAAATGAATAAGTTCTCAGGGCAGCTAGGTGCTCAGTGGATAGAGTGCCAGGCCTGGAGATGGGGGGGGGGTCCTGGGTTCATATCTGGCCTCAGATACTTCCTAGCTGTGTGACCCTGTGCAAGTCACTGAACCCCCATTGCCTAGTCCTTACCACACCTCAGCCTTGGAACTGATATCTAGTATCATTTCTGAGACAAGGTAAGGGTTTTTAAAAAAATGGACAAGTTCTTTTTTCTATATCATGTAAGATGTCAAGGAACATCCAGTTTGAAATGCCAATAGGCAATTTGTGATATGGAATGGAGCTCAGGAGAGAATGGGGTTACATATGTAAATCTAAAATGTCTGAGTAGAAATGATGATTAAACCCAGAAGGGGTCATGAAGAGAAAAGATCTAAGAAATCAAGAATTAGTTGATCCAGAATATAACAGGGGAAAAGACTTTGAAAAGGGCCTAAGAGTAAAGTGAGAGAAAAATAACAGGTAAGCTTAGGGACAAACCCCAGGAGAACACCAGCTACATTGGCAAGTAAGACAGGTGCAAAAAGAGAAGTTTTAACCAGAATCCACAGAGGAGTGAGAACCTGGAATCAAAACAGAAAGAAAGTTTGTAGTAAAAGGGGCACTTGGGGGCAGCTAGGTGATTCAGTGGTTGAGAGCCAGGCCTAGAGATGGAGGTCCTGGATTCAAATCTGCCCTCAGACACTTCCTAGCTGTGTGACCCTGGGCAAGACACCTAACCCCTACTGCCTAGCCTTTACCATTGTTTTGCCTTGGAATCAAGATACAGTATTGATTCTAAATGAAGGTAAGGGTTTAAAAAGTGGGGGGGCACTAGATAATGAGTCAAATAACCTGGATTTGGTGAACCCCAATTCTGCTACTGTGACCTTTGGGTCTGTTTCTTTGTCTATAAAATGAGGGGGTTGAACTAGATGGCCTCTATAGGACATTTCAGCTATAAAACCATAACCTTATTGTTGATATTCTAATTATATGAGACTAGATATGCTTTACCTCAATATATATTTTTTCCCTTGCAATTTTATTTTACGATAATAAAATCTAATGCTGTATTTGAACCACTTGTGTGTGTTAAATCATTGTAGACTTTGGTGAAAGAAAGGATAAGATCTAGGGATTTTGAAAAGAACTTCCTCTCTTTTTACCTATGATTGGTAGAGCTAACCTGAGAAATGCAGTACCAGAACAAAGTGTTTTCCTCTGACTTGTCATATAAAACAAGTCAGTGTGTGTGTGTATTATTTTTCTAGTGGACTCTAAACTTCTTGAGAACAGAAATCATATATTATGCCCCCTTACATAACCCCATAGCAATTAGCACAGTCAGAGATAAAAGTAGGGAGTAGGCTTGTAATTTCATTGGTAAAGGGAACTCTCTTTACTAAAGCAGGTAGGTGTCTTCTTTACAACTTATAGTGCTAGAGAACTGCCTAGAGCACTAAATGGTTGCAATTTGCACAATGTCACCTAGCTAGCATGGGCCAGAGACAGGCCTTGAACCCAGTTCTTTCTAGATTTGGACTGGTTCTTTATTCACATCATATCCATACATCCCATTGTCTTTAAGAGGAAATCAATAAATATCAATCAATGACAATTAAATTTTTGAAAAATGTTCTTATTTTAGACTTTAAAAATCCCACCTAACAATAAAAAGTTGTTATGTATTGAGGATTTATCAAATGAAAACACTGACTTTAATGTCAAATTTCAGCTAGAGAAATAAAATTAAGAGAGCCAGACTGGAAAGTACCCAGTTGGGTATGGACTTATGTTTCTTCCTTTTCTTGTACTCTAGCATTCAGCCTAGAATGTGGTGAGGATCTGGGGGGTGCAGATATAAATCTAGAGAGAAACATACAGATTGAAAATGAAAAGTTTTCTTACTAGATGCATATGGCTAGGTTTCTTCTTTGATTGAGATGAATGGGGTTGCTCCACCTCCTTACTCCAGTTTTCCTTGGGTAATCGATATACTTCTAGCCAAATAGACCCAGCTCCTGAATTGGGAAATCAATTATTAAGCAACTTCAAATAGGCAAAATGTCTTTTGTAAAATAGTCTGCTTTCTCAGAACTTTTGGCAAGAGGATATTTATATCTTGGTAAGATAAAGATGATGCAATCACTGAAGCAACGCAAGCTGTGACCCCTGAAGGGATTTTTCTCCTGAGGGGAAAAACACTTTAATAAGGCCCTTTAGAATTGGATACTCAACCATATAACTCAACAGTCATCACACCAAACTATTGCAGGCTAGAAAGATTAAGAATAGTTGTATGAGGAAATGAAGTTGTATAGGACATCCAAATCCCTCATACTTGAACAGTGGAAATTTTGTTCAACCAGTCTTGGTGTAGACCCTCAATGTTTTATGTGTTCCAAGCTAGTATAGTTCCTAAATCTCCCTTTAATACTTAACTATAATATATGGGGGAGGGGAAATAATCATGAAATTCCTAAGAGTTCCCCTAAGCCCCTTTATGAAATTGAAGCATGTAAGAAGCAGGTAATGGAGACCATGAAGTGTAAAGGTACAAAATAAGTGTTAAGAAATTCAACCCTTTATGAAGTATAAAGAAATCTCTTCATTAACATGTATAGGGCTCTAGGCATTGGCTAGAAGAAGGATCAGACTCTAATAGTTCTCCATTATCTCTGGAAACAAAAAGATAGTACTCTACCATTTAAAACTCTTCACAAACTGGCCTCTTCCTACCAATAAAATCTATTAAATCCTCTTATACTTTCTCCTTTCTATATATGCTATAGTTTAGCCACACTGGCTATTCCTCACACACTTCATCTCTTTCATTTGCACAGATAATTTTGCAAAGTGATTTGCAAACCCTAAATTGCAAAGTAAATAGTAGCTATAATGGTGGTGGTGGTGACTATGATGATGATTGTAATGACATGGAATCCAGAGACCCCAAACTTGTGGCTTAGTGAGATCTGATGAACCCCAAGTTTTAGAAATAGCTTGTAGGCTGGAGACTCCCAAAGCTTGTGCTTAGTGTTCCTGGAGAATCCACCCTGAAGGGAATCTCAGGCTAGCAGTTGCAGACTGAATAATGGACCCTAGGGTAAATGCCCCCTTTTGTCTTAGGTAGTCTTCCTCTTTGTATCAAAGACCCTTTCCCAGGAAGGTACACCTGGGCAGGGACCATCCTTTAGTATCCATTGTGTAAGCAGCCCCTTCCCTTACACCCTAGTCTCTGGCTAGGATTCCTTTCCCCAAGCTTGATTGTATATTATCAGTATAATGTCAATCATCTTTCCTAGCCCCAAGATCTTCCCAAATGGTATATAAGTTCCTCAATTTTTTTTTTTGTTCCTTGGAGTCGACATCTAGCATGGTGTCACTCCCAGGGCGTCAGGGAGCAGAGCAAAGCAGAGTTCACTCAGCATAAGGCACAGCTCTGCATAAGAGGCTTAATCAGCCCTGTTACCCCTTTCCCTTGATTAAAGAGTGGCTTTATGACTATTTAATAGTTCTGTGTTTTTTCTAAGTTAATAGTAAGTTTCTTGATAGCAAGGACTATTTCACTTTTATCACTCTATCCTCAGCACTTAGTGTAATATCAGAGACATAGCAGATACTCACCAAATGCTTATTGATTGGTTGATTGATACCAGAGAAGATAAGTGACAATAGAAGTTTGCTACACTGGGGGAGGGGCAGGGTTTGAAAACAAAGTGACTACATCTAATCCGTCCTATTGTGGAAACAAAGATTTTCACCTTCCTGATGGAAAGTTATATCAGAGCTGGCTGCTGCTCTTATATGGGATGGGATCTCATTTGAATGTTCCCTAAGGAGAAAAAAAAATAGCTGAAAGAGATGGCAGATCTGCACACTTTAATAACAGTCCTTGTCTGTCTTGCCTTGGAAAAGTATGGCCATAAAATCCCCGCCAGGAGAAACTTTCAAATTCAAACATGGAGTCTGCTTGTTAATATCTTCCTGAAAAAAAAAAAAAGGAAGCTTAGCTCAAGAGGAAAATATATTTCATTGTATTCTCTGGTCATCAGAGAAAACAAGTCACTTAAACATGTCATTCATATTAAAGAATTTTTCACAAAAAGCATTTGCTGAAAGAAGCAATAAGGGATATCAATCTAGGGATTATTTTTTTCTTCTGTGTTTCTACTCCCACAGTTCTTTTTCTGGATGTGGATAGTGTTCTTTCTCCTAAGTCCCTCAGAATTGTCCTGGATCATTGCATTGCTCCTAGTAGAGAAGTCCATTACAATCAATTGTGCCACAGTGTATCAGTCTCTGTGTACAATGTTCTCCTGGCTCTGTTCCTTTCATTCTGCATCAATTCCTGGAGGTCATTCCAACTCACATGGAATTCCTCCAGTTCATTATTCCTTTCAGGACAATAGTATTCCATCACCAATACACACCACAGTTTGTTCAGCCATTCCCAAAATGAAGAGCATCCCCTCGTTTTTCAATTTTTTGCCACCACAAAGAGCTATAAATATTTTTGTACAAGTCTTTTCCCTTATCTCTTTGGGGGTATAAATAGGGATTATTTTAAAATTAATTAATTAATGATATTTTTTCATGATTCCATTCATGTTCTCTCCTTCTCCTCTTCTGGAGCTGACAAGCAATTCCACTGGGTTATATATATATTATTACTCAAAACCCATTTCCATGTTATTCATATTTATAATAGAGTAATCTCAATCTAGGGATTATATAAAAATATTTATCAGAGCTATTAGGGAATAGAACAATAGCATATGTTATTTTTATGTTCAAAACCTTTGGCATTTTCCTTAATTTTCCAAATTCTCCTAATGGTTTAGGAAGACTTTACATCATCTGATGCCCTGGAAGGCTAGTAGATGTATAGACAGCCAGTGTAGATTCTAGGTAACACTAAAAATAAAGTAATTTTGCTAATTAGTAGCATATAGATTGAGTGTAATTCTACTTAGTTCTCTGCAACTTTACTCAATATCAGGCATCAAAATTTTTACAAGCAAAGTTTCTGTTAAAAAAGATTGAGTCTAGCCCTACTATGAGTTTCTCTGCAAGTCTGCATTAAGGCATCAGAATCCTTATAAGACAAATTTCTAAGGGAAAAAAAAATCACATATTTCCTTTGGCCCTAAGGTCACTTTGGAGCAAGACTTTTTTTTTTTTTTTTGAACAGTTGGGTCAGTAAGAAGATTTTCTCTCACTCCCTACCTGGGGATAGTATGTACTCTCGGATTAATGTAGAAAGCATTGTTAATTCAGGGATGGGGTCTTAATGGGATAGCAGAGAAGAATGGCTCTCTTTGGTAATACAAGCCCATCTTTCCTCTGAAGTATATTGGATAGATAGTACCTAAGTCATCCTCTTTACTGTTCGAATCTAAGAAAAGCAATGGAAAGGCCTTCAAAGATTCCTCTGGGACAGTGATGGGCAAACTTTTTAGAAGAGGGGGCCAAAGGAAAGGAAATGCTTATCTGTCATTGTTGTTTCTAAGGCAACTCTTTCAAAGTTTCATTGTATTGTATCCTACTCATTGTATTCATCAGATTAGGAATAATGTCTTGTGGAATATTTCAGGGGACTGCATCTGGCCTGTGGGCTATAGTTTGCCCTTCACTGCTCTGGGAGATGTAAAGAAATATCACCAGATTCAGTACATTGGATAGTAGCCCTTAATTTACACAGAAAATCCCTTCCTAAAAGATTCACTGGACATCCTGGCATATAAACAAACGTGTGTTCCACAGAGAAGGGTCCAAGAGTTACCATTT
The DNA here is from genome assembly GCF_016433145.1 of Gracilinanus agilis. Lineage (NCBI taxonomy): Eukaryota > Metazoa > Chordata > Mammalia > Didelphimorphia > Didelphidae > Gracilinanus > Gracilinanus agilis. The sequence continues at coordinate 600,825,174 of NC_058131.1, read as the reverse complement.
TTGGTTGTAATTTAGCTACTTTCTGAGTTATGCCTGCAGCACCAACCACATCCTTTGTACCAACAGCTCTACAGTTCTCAGGAAAACTTTGCAAAACTGACTTTCTTGTTCCTGTATCTACAAGAAGGTCATAAATCTGGTCTCCAATAGTAACAGACACATATATATGGTTCTGTGCTATTGAGAGGTTGGAAAGTTCCCAACACAGGAGCTAAAACAGTAATATCAGAACATAGCTCAACTATTTCCTGTCCATCCAAGTTAACATTGTCTTGAATTACAGAATTTTCCCAGGATTTTGCACCTTTGGTCCTTTTCACCTCTATTCTGGTATCATTGTTCTTATTTACAATCAAATGGTCCTTAAATCACAATTTCCATTATTCTCCATAATTACACAATCACTAGAATTTCCAACACCATTTACAATACAATTCTTCTTTTTGTCACAATTTACAATACTAATTAAATTATTATCAACACCAAGTAAATTATTATCAATCTTAGCCAAATTATTACAAACACTCATTAAATCACTACTAAACTATGGGTAAATTACTATTAACATTAGGTAAATTACCAATAACACCATTTAATTTAGTTAATTTAACACTAACACCACTTAAATTATTACTAATTCTCTTTACCATTTACATTGATTAAATTATTATTGATTCCATTTAAATTACCATTAAACTTTATTATATCATTACCATTATTAATTAAATTACTATTAACACCAATTAAATCATTATTAACACCAAGTGCACCATTACCATTATTCACAATTACATTATCATTATCTTTAACACATACAATTTCATCAATATTCACTTGATTCCCAATCAACTTGATCAATTACTTCTGAACTTTGGGCACACCTTCATAATGAAGATGTCCCTTCATTCAGGTTACCTTGATTACCATTTCCTTGGACAACCTGGCTGTACTTCGGTTGTTCTCCAGTTCTTATATAATCCTGCATTGTTGCCATATTGGGAGCTACCTTGACAATAAGCATTCTGACACTGAAAGCTATTTTGTGCATTAAATCCATAATTATTATTGCCATTATTCAAACTGTTCCATCTATAATCATAATAACCATTATTATTATACTGATTGTATCTATTATTAAATCTTTGTCTGTTAAATTGCCCTCTAAATCTACATTCTTTCACTAGATGTCCAACCCGGTCACACAAAAAACACATTCTTGGCCTTTGGTAACTTGTATTCACCGATGTATTACTCTTATAACTTGTGTTCTTTCTCTCTGAAGCTCTGAGAGCAGCTACTGTTTTGATGTTATCTATTTCCTTTTCCTTGGTCTTAGTATTTGCCTCTCTTAGGTTGTTTTCGAAGATTTTCAATTATCAGATCTTTTTCATCATTGGTCTTATCTTTCTCCTGGCAAAGACATATGTAGCCTTTTGTTTAAGTTCCTACAAGCTAAAGAGTTACCAATCGGACAATTTTCACTGGAAAAATTTCCTTACTTGGGGAACAGAATTCTTAACAAAAAGGCATTTGATATGTTCTGTGGTGGTATCCTCTAATATATGCAGGCCTAAATAAACTCCCATTGCTTCAATAATTTGGTCAAGAAACGTAACAGGTGTTTCTTGTCTGTCTCTTGTCTAAGTTCTCAAACTTAGACCACGCATTTGGGTGTCTTGAGTTGTTCTCCAACACCTTTAGAAACGATTTTCTAGCCCCCTTTAACATTTGGTAGATAGGTACCTAATTCAAATTCAGTTCTTCCCAATTCTCTGGCCGTGGTGTTGGGCCCTGAGTGTTCCTAGTCTCCTCAATGAACTTTTGCCGGTCATGTTTGGACATCAACTCTCCTAGGATAAACCAAAAAATCTGCAAAATCTGGGTCATAGGTCTTAATAAATGACTGCAAGATTTTTACAAATTTCCCGGGGTCATCATAGAATTTGGGAGCTTTTCTTTTGATTGCCTTCACATCCTCTGCCCTGAAATGGGTGTGCTGCTTCACATGGAATACACTGTCGTCTCATACCACTGGGAGGTTTCGAAGCGGAAATAAATTAATTGGGATGTCACTATTACTCTGGGCTTTTAGTTCTTTTTCTGTCCTAGTGTCCTCAGAAACCTTAATATCATTATCTATTTTTGTGTTATTTGAATGCTATGCACAACCGAAGCCAGTGTCAGGAAATCTATTTTGTTTTATATACACTTCCATATTATCCATTTTTATTTGTAACAATCTCATCATCAATTTTATTTCTGATTCCTTACACCACCAGTTAATTATTATCTTAATAGTATACAACATATACTTCAATAACAATCTCAATCTGTACGTCATGTAACAAAAGAGTAGCACTGGTATATGTGCCATCATATCTAGTAAAGTTATTTCCCATGTAGGTCTACTTGTTTTAAAATCTAACAACTTAACATATTTAGGTATACCACAAAATACCATGTAAGGGATAAAGTAAAACATCCTCCACATATAATAAACACAGAGATTTCCTCCATAATAGTTGTTACTAATATTGGAGTTCCACTAATAGTGCTATTATAATAGTAATAAGTCACAGTCGATTGGCTTATACTCTGGGTTTACAACAAGATTTTAACAATAACAATCACAAAACAAAGAAACAAGGAAGAAAAAACAACCAACCAGCAAAGATAAGCACTGAAAAAAGATTAAAAGCCCTCAGGAAAAAGTTTTAAATGTCCAGGAACCTTGTGAGAGCCTTATGCTACTTCTCAAAGAGCCCAGTAGTAAAGCAGTCTTTCCTGATTGGCTTAGAATGTTGAAGCCTCAGTCAACCACTGGGAGGGTGGAATAGAATTTTGGGGATCAGTCTGTCTTTAGCCTCTGACTTGAACAGTTCTCCCTACTGAGTTAGTTTAACTATCCAAACTACTTTTCTCCCCCAAGCCATCTGAGGTTTCGATCTGAAGTGGGTAAATAAACACAAATACACACACAGGGGTTTTTTTGGGAGGAAAGGAATGAAGTAAGAATGAAGGGTGAAGATGTATAACTATCTTAAATACAAAAGGGGCTAGCCATGACAATGTGAGTAAGTGGCAGTCCAACTGCCACTTAGACTAAATCAGCCAAGGATATCTTCTACAGGGAAAGACATAACAGAAATAAAAAACACTTTTTAATGACTTTAAAAGGTAAGGGCAGTAGAGAGAGGTCACCCTAACCTAGTTTTCTAAGGACAAACTCAGGAACTGGGAGTTGGGTCAGGATCTACACTATTTTAATCCAAATGACTTAACCAAACTAAGGTCTAAACTAAACTAAATCTCTAACTAGAATAAGAGAGGGCTGGAGAGGTGGGATTCTCACTACACTTGTCCACAGTGCTCCAAGATGTCACAGATGTCACAGGAAACAAGGATCAAGTTTTATCCACAGCCAGTTAATCCTCAAAAATCTCTAGGGAGTAAGGTAGATAAATCTGCTGTCCACCAACAGATATCCAAGACCTTTCTCTACCTAGGCCACGATAGTTGATTGAAGTATCTTTCTTCTCAGTGATATTCCACTCTGTCAGATCCTTGGATATTTGGCAAAGTTGGACCACACAGCTAAAACCTCCTTCCTTCAGCTTGGCCAAATCATACTACTCCTGTCTCAGCCTTAACCAGAGTCTCTCAAGGAAGAACTTCCCTTCTCTTCATTCCATGGTTGGAATTCTCAGGTCTTTAGAGACAGCCTGGGTGTTATCTTACCTTAAATATCTAATTTCCTAATTTCCTCATTACATCTCCTAGCCCAAAACATTTTCACAATATTCCAATATAGTCTTTCTGTAAGTGACAAAAATGGAAGACTCACCACATCATTCATGGCTTTTATTAGGAAAATAATTTCTTTGTAAAAATAAAAGACACGAGCAACACCTGAAATAGAAAACAAGTCATCATAAGAAACAAAGCAGGCTAGTCAAGAAGTCTGGTTTCCTAATTGTGTGGTTGAATTCCTGCCCCAATTTTACATTGAATAATCTCAACTAATTATTCCTGCACACTAATTTTTTTGTCTTCCCTGATAATTGTTTGATGTCCATCCAAAGCTTTTGTTCCAAGCCTTCAAAGTTCTCTCCTCAAGCTTCCTAGAACACTTGTTTAAATATAGATGCCCAAACTTAAACTGAGGGAGAAAAGCAGACCCTAATGTAGCCAATACGATTCAAGCAATACAGAGAATATACACATCCCTATCAGAAGATAGGTTGCCTTTTGATCAGTGTAGATCTATAGGCATCTTTGGAATGAACCAAAAAACCCCCAGAAAGAGTAAGTACCTATTTCATCCACAGTAGTCACAAATATTTCATTCCCTATTTCTGTAGCTGAGATGGACATGATCCCATATTTGACCATTTCCCAATTACGGACCAATGAATACTCATCATCCAATACACTGAAGACCTTGAATCCATTGGATGATGCAATAAACACATAGTGTTTAGAGACGGCAATGGAGGATGGTTCACCCCAAGACTGTAAAGACAAATCAGAACATAACATATGATCAACAGTTACCATTGTTCTTATGCTTAGGTCTAGATATCTTCTGTAACAGGAGCTGCTTTCCAAGGAGAGAAAAATCTTCACGAATATAATATGTTTTTCTCCCTCAATCCCCTCACATTACTAATTCTAATCTTTAAGAATCAACAATAGTTTGTTTTATGAAAGCACTCTTTTAGCTCTACAGAGTTCAACTACATAGCTGGGGATAAATGAAGAAAGAAGCCTTCCTCCCTCAACTTCCTGTCTTTTTCACAGAACTTGGGGGAAAAAATGCTAACCTGTGTTGCATTCCTATTGGTTAAAATACTTTCCTATATGTCTTTAACAGGTGATTTAAGAATGACTCAGTGGTTAAAGAGTCAGACCTGGAGAAGAGACAGGAGGTTCTGGGTTCAAATCTGTTTTCAGACAATTCCTAGCTATATGACACTGAGCAAGTCACTTACTGTCTCAATTGCCTACCACTTGTCTCTCTTCTGCCTTAGAACCAATACTTAGTATCACTTCTAAGATACAAGGTAAGGGTTAATAAAAAGAAAAAGAAAACAGTAATTTTTAAATGTATCAAAAGGCTTTAGGGATAATTCCTTTCAGGAAAAAATTCTCAGAAAGATGTTTTCAGGCATTAGCAAGGAAATATAGAGATATTAACCATGAGGAAAGGGGGAAGGCATTTTACATAGTACCCATTATGTGGCAGGCACCATACTACATACTTTTTCAAATATTATTTCATTTAATTGTCACAACTACCCTATAAGATAGATTTTTTTATAGATGGGGAAAATAAGGCAGGCAGAAGTTAAATGACTTGCCTAGAGTCAAACAGCTAGTAAATATCTGAGGCTGGATTTGAAACCAGGTCTTCTTGACTCCAGGCTTAATGTTCTATCCATAGTAAGCCCAGTAAGAACTATAGGTTCCTACTATGTTGACCAAATTATGTGCAGATTTCAAATCAAGAAGTTAAAATGAAAAGCAAACATTTATTTCTAATGCTCTAATGAGTATGTTTTATCAGTAGAGAAGAGACTCAGATAGGCTCTAACACATTGGAAAGACCACGATTATTGCTACTAAATACCTCAAGGAAGCTGGCAAAGGGTGGATAACAATCAAAGGGAGGTCAGAGCAATCTAGAGGTTTGGCCTATACTGAGTGAACAAGGTTGGGGGTCAGTAGGGCAAAGTGATCCTCAAGAGCCCTCTCGTTTGAAGCTAATGTCAACCTACCTTCTTGGCCTTACTTCACACTTCTCCACATTCTAGCCAGATTGTTCTCCTTCATCCTGCCCTCTCCTACTTTGCCTTTCTGGCAAATTCTCTTTACCTAAAATGAATTCCATCTACCCCACTGCCTATGAAATCCTTCTTTTTCTTTAAGATCCAATTTAGGGGCAGTTAGGTAGCACAGTAGATAGAGAGCCAGGTCTGGAGTTGGGAGGACCTGGGTTCAAAATTGGCCTCAAACACTTCTTAGCTGTATGACCCTGATCAAGTAGCTTAACCCTGATTGTCTAGCCCTTGCTGCTCTTCAGTCTTAGAACTGATCCTAGGACAGTGTAATGCATTACAACAGAAAGTAAGAATTAAAAAAAAATATATAGCTCAGTACTACTTCCTTTGGGAAGCCTTTCCTGATTCACCCTGGCTCAAACAATCCCTCTCCCCCTAATATTTTATCTTTGTATTTGACCTCTCATCTATTTATGCTGTAATTTACATTTTAGCTATTTGGGTAGATATTTTATCCCCTGTACCAAATTAAGCCTTTTGAAGGCAGGGACTATGATTTTTTATTTTCTTTTTGTATCCTTAAGGCTAGCATAGTGTCCTTCACCCAGTAGGTGTTAATAAACATTTATTGAATCAAATCACTGAATATCACAGACTAGGCTTATGATTCCACTGGTATTAGGAACTCCCCAGAGAGGAATTCTCTTTACCAATACAGGTCCAGGTTATCTTTTCATCAATATAGAGCATCAGAGGGTAAGCGATTTGCCCAGAGATCACATAATCAGCATGTTTTTTAAAGTCATCTTGTCTCCACGGCTAGCTCTCTAACCAATACATGACGCTCATCACAAAGAGACTAACAAAAATATATTTTTAATACTTTCACCAAAGATATAAGAGGAAACATTTGCTTTCTACCATAGTAGGAAAATGTATCCCTGAAACCAGATTCATTTTCCTCTCTCCTTTTCACACTAATCACAAGTCAGTGGGCAAGAACCTCAACTCTTTCCAAGTTATATTTATTTACTGGTATATTAAACTTAATATAATATTTAGGCAGCTAGGTGTTGCAGTATATAGTCTGTTAGACCTAGAGTCAGGAAGACCTGAGTTCAAATTCAACCTCAGGCATTTACTAGTTATATGATTTTGGTTAAGTCACTTGATCTCTTCCTGCCTCATTTCCTTCATTTGAAAAATGAGATAAAAATAGCATCTACTCCCCAGAGTTGTTGTAAGAATAAAATGTAATTATATTTTAAAATTGTTTTGCAAATCTTAAAGTGCTATATGAATGCTATTATTAAATGTTGTGGTAGCTATTGTACTAGCCAAATTTCAATGAATTCATATATACCTTGATTTCTTGAGTTGGTAAATAGACAGTTGGCTTACTCTTAATAATTGTAATTGCCCTTGTTGCTTCTCTCTCCTCAATGGTTTCCCATGTCCGGTCAAACAATAGGTTTATCAGATTACTGATCATCCGAAAAGGCTGAGGTAGGGAATCAAGAATTTGATCTGGATCCTTTAAGAAATAGTCTCCATCTTCATCCTTAATCCAATCCTGTTCTTCATAAGGGGGGATCTCCAGGGGTCCTTTCCGGATATATACTGGCATCTTGATCTTACTGGTTTACCTGTTGCCTTCAAAATGAATTTTCTTTGGATATATAATGGTAGAAAGTGATAGTTTCTTCACAAGCTTCTGCAAAGTTTTGAATTGTTGTTGAAGGAATGAGACACTTTAAAAGAAATAAAAAGTAGCTTAGTAAGGATAAGACAATATAAATAAGCTATTCCCTTTGGAAACCTGAACTTTGATTATTTCAGGCTCCTTTTCTTGTTCATCAAATAAATTCCCCACAGTCAGTTATGATGTCAGTTGAGAAATTCTCTACTGATACTCAAGAGTCTGCTGATATTTATCATTAAATTACTGAAGACATTTTAGGTATCAATCAGGAAGTATTTCCTTTTAAACCCAACAGAATATATGACTTTAAAGAATGACTCTGGTTTTTGCATGTCACAGAAATTATTCTTATTACTAAATTATTTTTAGGGTTACTTCAACTCTTAACAGTCTATGATTCATCACTCTAATTGCCCTGAATCCTGGAATATCATAAAACTTGCTTGATTAAAGCCATATATCCATTTAAAAGAATTTATTCAAACATTTACAATGTAAAAATAAAGAAAATTAAAATTCATATTGTGAAAGTTACAAAACACAGTTAGACAAGCAGCCCTTTGAGTTAGTTCATATATCTTGGGCAGTTACTGTGGGCAGACAATGATCTTGGACCAGATCTAAAACAGATGATAAGAATGAGATGGATTGAATTAAAAATACTGAAGATTATGCCCAGGAATCCCACACAACTCACTGTTATATTTTTAATATATGTTACAAAGAAACCCAGATTTGCACTGGTAGATGAAATTCTTCACAAGAAACTTATACTAAAGATGAAATCACAAGTTAATTTAAAAAAAAGAAAAAACAAAAACAAAACTTTCAGGAAAGTGACAAGGCTACAAACAATGGAGCATTACAATCTCAGAAGAAATAACAATTGAAACTGACCCAAAAGGCAATAGATTCTTGGTAGGTGAAAGTATGATGCAGACTATTACTCTCAATGACTTACCTTCAGACATGTAGGACTAGACAAGAGGGAGAGGGAGAGGGAGAAGGAAAAGGAGAAGGAGAGGGAGGAAGAGAAAGAGATATAAGGTTGACAGTCTGAGTGCTGAACTGATATCCACAAAATATGAAAAGAAGCAGAGGTTTTATATGGATCCTCTATAAAAGGAATAAAATAGATAAGAATCACATAAGGCAGGTAATCCTGGAATGAAGGCACAATGAGAGGATTCCTAGACATAGCTCTCCCCTCACCAAACCAAATAACACAAATAAATTGTCCCACAATTAAAAAAAATGCAGTAATGACAAGAAGAAAAGTGAAAGAACATGTCAAATGTACTTTTTAAAAATGTTAACTATTATTATTGTATTTTTCCCATTGCATACTGAAACAAAATTTAACATTTGTTTTCTGACATTTTGCTATACAAATTCTCTCCCTCTCCAAGGTGGCAAGCAATATAATATATATTATACTTGTGCTATCATATAAGACATATTTCCATACACAATGTAATTCCTGACACTGAGTCTGTCTTTCCTGCTGCTCCTGTCCTTAGCTTCTCCCTATTTTCATAATTCTCTCAGTGACCCAGGGCAAACCTATGTCCCTTTAGATAGGGCAGTTTTAAACACTTAACTTTTGGAATTAATTTCTTAGAAGTATTCAAAGAGAATCCTATTGCCAAGATGAGTTGGGATGCATGAATAAATAAGACCAGTCCTGAGATAGGAGAAGAAAGGGGGATGGCTATGGAATAGTCTGAAGCCTTGGGACCAAGAAAGTGATGAAGAAAGAAGACTGATGTACCAACATTAATTATGCATAGAGTAGTAGTATTTAGACTTTTAAAAGCTACATCATATCAATAAATTCAGCAATTGTATAATAATATGTTAAGCTAGTATCAGGTTGGGAGCTAATTTGGATAAATTCATTATAACTTTAGGGGAGGGAAGGGGAAGGATAGAGAGTTTATAAGTCATTTAAGTTTTGCAGAAAGAAGACAGTCCTTTAACTCAAAGAGATCACTTTCTAATTGGGGAATCCAGATAAAGGGAAGGTGGGAAAAAGACCAGAGGCAAGGTAAGGTACACACAAGGGATATGACATGGCTGATGAAGACATGGAAAAGTCCAGAGTCAAGCTGGAAATAAAGTAAACAAAGCTGGAATGCTCCCTGAAATATCAGTGTCAGTGAAAGAGTCATCAATGATGAGAAGAACATACTCTAGGTTTCTCTAGGTGGGAAGACAGTTAGCAGAATAGGAGTCAAGAGAGGAGCTGAGCCAGGAACAAAACCTTAAGTTTAAATCATCCAGAAACTTAGTCAAATTGCAGAACAAAAACAAAGAACAAATTTTGTGATCAGCAATGAAAAAAAAGTTTTAATTCCTAGGTTCCCCTAAAATCAATAAGCCCTGGTCAACAGAAAAATTTGAATATGATATTATGAAGAAGAGATGTAGTGTCACCTCAAAACAAAATATTCTACAAAAGTAAGCCTAAACATCAAATAATTGGACATGTAGTAAAAAGGAAGAACTAAAGTTATTGGCCTCTTTATCTCTGAGAAGTCCAAAGAAAGACCTGGACTTTGGTTTGGACTGAGTCAACTAAGGCTCAGAGTCCTAACTTGGTTCTTGCTTGTAAGAAGCTGGGGAGGAGTATGTAATAGTATGTATATATGTGCGTATGTAGTTAATAGGAAAAAAACACAGTTAACAATTATAACCCTAAATATGAATGGGTTAAATTTTCTAGTAAAAAGGATAAAGGAATGGAAAACAAAACCCAACAATTTGCTACTTATATGAAACTCAATTAAAACATATAGTTAAATACTGAGTAAACATGAGGACAGAGGTGAATTCTGAAAAAAACTGAAAATCTTGGAAAGCAGAAAATGAAGCATACTTCCTCCCTAAAAGCATTTTTTTTAAAACCTTGCCTTCTGTCCTAGAATGATTACTAAGTGTTGGTTCTGAGGCAGAAGATCAAATATGGCTAAGTGATTTGTCCGGGTCACACAGCTAGGGAGTGTTCAAGGGCATGTTTCCCGTCTCTGAGCCTGGCTCTGAATCCACTGAGCACGTGGCTGTATTCGCCATCTCCATGGCATCTTAATAGTACATGTAGTTCTTCCACTACTGCCCATTATAACTATGCCATTACTTTTCAAACTGTATGATTTTATCTATGTGACTTTGGGCAAGTCACTTCTACTCAACTGTAAAATAATGGTTAGACCTGTAAACTGAGGCACGACCTCTATGAAGCTTGGGCTTCTCTTTCTCCCAAGAGGGGAGCACATTGGGGAAGTACTGGGCCAAGCACAGACTCCCATGGAACCTAAGTAATTCTTGTCCTTAAGAGGAAGATTACCTGAGGGACAATTTGGGAAGCTCAAACCCTATGAGACTGAAATCTCTTTCCCCAGGGGAAGAATGGCCAGTTTTACAGAACAGTATTAAGTAAGTTAATTACATGCGCATGTAGAACAAATTGGTCTAATCAGCAGAATTTTTTTTTTTAAACTAAGGGAGGCAGGAAAGGATATGGGAGTACGATGGACAGAGAGTTCCAGGAACCCAGGATGATGGAACACAGGGTGAGGTGAAAGTTTCAGGAGCAAAACCAAAAACTCTTTGGTCCATATTTTTGGTACAATAGCACCTTCTTTAGCAAGATAAACAAGGAGGAAACTTAGACTCAAGGTTTTACAGTGCAATAACCCATGGAGTCTTAAAACCAGGTGTTCTGTGGCGGTCAAGGGATAACATTTGAACAGGTTTCCACAGCTAACAGAGATAGAGTCTGCTGAGACCCAAAGTAAGTTGAGTACCCCATGATTGTTGTTGTTAGTAGTTTCTCCTTCCAAATACTCTTCCATTTTCTTTTTTAAAAAATTATTTATTTAATTTAGAATATTTTCCCATGGTTACATGATTCATATTCTTTTCCTCCCCTCCTCCCTAACAGACTGTTTTTTGAAACCCTGGGTCAGTTGAGTATCCCATCTCAGGGACCTCGGAGCAGGTCTCTCAGACTGTCTTCATGTTTAATGACACTACTGAGTTCATTCCCAGTAGTTCTCCAAGCTTGTCCACCCCAGTCTCACACAGCTCTCCTTCATTATCTGGTTGGATAGCTCCAACATATTAAGTTATTTTGTGCATTCACTTTCACAGATCAGAACAGGGACTCCTAACTAATTTTTGTAACATGGACCTCTCTGGAAGGCTAGTGAGGCCTCTGAATCTTTTCTCATACTAATGTTTTTCAGGGCATAAAACAAAACACATGAGATTACAAAGGAAATCCCCCCTCCCTCCTATATTAAAATAATTATCAATTTTTTAAAATAAGTTTTGATAAATTAAGTTAAAATAAAATTTTAATTAATTCAAAAAATAATCAACGTCGAGATTAAGAACCCCAGGGAAAGATCTTGAAGATCCCCTTGCCACTCTAAACTCTAAGATTATGACCCTTGATCATCACGCCTAGAGAACGTAGTCAACGGAAATTCTTGGAAGCTCTCGCGTGGAGAGGAGAGGGGAAGGGAGGCTGTTATGATGGGGTCGAATGTACCTGAGAAACCCAAGGAGACTGGAGGACGCTCCATCTAGGTGGCAGCCAGCCTCGAAGGTTTCCGGGTCCCAGGTTGGACAGAGACGTCTTAACTGAAGCCGACAGGGCTCCTTGGAAACTGTGTATCCGTTCTGCCGCGAAGATTCGTGCTCGGTCTTTTCGGCGTCTCTCAAACTCTGTTGCTAGGGGAACTGTAACTTCCGGGTCAAACCGGAAGTCCTGGAAGCTGCGACCTCTTCCGGCTCTGCCCGAGGCTCTAGATTCCGGTCTGTGGGGGAGGAGGGGCGACCACACTTCCCTCTGGCTCGTACTTGATGTTCTGCCCTCCCTCTTCCAGCCCCCGCCCTACCCTTTGGGTAGTGCCCGCCCCTATGGAAGTGGAGAGAGCTCGGCCCGCTCGGGCAAGCCAAATGTCTAGTCACCCGATCCCGGGGGGACTTCGGCGCCCTCTGCTCCGGTGCGGGCCCTACTCTGGCCTGTTCTGACCCCAGTGGGAAATGGTTGGGTGGGCAGGCAAGATGGACACTTTCACTCGCTTCACCAACCAGACTCAGGGCAGGGACCGGCTCTTCAGGTGAGTCTGGGTTTCCCTTCTCCCATACCGGTGCACCGTGCGCCCCTGCAGCCCCAGGACTGCGTCTTCCCCCCATAACCTTTGGCCCTACTAGCTCTCAGCTGCAAATAATAAAAAATTTTTATGAACCCGAAAAGTGGCGAGTCAGCGAAAAGACAGAATCCCTCGGGCCCCGACTTATTCACATTTTGCCCCGCTTGGGGTAAGCTGAATCCATCAGGTTCCATTAGAAGTGTTGGACATAGGCTAACCGACCATCTCTAATTCCCAAAATCTTTAAACGTATCAGACTAGGGGTAAAAGGAAATAAAGCTTCAGGAAACCACCAGCTATTCAAATATGAGTGAAAACTCCTTCCCCCAACCCCATCTCAACCCCTGCTCATACCAAAGACCCGTGGTACAAATTCCTCTCTTGTGTAATCCCAGTGAATTCGGTATACTCCTTCAAAATTCCTAATGGCATTAACATCCTAGAACCAAAATCAGTAACTTTGTTTCTTGATAATTTTTCTCAGTGAAAGGAAACCTCGGAGAATCTCTTCTGGAATTTTCTTAAAAAGAAGATTTTACGGTCCTCCCTTTTGAGAAGGGGAACAAATCTAGAAGCACTGATGACAAATGCCCTAAGAAATAATTTTATGAATTCCTTTTTGTCATATACTTAGAAATGAGATGCCCTACTAATGCTCACTATTCCTCTCTTTTAGTTAACAGAATCATAGCTTTAGAGTTTTAAATGACTTAAGAGATTATGTAGCATGGCCCCTATTTTTTTTTTTTAAACCCTTGTACTTCCGTGTATTGTCTCATAGGTGGAAGATTGGTAAGGGTGGGCAATGGGGGTCAAGTGACTTGCTCAGGGTCACACAGCTGGGAAGTGGCTGAGGCCGGGTTTGAACCTAGGACCTCCTGTCTCTAGGCCTGACTCTCACTCCACTGAGCTACCCAGCTGCTCCTACATGGCCCCTATTTTAAAGATCAGGAAACTGAGATCCTTAAATGATTTGCCCACTGCCACACAGTAAGTGGCAGAGCAGGAATTTGAACTTGGGCCTTCCAATTTGAGATAACAGTACTTTTTCCACTGCATCACAGGATTTGATAGTTCCTTGCCTATAAAATATTAAACACATCTAGTTAGAAAATATTTCACTGTGCCTCATAAAAACTTGGTTGGTAATCAACCTCCTTGAATTCAGATTCAGGTAGTTAAATTTACAATTTCATTTGGCTGCTTTTCCTGTTTTTCTAATACTCTTCGACTCCTATAATGAGCTTCCCACTACATCAGAAATGTCATATTTCATTCACACTTCAATAAAATATAAACATAAGCATACAGAGGATGCATATACAGATGAGCATTGTAGTTTACTTTGCCAGATCCCAGTTCTTTGCTCTATTTTATTATATTACCTACTTCCCCCCCCAATCTCCTCACTAACAGGAGAAGCAGACTTCCTTTAAAATGACAGGGTCTTTCCCTAGTCTTTAAACTTGCTTTCAGGGAAATATTTTATTTTTTGTCCCAATCTGAGGCCAGCTGAGTAACTTTAGCCAGGGAGTACAAATATGTGTTTACTCATATGCCCAAATATTTTCAATGTGATTTGTCTGTATGTATACAGGATTTAATTCTGTTTCTTTTTTATTTATTCTCATATATCTCTATATTCTTTGGATTTGCCATTCTTTAGGGCAACATCATGCTTTTATTACATTAGTATGCATACCATAGTTTACCTACTTCTAACTAACTACAGGACATGTAAGTGGTTTCCAGTTTTCTGCTATTATAAATTACACAGTTATAAATATATTTGTACAATGAAATGTTTTTCTGCTTAATTATTTCCATGGATTATATTCCCAGGAGTGGGGTTACCAAGTCAAAGGGGATAGCTCTTTTGTGGACTGCTAGATGACTAGAAAGCATTTTTCTTTTTTGAAATAAAAAGAAAAAAATTGCCAAAATTTGTTCAGAATGTTTAATGGCATAGATGTTGAAATATGGTTATAGGAATACAGTATAAAAAAGATGCACTTTGCTATGAAGTAGTTAGCTAACTATATAGATTGCTAAATGGACTGGGACTTGTGAATATAAGTCATTTAAAGTTTCATACATTGTGTCTGTATTAGGAAACAATGTTAGGGACTGTAGATTGATACATGGAAATAACATTCTAATGAACTGGATAGTAAAATGGTATCATTCATTAAAGTCAAATTTTACTTGTATTTTGTATTTTTTCCCATTTATTATATTTAACCCTATTAGAAAGCCACATATGTAAGAAAATATATCCCTTGTTTTGTATGTAGTAGTCCATATTATGTTGCCAGGTTTCTCAGTTTCATTAGTGGCAGAAACTCACTGGTTTTAGAACTTTCCCCACCAGTACAAATCTGCAAGATAGTTGCTTGACTTGTCAGTGGTTAGAGCTAGTAGGTACTCAGGGTTGAACCTAGATCTTCCTGATTCAAAGGCCAGTCTTCTCTATAAATATTACATTACCTGTGTTACACATATTCTTTTATGGGACCTTTATATTGTAAGTTGCATAATAGATTGCTTAGTAAAATTATTATGGAAATTTTAAAATAATTCAACACCAACAATTTAGCTGATCTTTTTTGTGTACATGGTTTAAACAGGAGATGGCTTTTTGAGCTATTTCTCTCATTGATCAACATCTGCTTTTATTACCACCACTTGTGTCAACAAAATGCCTGCTTTTTTCTGCTCACTAGATTATTTCAAAGTCCTTTGCCATCACCTTTATGTTGCATTTTCATTACTTGTATTGCCCTTTGGCCTTATGGAACTTGTGCAGAATATTCCTCTTATGAGTTCTGTTTCATAGAAATTATCCTGAGGACTGCCTTTAGTAATGCACCTTTCTCTTTCCCTCCTCATGAATTGTTTTGCTTGACTTCTAAATCATTCTCCTCATTTTTTTTCATTCCAGAGCCATTCAGTACACATGCATGTTGCTTAGATATTTATTAGAGTCTAAGGCTGATAGAGAGAAGGTGGTAATGAAGCTCAAGAAACTGGAATCTAGTGTGAGCAGTGGTCGTAAATGTAAGTACCCTGTCTCTTGAGAGACAGAGCCACCTAGTTTAGAATCGTTAGCCTCAGAACTTTTGATGCTCATATCATTTTCTATTCCTAATTTGTATTTGATTATATTTGTTGATGTTATCCAGTTTTGTGGACCTCGTTTTGCAGATGGAGCAACTGAAAGATACGAAGAAATTAAATGATTTGATAAGGAAGGGCCATCCCACAGGCATGATCCTTGTTTTTTTTGGTGCTATGCCATTTCCTCTTACATAACCAGAACCAGTTAGGAATAGTTCATTATATTAGCTCATTTTTACTTCCTAGAATCATTAAGATGCTTCAACAAGTCAAGAAAGCTTTTCCAAGTACTTCTGGCTTCCTGTAAATATATTCAGGCTCTGTGAAGAAGTAAAGCAGTCAAACCCTAATTTTCACCCTGCTCATTTTCACACTTTTTTCACATAATTCTGAATTCCCATTTTCTTCTTCCTTTCACTCTTTACTTGGAGAGATGGATAAATCATATAGGGCTTTTTTCCTCGCTGGCTTAGCATGAAACACACAATACTGTCAGCATTTTACACCTATTTAAGTCATTGCTATTATAAATGATGATGGAAAAGCCCATATCGTTGTGTGTGATATGCTAGTTAGTGACAGGTAGGATGAGAACCAAGGATTACTGATTCCTATACAAATGTTTTTTCCCTTTAGTTCTCAGATTTTCTAGACCATTGGCAATTCTGGGCAAGGGATTAACATATCAAAAATAACATTTTTAAAATAATTATTTGAAGAACAAAAGGTCAAAAATATCAAGGGAATTAATGAAAAAAATGTGAAGGAAAACAGCCTAGTAGTACCAGATTTCAAACTATATTACAAAGCAGTAATCATCAAAACAATTTGGTATTGGCTAAGAAATAAAGAGATGAATCAATGGAATAGATTAAATACAGAATACATACTAGTAATTGGCCATAGTAATCTAGTGTTTAATAATCCCAAAGATTCAAGCTTTGGTGGACTCATCATTTGACAGAATTTTCTGGGAAAACTGGAGAACAATTTGGCAGAATGTGGTATAAGCCAGCTTCATACCCTATACCAAGATAAGGTCAAAATGAGTATATGATTTAGTTTTAAAAGTTGAAATCATAAGGAAATCAAGGGAGAATGGAAAATTTTATATATCATATCTATGGATGTGGGAAGAATTTATGACCAAACAAGTCTGAGAGGATCACAGGAAGTAAAATGGATAATTTTAATTAAATGAAATATAAAATTTGTTTTTGAACAAACAAAATAATAAATGCAGCTAAAATTAAAAGTAAAGCAGGAAACAGGGAGGGGGACAGAATAGGGATTTTATTATTATTTTTTATTTAGAATATTTTTCTATGGTTAAATGATTCGTGTTTCTCCTCCCCCTTTTCTCCCCCTCCTGGAGCTGACAAGCAATTCCCCTGGGTTATACATGTATCATTGTTCAAAAACTATTTCCATGTTATTCATATTTGTAATAGAGTGATCTTTTAATGTCAAAACTTTAATCATATCCCCATCCAATCATGGGATCAATCATATGCTTTTTTTCTGCATTTCTGTTTCCACAGTTCTTTCTCTGGATGTGAATAGCTTTCTTTCTTATAAGTCCTCAGAATTGTCCTGGATCATTGCATCGCTGCTAGTAGAGAAGTTTATTGCATTCAGTTGTGCCATAGTGTGTCAGTCTCTGTGTACAATGTTCTCCTGGTTCTCCTTTTGCTCTGAATCAATTCCTGGAGGTCTTTCCAGTTCACGTAGAAATCCTCCAGTTCATTATTCCTTTCAGCACAATAATATTTCATCACCATCAGATACTACAATTTGTTCAACCATTCCCCAATTGATGGACACTTCCTCATTTTCCAATTTTTTGCCACCACAAAAAATGTGGCTATAAATATTTTTATGCAAGTCTTTTTCCTTATCACTTTTTGGGGTACAAACCTGGCAGTGGTATGGCTGGGTGAAAGGGTAGGCCCAGAATAGGGATTTTACATAAAATGTTTTTGTAAAGGCCTTATTTCTCAAATATATAGAGAACTGAGCCAAATTTATAACAATAAGAACCATTCCCAATGGATAAATGTCCAAAGGATATGAATAGCTTTTAGAGGAAGAAATCAAAGCTATCAACATTCACATGAAAAAATGCTCCAAGTCAGCCACTTCCCAGCTGTGTGACCCTGGGCAAGTCACTTGACCCCCATTGTCCACCCTTACCAATCTTCCACCTATGAGACAATACACCGAAGTACAAGGGTTTAAAAAAAAATGCTCCAAGTCACTATGGATTAGAGAAATGCAAGTTAAAAGAACTCAGAAATATTACCTCGTACCTATTAGATTGACTAAAATGACAGAAGAGGAAAATGGTAAATTCTGGAGGGGATGCAGAAAAATAAAGACACTGATGGCACAGTTGTAAACTGGTCTATACATTCTGGACAACCATTTGAAACTGTACCCAAAGAGTTATAGAACTGTATGTACCCATTTACCCAGCAACACCACTATTTAGTTTGTATCCCAAAGAAATTAAAGAAAAGGGAAGAGGACTTATATGTACAAAAATATTTATAGCATCTCTTTTTGTGGTTTGCAAAAATTTGGAAATCGAGGAGATCCCCATCAATTTGGAAATTCCTAAACAAGTTATAGTATTATTGTGATGGAATATTATTATAAGAGTAATGACAAGCAGGAGTTTTAGAAAAACCTAGAAAGATAGTAATGATACAAAACCAGGATATTGTACACAGTAACACTAATATTGTAATGATGATCAACTGTGAAATACTTAGCTACTCTGATCAATTACAGTGACCCAAGACAGTTACAAGACCCATTGTAAAAAAATGCTATCCTTCTTTAAAGAGAAATCCGATGAATTCCAAGTGTAAATTGAACCGCACTTTTTTTCACTTTTATGTTTTTTGCTTTTTATTGGAGTTTTTTTGCAACGTGGCAATTTGGAAATATGCTGTGCATGACATCATGTATAATTGATATCATATTGTTTGCATTTTCAATGTGTAAGGTAGGGGCTAGAGAGGGAAAGAATTTAGAAACCAAAATTTTAAAAAAGTAAACACCAAAAATAATGGAAAAAAGATTTATTTGTCAAGGGTGTAAAAGATACTCCAACAGTTCTTTCTCTGGAGATGAATAGCATTCCCTGTCATAAGTCTTTCAGGATCGTCCCAGATCATGACTGAGAGTAGCCAAGTTTTCATAGATAAATCATCATCCAATATTGCTAACAGGCAGTTTTTAGAAGAAGAAATAAAAAAGTAATGAAAAAATGCCTTAAATCACTATTGATTAGAGAAATGCAAATTAAAACAATTCTGATGTACCACGTCACACTTAACATATTGACTTATATGAAAGAAAAGGAAAATGATAAATGGTGGAGGGGATATGGAAAAATTGGACACTAAAGCACTGTTGATAGAGTTGTGAACTGATCTATTTATTCTGGAAAACCATTTGGAACTACACCCAAAGGGCTATTAACCTGCATGTCCTTTGACCCAGCAATACCACTACTAGGTCAGTGTCCGAAATAGATTAAAGGAAAAGGAAAAGGATCCATATGTACAAAAATATGTTAGCAGCTCTTTTTGTAGTGGCAAAGAATTGGAAACTGAGGGAATACCCATCAATTGGGGAATGATTGAACAAGTTGTGGTATATGATTATGATGGAATACTATTATGTCATAAGAAATGATGAGCAATAGGGTTTCATTAAAACTGAGAAGACATATAAACTGATGCAAAGTGAAGTGAGCAGAAGTAGGAAGAGCATCATATTAGGTAACAGCAATATTGTAGGATATTCGTGTGAATGACTTAGGTATTCCAAGTAATATAAATGATCCAAGACAATTCTGAAGACTTATGATGAAAAATGTCATCTACCTTCAGAGAAAGAAATGAATTCAGACTGAAGTATAATTTTTCGCTCTTTTTTTTTCTTATTGCAACATGGCAATATATAAATATGTTTTGCATGATTTCACATATATAATTGAGATCACAATTCTTGGCTTCTTGATGTGGAGGGAAGGGATGAGAAGGAGAGAATTTGGAACTCAAAGTTAATTTAAAAAAAATAAATGTTGAAAATAAATCACTTAAAAAGGAAAAAAAAATCACTTTTGCATGAGGTCTTTCCTGATCCCTCCCATCCTAGCTAGTTGTGCCTTCCTCCTCAAAGTTATCTTGTATTTGTCTAGAGCAGTGATGGGCAAACTTTTTTTTTTTTAATTTTTTTTTTAAACCCTTAACTTCTGTGTATTGGCTCCTTGGTGGAAGAGTGAAGGATGGGCAGTGGGGGTCAAGTGACTTGCCCCCAAAGTCACAGCTGGGAAGTGTCAGAGGCAAGATTTGAATCTAGGACCTCGGGTCTCTAGGCCTGACTCTCAATCCACTGAGCTACCCAGCTGCCCCTGAGCAAACTTTTTAAGGAGGGGGCCAAAGGAAAGGAAATGCTTATCTGTCCCTCTGTTTCTAAGGCAACTCTTTCAAAGTTTCATTGTATTGTATCCTACTCATTGTATTCATCAGATTAGGCATAAAGTGGCAGGGCCAGATAGAATATTTCAGGGTCCCCCCCTCCCATCTGGCCCGAGGGCCGAAGTTTGCCCATCACACTGGAGAACATGTAATACTTATATTTATACATGATATCTCTTTCACATATTGTAAGTTCTTTGAAGACTGGAGTTGTATCATTATTATCATTGTGTTCTCAATGGCTGGCACATAGGCTCTTAATAAATGATTGTTAAATTTTTTTAAAATGTGGTAACTGAAGGTTATGATAGTGATAATTTAGCAGCTCCTTCATTCCAGAGAAACGTTTCTGTTTCGCTCAAACATTGTAGCCTTTATTTGTGAATGGCCTTGAATTGGAATATGTAGTGAATCAGGATTAAGAAATCCATTGGAGTGATATAAGATAGGCACACAACAAAACTCCATAATAATCATTTTACTTACTCATTTTATACTCTACAAAGTATTCCTCTCCTCAACCAGGTTGCAGAATCCAAAAGGCCAATAAATTGATGAAAAGTCAAATGATACCCTGATGATAATCTGTCCTTTCCCATTTCAATGTTAATGAGAAGCTATGTTAAAAACTTATGGGTTTTTCTTACAGGGTTCAGACTAGGTAACGTGGTACATGCTGTCCAGGCAACTCAACAGAGCATTCGTGTGTCTGATCTTGTACCTCGGCTCTGCCTAACAATAGCCAACCTGAACCGGGTGATTTACTTTGTTTGTGACACCATCCTTTGGGTGAGGAGTGTGGGACTTGTCGCTGACATTAACAAGGAAAAATGGCGAAAGTGGGCTGCACGCCATTACTACTATTCTCTCCTGCTGAACATCATCAGAGATGTGTATGAAGTCTCCCTACAAATGGAGCAGATTGCGCAAGAAAAGGCAAAAAGAGAGAAATCGATGCCCCAGAACCACTTAGGACCTTGTATAGCTGATGAAGAAACAGAATGGCTTCAGTCCTTTCTCCTTCTCTTATTTCGATCTCTAAGGAAGCATCCTCCCTTGCTTTTGGACACAGTGAAAAACCTCTGTGATATCCTGAATCCTTTGGACCAGCTTGGTATTTATAAGTCTAATTCTGGAATCATTGGTCTTGGAGGCCTCCTGTCCTCCATAGTAGGCATGATAACGGTAGCTTACCCACAAATGAGACTAAGGACTTGCTGAAGTTTGAAAAGGTGATCCTCCGAGTGGGAAGAGCACTTTGCCTATAACTGAGAAAATGTCACAGTGTGCTTGAGTCACTTTCTCACAAAAAGTGTTTAGTTCCCTGACCTTATGTGGGTATATGTACTGTATATCTCTTTCCTCTGTCTCTAAAGAAAAAAAAACATAGAGAGAGACAGTCTCTGAACCTACCTCACAGGGTTGTTGTGAGGATCAAAAGTTATAAAATGCCCTTAGCACAATGCCTGGCACATAGGAGTTGCCATATAAGTGCTTATTCTTTTCCCCTTTCCTCCACCTTCCACCATTGAAGTGAATTTATAGTTCTTAAATTCTCTACTCTCCCCAACTATAGTATAAATTGTGTCCATGTAATAGAGTCTTTGAGTAGTGTATCTGATGTGTAAGAACTCATGACAGTAGGTATAGGGAAAAAATAAACCCCAATTGTTAATTATAGACATCCTTCAAAACAACTCACCACAATAATAAACCTTGTCCAAGTTGCCTAATTTAATCCTAGGCTCCACAATCTGATGGTTAGTTGGTCTATAGGTAACTGCTTTTACCAAATGAAATTCTGTCAATCTAGAAATTGAGTGTGGCTGAGCCACCCACAGTTTACCATGGTAATTAGGTTCTTAAGCTCATAAGGTATAGGATGTGTTTGGTTCCTGAGGACAGGGGGAGAAGAGAAGAAGAATAAGGGAAGGTGTAAGGAGTAGAGTGATGAAGAGAAGAAAAATCATTAAAAAGCATAATTTACTATGTTCAGATTTGGAGTATTAAATTAGAGTGAGAAGCTCTATAGCAGCTGCCGTCCTCTAGTCTTGAGTCATTAATGAATATATGCTAGTTCTGCTCTTGTAGGTATCATGGGATGATATAACACGTCACCAGTTAAGGGGCTGTTAAGTCTAGTGGTCTAGTTTGGTCCCTTAAGTGGTCCTCAAAAAAAAGTTGAAGAGGCCATATGAATTCAATTTCCAAAAGAAATTTGACCTCTATTCTTGAAGACCATACTCAAGACCATGGCTTAATTCCCTTAATTCCATTTCTTGGGTAAGGCATCAGATTTAGAAAAGATGCTGGGTTTGGGAATTTTTAAAAACATTTTATTTCCCCTATTACATGTAATAATTTTTGATATAACATTTTCCAAAATTTTAAGATCCAAATTGTTTCCGTCCCTACTCCTGGAGATTATAAGCAATTTGATCTGGGTTACACATGTATAATCATGCAAGACATATTTTTATATTGTCATTGTTGTAAGAGAATACTCATATAAAACCAAACCCCCAAATAAAAAGAAAACTGAAAACTAGTATGCTTTTTTAATGCTTTAAAATTTTTTTATTTTAATAACAAATTTCCACATAAGTTTTCCAAAATTATATAATCCATATTGTTTCCCTCTGGGTTTGGGGATTTTTTAAGTAAAATGGAAAATACTAAGCCAAAACAAACTTTCTCAATAACCCTATAGTTATGTTACAATGCACAATTGTAATGTAAATTAATTATGGCCAATAAATTGTTGGCCTGATTTGAATTTTTGTATTTTTTAAATTAAGTTTATTTACTTATTTAATTTAGGATATTTTTTCCATGGTTACATGATTCATGTTCTTCCCCTCTCCTCCTCCCATAGCCAATGAGCAATTCCACTGGGTTTTTACATGTGTCATTGATCAAGACCTATTTCCATATTATTAATAGTTACGCTGGGGTGGTTGTTTAGAGTCCACATCCCCAATCATATTCCCATTGAACCATGTGATCAAGTAGTTGTTTTTCTTCTGTGTTTCTACTCCCACAGTTCTTTCTTTGGAAGTGGATAGCGTTCTTTCTCATAAGCCCCTTAGAATTGTCCTGAATCATTGCATTGCTGCTAGTAGAGAATTCCATTACATTTGATTGTGCCACAGTGTATCTGTCTCTGTACAATGTTCTCCTTCAGTTCATTATTCCTTTTAGCACAATAATTGAATTCTTGTATTTTTGAATGCATTTGGAGGATAGCATTAGAAAGGCGAAAGTAACCTGATCCTGGAAATCCGCCTGAATTAGAGCAAGAGCAGCTCTGAAGTTAGCCTTGTAATCCTGATGAAATTGTATGGTTAGTTTAGATAAGATTGAGAGAAGCATTGTCTCCCCAGTGTCAGTATCAGAACTAATAGAGGTGGATTCTGAAACGAAGAAGCTGCTTTTCCCAGAAAAATTCTTAGAACCAAAGAAATACAAAGTAGACCTGTAGACCAACTCAAGGGCTATCTCAGAATAGCAGCTGCTGGTGCCCTTCAACCTCCTATCTGGGGGGAAAAAATGAGACTCTTGCCATCAGTAGCCATTTCAGGACCTTTTACCAATCCTCACCTCTCACTCACATTCTGGGCTCTAAGTTCAGGAGAGCAAAACAGCCCTCTCAGCAGAGCTTGATTTTTACAAATCGAGCCCTATACTCCCCTCTGGCCCCAAGCCATTACTCCAAGCACTTAAAACCTGACCTCTAGCCCAGACTGATTGCAGAATATAACCTTACTGAGAATTTGTCCTGAAGCTGGGAGTGTGATCAGAGGGCATCTGCTTAAGGCCTTTCACATTTTTATAAACCTCTGGTTAGGCAGATAACTGAAAACTCCTTTGGAATTCTTTGTCTTTGAAGCTTTAAGTAGAGTGTTTGTTACCTGCTTAGCTTTCTCTATCTTCTTACCTCTTTGCCACCACTAATTACTTGTCACAGATTACTGAAGTGCCACCAAGTTTTACAGAAATTATATGTCTGTATTTCTGCTAATGGCAAGGAAAGTAATTTTTTTTACTCTCCCAGCTTCTCAATCAGGGGATAAGCCTGAAGCCAAGTACTGAAGTACCTTTCTGTGTACTGTTATATTAAAATGAAGATCTGCTATCTCTTAGATGTATAGGTAGATGGAGTAGAGAGAGAGGATAGGATGACACCTCTCTCTCCTATAACAGTTGCCCAGGCAGGATCCTTTAGGTCAAAGTGTTTTATTCCTTCAGGACCCACCTGGGGTTATTGGGCTCTTCAGCTGAGGTAAAGTTGGTAATCTGACTGCATGACTCCCTTCCCAAATAAACTATGAATAATCAATTCAAGAAGGTACTTTGACACTTTAAATATATTTGGCAAAGGATATTGGTAAGGGAAAGAGGTATTAGGAGACCCTACTTTAAATTGATACTAATAAATCTCTAACTGCAGGCAAATGAAGGAATCAAGATGATAGCTTCTCTCTGGTACAGCCTGGCCAGGGCTAAACCAGAGCAGGCAAACTGCTGTGAAATCTTCAGCTTCTTCTTCAGTAGATCTTAAGCCTAATCAGTTGAGATTTCCACCCTTTGTCCACCCTCTTCTTCTTCTCCTGCCCACTTCCCGGATCCCTCCCAGGCCCTGGGAAGCCTAGATGACTAAGATAATTACTTCCTAATATCTAGGGGCAGTAGAAACAGAGATGGTGGTCTAATACAGGTTGATGACGGTACAGGAAACACAGGAGGAGCTTGCAGGGTTGAGTTTGCAAGTCTCTATTTCCCCAAAGACCAGGATCCACACTGATCTCCAGCCTCAGGGACAGGTAAAAACCCCAGAACCTCTGTCAGGGTTCTCAACTGCTTTCTCCCCGAGTCCGCATGCCTCTCTGGGAACATTCCATCCAATTGATTCACCTGTCAATCAACAGTGAACTTCAAGCTCCCAGAGAATCAATATAACAGTACTTAATTTAGCATTCTTGTTAGTCTTCCTGATGTGTGCCCAGTATTGGCTCCTCAATACCATTATGTTTACTTTGCCCTTTTTAAAAAAAGGATGAGTGTATCTTATTATTTTTTAAACCTTTACCTTCTGTCTTAGAATCAATACTGTGTATTGGTTCCAAGGTAGAAGAGTGGTAGGGGCTAGGCAATGGGGGTTAACTGACTTGCCCAGGGTCACACAAGTAGGAAATGTCTGAGACCAGATTTGAACCCAGAACTCTCTCCTCTCTGGGTTTGATTCTCAATCCATTGAGCCACCTACGTGCCCCCAGTTATATATTCTTATTTGTTTGACTTATAGTGTTAGCAATACAAATCAATCAAAGTTTACCTCTCCAGGCTTAGGGAATAAAGTTGTCATTCCTACACTATACTTTGAGAACCTCTTATAACTTATGTCCTAAGAATTATCTGGTGAATCAAGCCCAACAAAATAGATAACACAGAGCAGAGTCATAAATTAGAAACCATTTGCCCAAGGGGCACACTTAAGTTTGGTGTAACTTAGTTCTATATTCACAAACTGAAGTAATTCAGACAAACTCATTAGATTATCTATTCACCAGTCAAAATATCCAGCCTCAAATTTCCATTTTAGGAGCAATTGAAAGAGATTGCGTGAATTGTATTGATCAATTGAAAACTGGCACACAAAGAGGACCTCTTGTGGAAAGGGAGCTAAATTAGGAAATAAGGATTTGAGGGATATTGGCAACATCATCTAGGGAGCCAGGATTCAAAATAGTATGGGGTATGCTTCACAATATTTGTTGCCCTCAACATTCGAAATCTGGAAGAGCAACTTCTCTAAACCTGGATCTCTTTCAGCTCTAGGAACCACCCCCTTAGCTATCCAATCATCCATGTAAAAGTTAGGATTTGTCCAGGGGGACCATGGTCAAATTACCATGGTAGCCAGCTAACACGCCTCTTTCTTCCCCTCTCTCCTCTGGCTGGGGAAGTGATTAGGACTTCCCAAGACTTGGCACCCCAGAGCTACTGGAGATAATACTGCCTGAGAAGTTGTCCACTGTGCAATCTCTGCTATACAGCTGACCCAGTGCGGGGAGACGGTCAGCTAGAGTGAGTTGGAGGGGCAGCAACTAGTGAAGGCTGCTGGAGGGGGGTCTACTTTATTTGCATTTGTTCCATTGTTTAGGGGGAAACAGTGCTAGTGATGACTGTTCTTGGGAAATTGTTGGGTGTCATGAGAGCCCTCAGAGTAGTAACTGAAGGAGGATACTGCTTGTGAAGCAGTTGGAATTCAGTCTTCAATTGAGAATCTGAGAAATGGATTTTCAGCTTGTGACTGCAAGTATGTGCTAGGTACAATGGAGTCAAGCAAGTATCCCTCCATTCTGCCTTCCTTCAGAAGGGCTCAGTTGGTTTATAGACTGGGTACTTTCTTTTTAATCTGAGCATGGAAAGAGGGAACTTTAAGATGTGTTGGTCTTTATAAAGAAGAATCTGGTACCTTTTATGTTAAAGGCAGAAGCTGGGCCTTATCTTGTTTTCTCTCCACCCTCTACACCTCTGCTAATGTCCCTTGTTCCTTCCTCTCACTTCTATCTACCTGGGCCTTTCCTCTTGGTCTGTCTTTCCTTATCATTGACTAGTAGAAGCCTTGCTGTTCAGATCTACAGGAGGATTAAGAATAACCCCTTTAGGAGGCAGCTAGGTGGCTCAGTGGATTGAGAGCCAGGCCCAGAGATGGGAGGTACTCAGTTCAAATCTGACCTTGGACTTTCCTAGCTGTGTGACCCTGAGCAAGTCACTTAACCCCCATTGTCTTACTTTCTGCCTTACCACTCTTCTGCCTTAGAATCAATCTTAAGATGGAAGGTAAGGGTTTAAAAAAAAAAAGAGTAATCTCTTTGCAGTGGTTCTGTGCCATGTCTCATGCCAGGGACCAGAACCACCAGCCATCTGCTTTGGTGGTCTAGTCCCAAGAACTTCATGTATTGGGGAACTGACTTTGGGGGCTTAGATCTGGAAACTTATAGTCATGGGATCCTCTCCTTTGCAGACTGAAGTGCTGAGATGGCAGTCAATAGGAGCCCAACCATGATGGATGGAGACCACCCGGTAAGAGAATATGTTTAGAGACAATTAATGGGGAGCAAAAAAAAAGGAAAGAAAGTAGGAAGTGTAGGTTTAGGAATTCAATAACAGAATATACCTGGGTTAAATTACTATTCCTGACTGTGAGGAAATTGTTTTGGTGTCTCAGAAAATAATTCTTGTCTACTGTTCACCATGAATAATGTATGATCTGAATTGATATCTGCAAGGTACTTGAAGGTAGCAGAGAAATATTAGCTAGAAGTATGCTTTTAAAAATCACTCCACAATTAGTAATCATGGTAAAAAAAAAAAGGTGGGATTATGGGATTTTAGATCTAAAAGGAACCTTAGACACTATTATCTTCACTTCAAATAGGGAGTAAGTGAGCAGAATTGACTCTTCTAACTCCAAATCCCTTTCTATTTATTATACCATAATGTAGTCAATGTTAGGGGATTTAATGTGTCACCAGATTTAAGTGTCTCAAAGTATCTTTGAACTTCTGTTACATGAAATACTTCAACAGTTCACTGATTTAGATTCTCTTGATGTCATTTGTGAAAATTAAAAATTATGTTCCCTAAATGGTATTTTTCATACCTCACAGCCCTAAAACACCACTGTACTAAAGGAGTCCTTGTAAATGCCACAAAGAATCATAGCCTGATGAAGCTGGAAGGGAACCTGAAAACATCACCTGGACTAGCCAGACATCAGTCTCAGGTTAAGGTCTAAGTCATTCAGAGTAGGAGGCTCCATTTTTCCTCTTAGCGCCACTCTACATTTTGGCTCTACCACAGATGATCCCTATCAGCTGCCCCAAAAATTTCAGTTTAAAGTATCCCAGGTAGAATTTTCTTGCTTTAAGCCAGATAATTTTCTAGATTTGACTTTACCCCAGGGAAAGGGAGCTATTTTTTTAGTTCATTCTGTTTTATAAATGCCCAAGGCACTTTTCCTCATAAACGTATAAAGTATTTCACAATAAGTCATCTAACATCCACTTGGCAGTTATATTTCTCCCTTCAAGATCAGGAAAGTACAGAAAGTTCATGTTAATCTCTTAAACTCAACATATAGGCTGCCTGTCCTCATCTAATCTGCCTTCTCCCAGTTTGGCCAAGGTACCTGGCCTCAGATTGGCCAAGAGAATAACTTTACCACTCTCAGTTGGAACAAAAGAAGGAACAAAACAACAAACAAACAGTGGCACTGGGGCACATTTATATAACTGTTTTATAGGAGATGATCCCCACCCTATCCCCAAGCCTATAGAGTCTGGAAATCATGACATTTGTCCAAAGATTTACAACAGTTCATTCTCCCCATTTGAGTAACAGAGATGCAGCCAGATGCAGCCTCTTCAGAAGCAAATTCAGTATAAAGAGAAAAAAAGAAAAATAAGGCACTGAATATACAGTATAAGGAACAGTGCTTCTTTTCCATTTGGGTGGAATCTTTGGCAAGATAGGAGTTTGCATCATATCTAGGTTAACCGTGACTGGTTAGCTGGTTGGATTAGTGTGGGAAGGACATTCTAGCATTAAGAATCTTGTGTTTAACCCTCAACTCCCTACAATTTGAACCTGGGTCTTCTTCCTAGGTCTATTCTCTATTTTAACCATCATCAAAAAAAAGGATAAGTATTCCTATGACTGTTTACTTGGATCAAAGCCTCAATCATCATCTTCATCAAGTTGCCCTCTAGTACTTAGTGCCACTTAGATGCAGTGATTAATCAAAGACATTCTGCTTCCAATGAAGCTTACTTTTTTAGGCAAGTGCCTCCGAGTTTATCATTGTGCTAATTTTCCTCTCCTACTACTATGCTGACAGAAGTACACACACACACACACACACACACACACAGATAAAGAATTCAGATCTCTCATTTTCCTGAATGTTAGGCATGTGGGAAAGGGGGAGAAGAATGTGAAGCAAAGTTGGACTATCTGGTCCAGTCATTTGTATTTGTTATGACACTTTTATCTTAAGTTGTCCTGGTGTTCAAAATAGGGAAAAGGGCAGGTTCTGAAATTCCAGACTGGTAAGCTTGACACAAATTTAACAAAATTAAAGAGATTTTGGGAACATTTAGAAAAGAATACACTGATTACTAGGAGCTGGCATAGGTTTACTGAAAATAAGTCATGTCAGACTAACTTCTTTCAGTTAATGAGGTTGGTTTATTGGTAGTTCAGGGTATGTAAGAGATGTAGTACATATTAGTTACATTTAGATAAAATGGTGAATTGTATAGTAGCCGATAGTGTCATTAAGTAGATGCACATATAACTGAACAATTACATCTGAGAAACATTGACTAGTGGCTGGGTCACCTTGGAATGAGATTTCAAGTGGAGTGCCAAACATTTTAGGAATGATTATCATATTTGCATGTGACATAAATCTGGGAAGTATAACATACAATAGAAAATAGAACCAAGATTCAAAATGAACTTCCCATATTGGAATGGACCCAGATGAATAAAAGTATATAATATGTATATATAAAGTCTCATATTTAGGTTCACAAAATTATTAGTATAGATAAAAGATAGGAATGATCTAGCTTGGCAAAAGTTCATTTGAAAAAATAATATGGTGGTTTCTGCTAACCTCAAGCTTAACATGAACCAACAGCATAATGAAGCTACTAAAACCAATAATAATCTTAGGCTACATTTTAAAAGGATGGTATCTATATTATGGGACACAGTTGCTCTATTGTACCCTTTGTTGATTGATGGGGCCACATTTTGTGATTAATTTGTGGTGCTATATTTTGGGAAGAACACTAACAAACAAGAGAGAAACATGATGGTGAGGGAGCTAAAAACCATGTCATATTAGGAAATGTAATGTTTAACCTGAAGAAGTAAAAAGGAGAGAGAGACATGATACCTTTCTTCAACTATTGAAAAGGTTGTCGTGTAAAGGAAGGAGTAGATATTCTATGTTGCTTTGGAGAGCATTACTGTAGGCAATGGAGAGAAGTTATAGGGTAAAAAATTTCCATATCTATAGGAACTTTCTAGTACTATAGTTAGAAACATCCAGTTATGGAAGAGCTGCTTCATTAAGTAGTAAACTCAATCAGTAGAAGAAGTAGCTAAGCAAGAGATCATTGACTATCTGTTAATTATTTTGTAGAAAGAATTCTTGAATTGTCTGAGAGATTAGACTAGATAGCTTCTAAGGTCCTTTCTAATGCTAAGCTTCCATTATTTTATATCTTTTAATCTCACAAAGTAATATTCCATTTCAGTGTTCAATCAACAAGTCAGTAACATTAACTGGGATATTATGAAATCCAAAAAATGTTTAGGACAGCAGAGACATGATAGATTATAAGGTCTGTAGAGAGAAATGAAATAGACAGATTGTTTTCTAGTAATTAAGGCAGAAAATTTTGCTGGTGGCTTGGAAAGTTGGGTGTTGTTGATCATGGAAGGCTTTCTGATTGAGTTGAACTTTAATTTCATTTGGAAGGAGGGAAAGAATATGTCTTGGCCAGTTAATAAAGAGAATCTGACTTTTGATGAAAACCCAGGCTATAACCAATAAGTCTTTTATATTCGTGTATACCTTCTTACTTTCTCTTCCACGTAATGAACGAGATGACCAGAGGCCCCTGGCATGATAGCATTCTCTTTTCCTTAAGTGTGACCCTTCAGCTTAGCCCAATCTTACGTAAAGAAAAAGTGAGCATGAGGTTCTGCCAACAGAAATGGCAGGGTGACGAAAGAGAGAGGTGGAAAAAGAAGAGAAATGAAAGTAATTTTTAAATGTTTCTTTTCCTTTTTAGGAGCAGGAAAATGTGCTCCAGAGAGTCCTTCAGTTGCCTGTGGTAAGTGGCACCTGTGAATGTTTCCAAAAGACCTACACCAGCACCAAGGAAGCCCATCCCCTTGTGGCCTCTGTATGTAATGCCTATGAGAAAGGAGTACAAGGAGCCAGCAACCTGGCTGCATGGAGCATGGAGCCTGTGGTCCGACGGCTGTCAACCCAATGTGAGTTGCAGGGACATGGGGTTATCTATCTGTTTGAATTTCCTTACTCAACCTTCAGAAAACTCTGTATTTCCATTGACATTCCAACCTAGGCATAAAAGTTTTTGGGAAGGTGGAGTGTGAAAACATCTGCACATACTGGGCAGGAGAAGATGCCAGTAACAGACAAATCACCCACTTAAGCAATGCAACCACTGGCAGCAATGAGGCAATGTTGAGTCTAGCATGGATTCAGACTTCAGTTATTTTTTTCCAGTACCAGAAAATTCATAATTTTTTATATCAGTTTAAATGGTCCACTGTTTTCTCCACATTGAACACATTTTTCACTTAGATTTCAATAGGTCAGATACCTCCCACTGTCTCAAGGAGACATGTATCTTGGAGACCTCCAGATATCAACAATAAGAAGAGTCATACTTAAAGACCTTTGTCCTTGGGCCCAGGCCTCTGTGATATTGTATGATATTTTAGCAAGATTTATCAGTAGAAAGACCAGAATCTTAGAATAAATACTTCAAAGGATCAAGCAGATTTTTTGTTTCAATTGACACTCCTGGTCCAATGAATAGGGATTCTCGGGGTACTGTATTAAGTTCCTTTATGCCTTGGGGAGTGTATAGCCTCTGAGGCCCCACAAGTCAGTACAGAGAAAAACTTGCTAAGGGGACTATCTGTTCACCAGTTTTCCTACTAGCCTTCAATCATTGGGAAAAAATAATCCTTGGACAAAAGACTTGTCTTTTTCCTAGCTACCCTAGAAGTGCAATAGCCTCAGGAATCCCTCTTGGTCCCAAGTTAGTCTCAGGCCATAGGGACCCCAAGGAGGTGGTGTTAATTTGTGATCAAACTCTAGGGTTCAGGTCTAGTCTTGAAGATGACAAGTGTTCTGTTCATGGTCTGACAATGTTCTGTAGTCTTATATCCTTCCCAGCAATCTCTGGTTTCTCAAAGTAAGGTGGATTGGTTAACTCCAGTGCTCTTCTTTGTTTCAGTCACAGCTGCCAATGAACTAGCCTGTCGTGGATTAGACCACCTGGAAGAAAAGATTCCTGCTCTCCAGTACCCTCCAGAAAAGGTAAGGAAGTCTCTTCCTCATACTTTGTATCTTACTGCCTGCTTCCTTTTCAAGTAATCAGACCACATATACACACTCTTAGGTTTCAGAATTTCTTTCTTCTTCTCCTCGAAGAACCTGAGAAGATGATGGTTTGGGGAGAGGGAGAGGCTGCTAAAAGACTTAGTTCTTGTCTATGAAATTTCACTTCCTCGATGCCTAGGGCTAAACTTCACTGCCTTTTTAACCCTATGTTCCTCAGATCAGGTGTTCCTGGGAAGTTTTGGGTTTTTTTAGTTTAGATTTTCATTTATTTATTTTTACCAATCACATGTATTAACAGATTTCCACATGTTTTCTGAAATTATATGATCCAAATTGCCTCCCTCCCTCTTTCCCTCTTCCTCACAGCTGGCAAGCAATTCAATCTGGATTATACATGCATTATCACACAAAATATATTTCCATATTATTCATTTTTGTAAGTGAATAATCATTTTTTTTAAACCCTTACCTTCCATCTTGGAGTCAATACTGTGTATTGGCTCCAAGGCAGAAGAGTGGTAAGGGTAGGCAATAGGGGTCAAGTGACTTGCCCAGGGTCACACAGCTGGGAAGTGTCTGAGACCAGATTTGATCCTAGGACCTTTCATCTCTAAGCCTGGCTCTCAATCCACTGAACTACCCAGCTGCCCCCTGAATAATCTTATAAAACCAATTCTACCGGGTTATACATGTATTATCACACAAAATATATTTCCATATTATTTATTTTTGTAAGTGACTGATCTTATAAACCCTACAACAAAACCCTACAACATATACCCAAATAAACAATTGAAAAATTGTACATTTTCATCTGCATTCCTACTCCAACAGTTCTTTCATAAGACCCTCAAAATTGTCCTGGATCATTGTATTGCTGATAGTAGCTAAGCCTGTCATATTTGGTCATCCCACAATATTGCTGTCTCTGTGTACAGTGTTCTCCTGGTTCTACTTATTTCACTCTGCATCAGTCCATGAAGGTCTTTTCATCTCTTTCTGAGATCATCCTGTTCATCATTCCTTACAGCACAATAGTATTCCATCACTATCATATACCACAGTTTGTTCAGCCATTCCCCAGTTGATGGACATCCCTTTAGTTTCCAATTCTTTGCCACCACACAAAGAGCAACCATAAATATTTTTGTACAAGTAGGTCATTTACCATTTTTTTTCTTGTGAGTTTTCAATGTCATCTATAACCCTATTTTGATTAATTTAGCAGAAAGCAGTAGTCCAGTTTGGCTGGAGTACAGTCAAAGGTATGCTAGGGGCCTTTAATGCCAAAATTTAGAGATTACATTAATTGATAGATAATGGGAAATCACCAAAAGTTTTAAAATAGAACAGTGGCAGTATGTCAGGAAGATTACTAAAGTTACCACTTAAAGGATATATTGGAAAATTCATAGCCTGGAGTCAGGAAAACTAGTAGCATTGTAGGCTATTATAAGAGTCCAAGAAAAAAGAGATAAGGATTGGTGCCAGGGTAATGGCAATGGAAAAGAGAGAGGAGTAGCTATATTGTGAAGAGATAGAAATGCAGATAGCACTTGGCAACTGTTTGGCCATGACAGCTGAGGAACAAGAGTCAAAGGTCATTCAAAGATTATGAGCCCAGGTAACTGGGGAGAAGGTGCTTCTTAAGCTTCTAGCTTCCAATAGGCCCAACCCCACAGAGCTGAGATCCCATTCTCTAAATGTGGCTCTTTTGAGGTCCTAGGGGAAAGGAGCTAGGAAATATATCTTGCAGTCATCACAGAGACGGGATAGACCCATTTTCCAGCTAAAACCATATGTCTAGAAGTTCATTCAAACATTAGAGGGTCCTTTAAGTGTGGGACAGAGAAGAGATGCTCTGAGCCTTCAGTGCCTGGGACCTTTACAAAGAAAATTCTCTAAAGTGCATAAATCAATCCATATCCATTTCTTTATTCAACAAATAGGCATTAAGTACTTGCCATTTTTAATATGGAATAGTGCATAGATCAGTGGACTCAGAGACAAGAAGAGCTGGGTTCAAATTCTGCCTCAGACACAGATTAGCTGGGTTACCCTGGACAAGTTACTTAACCTTTCTCTGCCTCAATTTCTCCAATTGTAAAATAAACAGGTAGGATTTGATTACTTATAAGATCCCTTCCAGCTCTAAATCTATGATCCAATCATCCTACTTGCTACTTGGAGAGACAGGAGGATATGATATAATCCCTCCTTTCAAGAAGTTTGCATTCTAGTATGAGAGTTATGGTAGCTACACAGATAAAAACAGTACAAACTAGCATTTGGTTAGGGCCTCAAAACATCATAAAATGCTCTGAAGTAAAATGTTTTCAAGTCTTTCTGAGAGTAGTTTTTGTTGCCATTTCATTTGCTTGCAGATTGCCTCCGAACTGAAGGACACCATCTCCACTAGAATTCGAAGTGCCAGAAACAGCTTCAGTGTTCCTATTGCCAGCACTTCTGATAAGGTCCTGGGGGCAGCTTTGGCTGGCTGTGAACTTGCTTGGGGTATAGCACGGGACACAGCTGAATATGCCTCCGGCACCCGGGTGGGTCAACTGGCAGCTGGAGGGGCAGACTTGGCCTTAAACAATGTTGAGAAGGTGGTGAACTGTCTGATTCCAGCACCCAAGGAAAATCCAGGTATCCAGTGTACAGAAAGCTGGGGCAGATGAGAGAGGGGAAGTAAAGTAGAAACTCTAAGTAGGAACACTCTGCTGGAGAATGCCAGGCTCTTGCAGTTCCCACAGAATCGGGAATGATGTAGGAAGGTTAGAGTCATAGAACCTTGGAGATAGAAGGGATAGTAACTATCACTCATCAATTTACAAATGAGTTCATCTGTTCAACTAGCCTAGATTCCATTGTGACTGAAAAGATGGGGCCAAGGAGCAAGATTTCAGAGAGGAATCAGAATATAGTCAATAGACTGGGAATCTGGTGGCCATGACTCATTGTTCTGCTATTGCAGGGCCTGTGACTGTGTTAATTATCTGGGTTTCAGCTTCTTCATCTGCAAAAATGAGAGATTGACAGTATGACCTCTAAGGGTACTGCCAGCTTTAAAGTTCTGTGGATATAACTTGAAATAATGAAATGTGGAGTCCTCAGATCTTTTTACAATTTGCATTAAAATTATAAATTATTAAAAGTCTCAGAAACTTTAGGAAGCTTCTAGATTAACCCTTTCATTTTACAGAAAACTGAGGCCCAGAAAGTAGGGGTGATCTGTCAGGGTCACATCCCCGAAGAATGACAAAATAGAGACCTGTTCAGCCATCTTTCTTTAGACTAAGGGTTCTATCATTGGTCCCTTTGGCAGTCTGATAAAGCCTAGTGATCCCTTTCCAGAACAATCTTTTAAAAATAGAAAATAAAATACTTTGGATTACAAAGGAAAGCAATTATATTGACATACAGTTATCAAATATGTTTTAATTATAGCAATATTTCTAGGAACAGATTTAATAAAAATCAGTATTTTTAAGTAGTTATATGTTGGTGATATTTTGAGATATCTATAGCCACTGTAATGTAATATTAAAAATACTACTACTATAGTTTGTTGCCTACATTCATAATCGATGAAAATGCTAAACTTCACTTAGAGATTAGTAAAATAAGGATTTAATTTGTTCCCATTTAAGTGCACAGATGACCAGATTCTATCCATAGACCTATTGGAATCCATGGACTCCAAGTTAAGAACACCTGTCCTAGACCATGCTGCTTTCCAAAAGAATATTCTTAGTACTTCCAGAAATCATGGATCTACTCATTCTTCACCATTTATTTGTTTTTTCTTTTCTGCTCCTTTCCCAATTCCAACTAGCCCCAGTCGTGGAGCACCCTAGTCCTCCCCAAGTCCAGCAGAAGCTGCCAAAGCCAAAGCCAAAGCCTGGTTTCCTTCAAAGAATTGGAACTTTAACCAACACCATCTCCCAGCATACCTTTCAGATGACAGTCCAGAGCCTCCGCATGGGCTATGCATTAGCCAAGTGGATCCCAGGTGTGGCTCCATTGGTGAGTTTCCACTTGGTGTCCAAGGCAGGCAGCCCAAGAATTGGTATGTCCAACTCATCTCTCTGTGTTACCACTGCTCCTGCTTTCTCCCCACCCCCTCAATCCTAGTTCCACCTTCCTAAATGGAGAACTCATGCTCCAGTATGGACTGGGAGTTCCTGAGCAAAAAGGCTTGTTGGGATCCTAAAATCAAAAGATTTAAAACTGGAAGGAACTGTAGAGGCCCAGCCTCTACAAAAAGTTTTTGCGTGGGTTTTAATCACCTAATGGAGGGAAGCCAAAGACTGGAAAACATTGGATGAGGGGCTTAAGGATTAGGGAAGAAAGGACATAGGTTAAATAAACAGACAAGAGACACAGAGAGACGTATGCAGTGTGGTGTCAGCGTGTCAGCTTACAGAGAGAGAGTGTCCACACCCACTGCACCCACTTTATTATAGCTTTTCAGCATTGGGGGTTTTCAGGGTGTCAATCAAACAAGGGAAACAGCAAAAGCTTTAACATAATATTAGCATCCAATTATAAATATAAAGAAAGAAGTAGTAACACAATTGTACAGCCAGGTGCCCCAGAAAGAAGCTCATTTGAAAGTCTTTCCTGACTTGGTCAAACCTTCTTCTTCCCAGAACCCTGGTCAAAATCTTTACCTAGTCTGACCACTTTTTTAGATGTTAAGTGTAAGTCTTTGACATTTCAAAAAGACCTTTACAATTTGTCTTCTGGCTGCTGCAGCTCTTCACAATGACAGAGGCTTAATTTTTAAGTTCAACAAAAGTTTAACCCAATCCAATTTAAGGAGTCAGAAATCAATCATGTGCAATGTTTGAAATATATCCATATGTCTGATCCATGAACATTTTGTTCATTAGTCAGCTTTTGAATGCATCTTTAATATCTTCATGATTTATTATAACTGAAACCCTTCAGGAGCCTTAGAATTTCATTTTCACAGATATGTCCAGGGAAGTTAAGTTCTTTGCTCAAAGAACCAAGAGTAGTAAATAGTGGGGCTTAGGATTTGAACCCAGGGATTCTGTGACTCCAAAATTCTTGCCTTATTTTCTGATGTGGGCCTCAGGGAGATGGCCAGTCATCTGAGCAAGGGTAGGGAAGAGGATGTGAAAAAGGTGAATAAAGGGTGGGCACTATTACCTTGCTCACACAACTTTTGATAATCACTCACATTATGCAACCTTTGACAATTTTTAAAAACCCTTACTTCCTGTCTTAGAATCAATACTAAATATTGGTTCCAAAGCAGAAGAGTGGTAAGGGCTAGGCATTTGGGGTTAAATGACTTGCCCAGGGCCACCTAGCTAGGAAGTATCTGAGGACAGATTTGAACCCAGGACTTTGCCTCTCCAGACCTGGCCCTCTATCCATTGAGCCGCCTAAGCTGCCCCATCTTTGACTTTTAAAAATGCTTTCCTCACAGTAGTAGGTAGAACAGGTATATTATCTTTATCTTATAGATGAGGAAACTGTGGTTTAGAGAAAGAAAGTGATTTGCCTCAAAACTACTTAAAATATATTTTCTTTTCTTGAAAATCTATTTACATACATTTCTATTTACATATATGCACATATGTGGCAGGCAGCAAAGTGACACAGTGGATAGTTAGAAGAATGCTGGGCCTGGAGTCAGGAAGACTCAAAAAACTCAAGTTCAAATCCAACCTCAGACACTATCTGTGTGACCCTGGACAAGTCACTTAACCCTGTTTGCCTCTGTTTCCTCATCTGTAAAATGAGATGGAGAAGGAAATGGCAAATCACACCAGTGTCTTTGCCAAGAAAAC
This sequence comes from Gracilinanus agilis, assembly GCF_016433145.1. Classification (NCBI taxonomy): domain Eukaryota; kingdom Metazoa; phylum Chordata; class Mammalia; order Didelphimorphia; family Didelphidae; genus Gracilinanus; species Gracilinanus agilis. Next base: position 600,786,908 of record NC_058131.1, on the reverse strand, counting down.
CTCAAATAGGGTCAGGAAGAGTCAGACACAACTTATAGAACTGAACAAGAAGAATGGATATGTTGTATACAAGAGGCAACATGGAAGAGAGGATACAGAGCCAGGATGTTCTGAGTTCGAATTCCACCTTGGATGTGATCCTTGGCAAGTCTCTGAACCTCTTGAGGCCCCAGGAAACTCTGTAAAGCCTTAAGTGTGCAGAACATCTGTTGATCTGCATTGACAGCAATTTCTTCACCAGGGAGCTACCTTCATGGATCACAAATCCAGACCAAAATCAAATTTTTTTTTAAACCCTTACCTTCCACCTTAGAATCAATACTGTGTATTGGTTCCAAGGCAGAAGAGTGGTAAGGGCTAGGCAATGGAGAGTTAAGTGACTTGCCCATGGTCACACAGCTAGTGAAATAAAAGGTGGGTTTGGGGAATGGGATTGGATGTATTAGAAGTCAAAAGGACCCCAAACCAAATTCTCACAGACAGATGGCTCAGCTGTACAGGATCACACAGGAAGCTCAACAGATGTTTCAGTCAGGTAACAGGAAAGCAGGTAGGATGGAGAAGTCCAGATATACCACAGCCAGCAAAGGAAGGTATGCAGTTCCTCTTCAGGTAAACCCAGAGAGAGAATCAATCCCCAGAACAAGCTGACTCTCCCCAGCAGAATTCTAGAATTCCTTACTCTGCTGTCCCATGACTGCTCTCTGCACCCACTTAACTTTACTTATAACACTAGGAAGTGTCTGAGGCCAGATTTGAACCTAGGACCTCCCATCTCTAGGCCTGGCTCTTAATCTACTGAGCTACCCAGTTGCACCTTCAAATTCTTTTTTTAAAGTTGCTATACCTACACCTCCCTCCCCATAGGAATATTTACTTTGGAATGTACAGGAGCCACGTGGTTCTGATTCTGGGTATTGGGAAGATTGGCAAGGTCTGGATGCCTTAGGCCCTTTGGCAGTCACTGCCCCTTCCTTTTATTCTCCCTGCCTTCCCTCCTGCCCCAGCACCATCCTTGCTCATTCACTGTTGTCTGGCCTCCTCCCAGAGCAGTATGGCCCAGTGGAGTGTGTCAGCTGCCATGCAGGTGGTGTCCAGACCCCGATCCACATCAAGGGGAACTTGGCAGTACAATTGGGCTCAGGAGGAGGATGAAGAAGAGGAGGACGAGGAAGAAGAGGAGGAAGAGGAGGAAGAAGAAGAGGAACCCGAAGTGAGGAAGGAAGAGAACAAACTAAATATGGTGAAAAGAATGAGCCAAGTGGAGAATTGTGTCTTTTAAAAGGGCAACTGGGGAAGGGCCAGGCTAATTAGCTTTTAGATAGACAGAATAGGGATGGTGTTTCAGATCCAACATTGTTCCACTGCATGTTTCAGGTGTGCTTCAGGGCCCACAAAGGTCATCTGGTCTGGCCCCACCATTTTATAGAGAGGGAGGGGGAGCCCAGACACATGGGGAGTAAATCACCAAGTCCGGGTTGGAGCTCATTCCTTTGGATCCCAAAGCCAGTGAATATTCTTTCCACTCTCATTGCCTCTTCAGGTTGGCCTCCTCACACAGAAATGGATTTATGTTTCCCTAATCCCATAGAGAGAGAGCAGAGGGAGTGAGGGGCAGTGGGGAGAGCCAGGAGGTACAAGAGCACTTACTTAGAGCTATGGCGAAGAAGCCCGGGAAGACGGCTGTGCAGGGAGCATCTGCATGGCTTGGGGAGTGGGGGGCTGTTTGGGAGGTCATGCCCAAGTGGCTAACCTGAGATCTTGCTCACAGCCCAGGCCCAGGACCCAGAGCCTTGTGGGCAGTGTGGTTCACACTCTGCAGTCTGCTTACTTGACCACCGTCTCCACTGTCAAGTGGGTACCCGTCACCATCTGGAACAACACTGCTGGGAGGCTGTTCCACCTCACTTCTGGCCAGGAGACCTTTACCAAAAGCAGGGCCATGTCGCTATCGGACGCCCTGAAAGGCGTCACAGACAACGTGGTGGACACAGTGGTGCACTACGTCCCGGTGAGTCCCCTGCGGCCACCCCTGCCCCAGAGGCCTGATGGAGGGTCTCCAGGGAGGATGCCAGGGCACGAAGGGAAAGGAGGATGCAGTGCCCAAGGCCGGATGAGGGATGAGGTTGAGCTCATGTCCTCTCGCCAAGCCTGGAGGAGGAAACGGGAGAATTGGCTCAAGTCTTAGTTCTCATGAACTAATTGAGGAAAAATGAGAATGAAGGCGTCATGGAACTTTGGAGATGGAAAGGATCTTAGGTCCAATATTCTAGTCTAACTTTCCATCTTTGAGCCTCAGACTCCTCATTTGCAAAATAAGGAGGTTGGCCTGTGTGATTCCAGAATTCTTTTCAGCTCTGTTATTCTGAATTTAACAATTCTTTGCCATTGAGACCATCCCCAAATCACTTAACCTTTTTTCTTTTTTTGATAGAAACTCTTACCTTGCACCTTAGAACCAATACTATGTATCCCAAGGCAGAAGAGTGGTAAGGGCTAGGCAAAGGGGTTTAAATGACAGCTAGGAAGTGTCTGAGGTCACATCTGAACCCAGGACCTCCCGTCTCTAGGCTTCAATCACTTAATCTGTAAAGTAGGGATGGTAATAATATGGGCCCTTTGTACATTTTTTAAAACCTTTACTTTCTGTCTTAGAATCAATATGAAGTATCCGTTTCAAGGCAGAAGAGCAGGAAGGGCTGGGCAGTTGGGGTTAAGTGGCTCACCCAGGGTCATACAGCTAGGAAGTATTTGGGGCCAGATTTCAACCCTGGACCTCCCGTCTGTAGGCCTGGCTCTCAATCCACCAAGCCACCTAACTGCCCCCTTCTGTATACATTTGAAAGTTAGGATGAAAAGTATTTGTAAACCCTGAAGTGCTGTAGAAATTTGAGCTATCAATATGCTCCTTAGTGCCTCTCCCTTGCTGTTGCTCAGGAAATGTAAAGTGAATAAAACAACCCCATCCTAACAGGACAGAGAGAACAGTGTAGGGACAGAGAAGCCAAGGGGGGGCCGAGCTAGGCCCAGCGGTAGCTCCTGGAGGCCTCCTCTCTAACCCCCCCTGACTCTTCAGCTCCCCAGGTTGTCCCTGATGGAGCCAGAGAGTGAGTTCCGGGACATAGACAACCCCCCGAGCGAGCCAGAGGGGAGCGAAGGCGCCCACTCCCCCACCGCCGAGGCCCCGAGCAAAGCCCAGCACCGTGGCAGCCTCAGGAGTCCCCGAAACTCCAGTGCGCTGTCCTTCCTGGGCCTGGAAGATAAGCTCTCTGCTCAGCAGAAAGCGTCGGACCCGGGGCCCCAGCAGCGTGGCTCCCTCCACCGTGGCGCCACGTTTGAGCCCGAGACCCCCACCGGCCGCTCCATGTTTTCTTTCTACCACCGGGAGAAGCCCACCCGCCGCGTCAGTGACAGCTTCTTCCGACCCAGCGTCATGGAGCCCATCTACAACCGCATGCACTACAGCCAGCTTTACAAGAAGAACTGATGGGGCTCGAGGTCCCTGCGGGCCAGCCCTGCCTCGGTGCCCTCTGTTGGGCCCACGGGTTGGCGCGCGCCCCTGCCACCGCCGCCACTCCCAGCTTCCTCCTGCGGCCCCCACAGAGAAGAGCAAAGCCGAGATCCTGACCGAACTCGGTCCTCTGCAGCGGCCTCCTGCCTACACACTCACTAGACTCCGGAGCCCTTGAGTGCCCCATCCCTGCCCGCTTGCCAGGAAGGTGCCGCGAGCCTTCGGGCCATCCTGAGGGCAAAACTGAGGGCTGCTGGGGGTTGGGGTCACTGCAACCAGGGATGAGTGAGCCCCACTAACTTATCACCCCGGGTTGCTCTCAGGAGAACTGAGTCAGAGCCGACTTTGAGAGCTGCCTCCTTCATTTAAGTTGGAGTCGTGCCCGTCAGGGTAGGCCTCCTGGGAGCCATGCAGTCCTTCAGTGGCGCAGCCCTTGCCCTAACACATCTAGAACTTTTCCTTGGCATAAGCCTCCGGGGCCTCCTTGTAGCCCCACGAGAAGGCCAGCTTTCACCTCTTGTCTCCCTAATAGGACCCAACATCAGCGGCCAGATGAGGCTTCGCCTCTTCAGGTTGGTCTCCTCACTCAGGAGGGTGAGTCCTTCCTGCCAGGCTCACGCAGGGAGTCAGGATGCAGATCCAGGTCCTTTCACTCCAAAGCCACCTCCCTCTGCTTTGGACCCCCAGCTAAATTTCTCAGATGAATCACCTGCCAAACATGGCTCCAAATGACCTTTGGCTGTTTCCAAAAATCAAATCCATCTTCCAAAGAAGAAAAGTTTGTCACCATTCAGGTGATTCAAAAGGACACATGGCAAGCTGAGAATTCCCAAAGAATTGTTCCCAGAGTACTGAGCAATGGCAGCATGTGTTAGAATAAATGTCTGGGCTTTCCGAGGGGCTTCTTTAAGGGACACTATACTCATTTGGGTGTGCAAAATGTAAGCTACAGGTGCTTTTTAAAAATAGGTCTCATGACTTGCTAGGCTCATCTAGATAGTAACTTTCTCCATTGCTATGGGTTAGAGACTGTTTATAGACTTACTTTATCTATTAAAATGACACCTTCCTTCTCAGGTTTTCCATTTGCCTTTTGATTTGGGCTTATCCTAGGGGCAGGGTGATAAAAGAGAGGACCACTCTGGGTTTCTTTCCACCCTGGTACTTCTATTATGCACAACTACAATGAATCTCAAAATCATTTTTTATTACCTTAGTTACATCAATAGAATTTGAGCCAATACCCATAGCACCTTCTTCCTAAGCTTCTTCAGGCTCCCCTTACGGTGACCCTCACAGATGCCTCTTACTCATATGTATATACATACTTTGCTAAATGCAAAAGTTCTACCCTGATGCCACTCAAGAGAATTCCCTGGGAGGAGAAAGCAGAATTTTAGTTTCAGAAGTATTCCTGCACATCGAATCAGTTCCCTGGGAGGAGAACCTGGGTGGGGTCACTTTGTGGGCCTTCATTCACGATTGCTGGTGCTTCCAAGTCTCAGAGATGCCCAGTTTCTGCCCACTGATCTGGCCTATCATTTGACAACTTTTATTCAGTGTGTAGAGACAGGGAGACTGTATTACGTGTCTGGACTGTGAAAATCAGAGACAGGGACAAGGATGGTCAGACACAATTAGGGGGATCTTTGAGTCTGATCTTAAGAAAGGCGGAGATTCACTAAGGAAGGAAGAGTGTAGAGTAATCCAAACACAGAGACGGTAGCCTGGGCAAAGGACAACAGAAAGGGAGAGAAAATGAGGAACTTGAGAGAAGGGAAGGACAAGAAGACCTGAAATTGAGGACACCTGGGCTTCCTTGAGGCCAGTTAGAATTGTGAGTCTACAATGAAAATAACTGAACTTCAGCTTGATGGGAATTGTAGGCAGAGAGACAAAACCTCCCTGCAGCTTGGTCAAAATTCAAGAAAGTGAAATTCAGTTATTTTCAGTTGTAGACTCACAATTCCTTTCTTACCCAGAATCCTTTCCCAGGGCTTATCTCAAAAGTCCCTTCTTTCAACTAACCCTAGTAAACTAGACCATCCCTAACTATTTCTACACCAGGGAACTCCTTAAAATTACTCTTTCACCTCCAAGCCACACTGTACTTACTGTGCTTTCTCTGTGGGAAATCTTCAGGCTCTCTAAGCCTCTTTTTACTGTGTATTTCCTGTCCCACCCTGCTGGGAGTCAATGCCACGGACTGTCCAGGGTAGCAGAATCTCCCTAAATATAACTGCTCCTATGCCTCAACTATTGTAGCTATACAATAAAACACAATATAATAAACTTGTTCAGTCATTTTGAGTCGTGTCTAATTCTTCATGACCCCATTGGGGTTTCCTTGACAAAGATACTAGAGTTTGCCATTTCCTTCTCCAGTTCATTTTATAGAAGAGGAAACTGAGACAAATGGGATTAAGTGACTTGCCCAGGGTCACACAGCTAGAAAGTGTCAGAGGTGACATTTGAATTCTGGAAAATGAGTCTTCCTGATTTCAGGCCCTGCCCTCTTTCCACTGGGCCCCCTAACTACCCATACAATAAGCTTCTGTACAATAAATATGCCTGTCGACTTGGCTGTAGGTTTCCCCTGTCACTTTTTCCTGATATCCTGGAGGATCTTACCTGCATTACTATCAGGGTCAGGCAAGCCTGGTGCTGTGAAGCTTGGTTTCCTCATCTTACTGAGCCACCTAATTTGAAAAAGCCCATGAAAACACTTCTTATTATTATCATAGGCTCTAGATGAATTACTCTTCTGTAATCTTACCCTCTTGCTGAGTAAGACAAGCCCAGAAGCATAGAACCAGAGGACTTTGCCTGTCTCAGTTGAGGATTTAGAGAAGCCTCTGCTGATTCAGTGTATAGGAGAATGGGGTCCAGGGAGCATTAATATTCCTCTGGTTTAGGTTAGCCAGATGGTTGGGGAACCTTAAGACGATTGTCAGTTATGAGGCTATTTGGAATTGGTTATTTTTATGCAAGTAATGTAGTTTGACAGGCCTGCTGAACAACCTCCCTTCAATTTTCTGAAGTTCTCATCAAAAGAAATTAATTTCTTCACTATCTCCCTTTAGAAAGCATCAGTTACTCTAGCAGAGGCACAATCAATTTGAAAGAGTTAATGAGATTAGCAAGTCACTTAATAAGGCCCTATGGGGCTGACATACCACATTGTTCTTTTTTTTTTTTTTTTTTTTTTAATGGGATGGAGGCAAAAGCTGGAGAAGAGACAGTTAGGATCCAAATGGAGTCTGATTTTGGTGGGGACTTGATTGTAAGAATCTGTAGAATGCCAGGTTACAGACAACACAGAATCATTGAACAGGAATAGGAATAAAAAGGCTGAAAGATTACCAAAAGAATGGGAAGAACAATGATTTAAGTTTTGCTGGGGTTGGCTCTTAATTATAGAATTCCAGAGTGGAGAGTGGGCTGCTGCAGACAGTGCCTAGCTACCTAAAGGCCAGGGTTTGGGCCCTTGAAGTTCTCATTGGTTCCTACCAGTAGGACCAGATTCTGGAGCAAAAGCAGGGATAATAAAGATGGTATCCTGCCAGGCCTGAACAGCACTCTTGGAATTCCCAGTAAAAGTGCCAACTGAGTTTAGCAACAGAGAAGCAAAAAGATGGGCATCAGGGGAGAACAGAAGGGGACTCGCATAGTTTGGAAACAGGAAATAAAGCAAGATGCTAGATGTGTGTGTGTGTAAATCTGGTCACCAAAAGCTTTTGGAGAAAAACTTTCCGGGGATCCTGCTATACCAGACACCTATGAACTCTGACCATAAGTTGTCCCCTTTCTCCCCAAGTCATTATGGAGAATGCAAAGGTTGCCATCCTAGAAATTTTATTCTATAGTCACAAAACATAACTTCAGAAAGATCCATCCTCTGGGGCTTAAAAACCTTCTGCTTACATATAAGGACCTAATATTAGGACTATTAAATATTAGAGCTGGATGGGATGTTAGTGATTATCAGGTTCTATCCCTTCATCTGAGAAAAGTGGAAAGTAAGCCTGGGAAGAGGGCTTCCCTAAGGTCAGAGAAACATACCCAGGATTTAAAGCCAGTTGATCTTTCTCCAAATTCACTTCTAATTCCATTATGCCATATTGCCCTTGACTTTGGGGGCAGTTGTATTGGATACCTTAGACCAGAGGTGGTGCCACACCACAAAAGATACCCTCAGAATATGGAGAACCTCTGAGCCACTGAAATGCCACATTTTGCTAAAGTTTAGGGAAATAGGCCATACCTAGAGAGGGTGGCCCATGGGTTTTGTAATAGCGTTGATTACATGCCAAGATTATCCTGATTGGAATGACGACATACTGATCTGGGAAAATGTAAACTCCCTAGAGAAAGGAGTTAGGTGGTGGGATGGGCATTGGGGCACATGGATTAAAAAGCTCATGGAGGACAGGGAATGATGCTCTATTTCTGTCCTCCTAATCTATCCCAGTCTAGACAGTGTTCTATACATATTAAGTGCTCAATAAATATATGGCTGACTGACTAACATAATTTACTAGGAAAGAAACTGATGCTAGGTGAATGACTTAGAAGGAATCTGTTCTCTTTCGAGCAAATACTGCCGACATACTCTTAACAATACCTCGGATCCCAATGCCTCTTCGGGGTGGCAGTCGAGCCTGCCAAAAGTGCTGGGCTAGCCCCTGGAACACCATAAGGGCTCCATGAGACGCCTCAGCTACCGACACCTCATAGAAGTCACAATTCAGGGTCAGAGCCAGAAGCCGCCCCTCCTCAATGGAAACTGCCCGGTGGTGTCCCAGGTCCCTCTTGTTGCCCACAATGACAATGGGCACTTTCTCAGGGCTCTGGCCTTCCTTGGCCACCTTAATGAACTGCACTTTCGTGGGAAGGATGTGGAAACTGGCCCTATCGCAGATGCTGTAGACCAAGATGAAACCATCTGCCCATTGGATCCTCTTCTCTTCTGTGGAGTGCTGGTCATCCTGACCCTGAGAAGAGGAGGAAAAGAAGTTGAGATTGGATACTAAGAGGGTAAAGAACCACTGAAAAGTGGAAGGTGAATCTGTGGATCTAGGGAAGATTTAGATGCTACAGTTCCTTCTTTTTTCTAAGGTACTGGTCAAGGGCAGATAGGCATTTTTAACTTCTTTCCTGGTAATTCAGGAAACCTGGTCTATCAGACTTTAAAATATCATCTCACTCCCTCCCCTTTCCTAAAATATCTTATTCCCAAAGGCTCAGGTTAAATATGAAAGGAAGATAGAATCTTCTAGAAGAGTCCCCCTCCAGTGCCCCTCTCTCCTTATCCCATTCCACTGCTAAGGGCTTTCATTTGCAATCGCCTCCCATTTATAACTTATTTATCCTGTATACAGTTACATGACATACATAGTTCTTGGCATGTTATCTCCCCATTATAACATGAGCCCTTTGAAGTCATGGACCATGTTTCTGCTTTCCTTTATATTCTTCGAACCTGGCACATAATAAAAACTTGAAAAAAAACCTCTTACTTTCTTGGTCTTGGTAACAACTCTAAGACAGAAAGGCAAGAGCTAGGCAAACAGGATTGTGACTTGCCCAGGGCCACACAGGTAGGAAGTGTCTGAGGCCAGATATGTAAAAAATAAATGTTTAATGGGCAGAATTTTAGAGAAGAACCTTAAATGCCATCTAATCTGAGAATATTAGGTCATCTAATGCAATCTCCTCATTTACAGGTAGAAAAGCTGAAGGCAGAGAAGATGATTGTCTTGCCCAAGGTCACAGAACTAGTAGAACCATTGCACCATGTGGACCCAGAATCAGGAGCTGCTAGAATCTCTGGGGAGAAAACCTGCTCTGATGAGTGTGTCATGGCTGCGTGGCTCGCTCTTCACGAGGCATGAATGGGGAGCAAGAGGAACAGGAAAGATGCCACATAGGTCCCCAACTGCCAGCTGGGGCAAGGGGGTATCATGGAATAATAGCTAACGTTTTTAGTGTTGTAAGGTTTCTAAAACACTTAACATATGTTTTCTCATTTAGACCACACGACTACCTTGTAAGATAAGCACTACAAAAAACTGTTATAGCCCCCCTTTAGAGAAGGGGAGACATCCTTAAAGAGGTTAAGTGATTTGCCCAGGGTTACTCAACTAGCAAGTGTCAGAAATAAGATTTGAACTCAGATCTTCTTGAGTCCAGTGTACTAGTCAAGAACTCCAGGCTTAAGAGAAGGCTTGTCTGGTGCCCTTGCTCTCTTGTCCCCAAGGGCTCAAGATGAAACCTCCATTCGTCTCTCATTCCACTAAGGAATTGCTAATCCCTGCTTGTGAGGGTATACTCACATGGGAACTGGGGAAGTCCCAGATGTGGAAGAGAATTTTCCTGCCCTCCACGTCCAAGCTTCGGCTGTAGATTGATTCTGCGCCAGAGAACAAAAGACACCCTATTTTTCAGTCCTTTCCACCAAGCCCCTTTTCCTTTTCTATTACCTTCTCATCTTTACCACACTGATTCCAAGTCATCTCCAGGTCTCCCGTGATAGCAAGGAAGTAAGCATGGAGGGAGCACAAGATTTGGATATTGAAAGTTCAGAGGACAAGGGTTTTTCTTCAACACAGCATTTTTATTTTCTCCCTAAAATACAAACTCTCTGAATAGGAGCTACTTATTTCTTTATCTTTTTACCCCTACTGGTCAGTAGAATGTCTAACATAGAGCAGGCATTTAAACTCATCTAGCATAGTATTTTCTTCAGAGCTGCAAAAATAATCTTGTAACATCAATGGTGAGGAATCTTTGTTCTTTGAGAGTAGACTTGATTTTTGGAAACAACCAAAGATCATTTGGAGCCAAATCTGGTGAATAAGGTGGTAATCAATCTTCCAAGCCAAATCAAGGCATGTCTATAAAGTAAGGAGATATCCATGGCTCCTAAATTTGTTCTGGAGACCCCGGAAATGTTTAGTAGCTGTACTGGTGCAACGAGCCTGTAAATTCTCTCTCCAGAAGATGACTAAGGGAGATAATAGTCATCGGAAGATATCAATTTTGATGACCAATCTTATCACCTTCTGCTCATGCCTCTTTCCTTTTTCCCTCTCTATATCTCCCCGTCCCTGCCCATGTCAAAGGAACCTTTATGACATTGGCCTGGGATTGGTCACTAACCTACTGGGGAAGAGTAGATCTTCCAAACATAGATGGATTCTCCAGACAGGTAGGATAAGTGTCTCAAAGGAATGGCTCAAACTAAGAGCTAGATTTGGTTGTTATGACCAGGATAGAGGCAGTAAAGAAGGTTCACCAGGGAGCAGGACAGCCAGGTAGGACTGGACATTCTGACATCAAATAAGAGAAGGTTCATATGTTTATGGACGTGTTGAGCACTGTATGGAGCTGTGGTGGCTGGACAAGACAGCAGCTGCTAGTCAAGAAAAATAAATTAGAGAATCCTAACTATGAAGAAAGAGACAGAACCAGGGTTAGAGAAAAGCAGGGAGCTCAAGGAGAGATGGAGGCTTCTAGAGGAAAGGCAGGACTTGGAGGGGGTTTCCTGAGCTCATAGAGGAAAGGAGACGAGAGGATTCTGAGCATGAGGAGAACATTATCAGTCTCATTAGCAGTTTGGTCCCCAGGAGGGTCATAATTAGGGCTGGACACCGGAGGCTGTGCCAATTATCACTTCTGTCACTTCCTCATCCAATTAACCAACACATCCCATTCTGTTAAGCAGGCCACGTTTTCTGCCCTGCACATGGAGGAAACAATCAGCAACATCTGCCCAGCAACAGCCAGGCCAGGACTCACCCAGGTCCCCATATTCTCCAATGAATCGTCTGGTCAGGAAGCGAACAGTCAGGGCTGAAAGGGAGAGAGAAACAGAAGGTCAGAGAGAGAAGCCATTTGGGGGACAATATATCATCCATATCGCCTAGGACCCTAAGCCCTGAGAGAGCTGCTTGTGTTCCAAGGTCTTTCTCACAGAAGGGCACCCATTGAGTGCTAACTGAACTCTGGACCAGGCATAGTGGCAGTAACCAAGGCGTAAATGGTCCAGATGGGTGCTGTGTAACACTTGGCAGCCAGGGGCGTCAGGCAGATAGTCAATCTGTCAACAGGTTCCTCTCATCCGATACCAAATGGCACTCCGTCAGCCTTCCGCTTCCCAGGTTCTGCCCCCAATACTCCTTCCTTTCAAGACAAGCTTGTGTAGGATGGAGGTTCTCACCTGACTTCCCGACATTTTCTGCTCCCATCACCAACACGTTGGCTTCCATGGTAAGGATGCTGGGGTCAGGTGTCTCAAACAAGGTCCTACACTCCAGGGTAAAGCTGGCACTTCTGCGCAAGGGGAACCGGAGGACCATCGGGAGAGCCAGCCTTGCCCTTTTGCTTGGGCTGCTGAAGAGACTGAAAGGCAGACTCCCTTCCTGGCCGGGACACAGGTAATCAACATGGGTCATACCATTTCTTGGGGAGGGGGGAAGTGAACGGGAAAGAGGGGGAGGGCACGCACCGAGCACCTATTACTAGGGAAGACTGCCGCAGTGCGTAGGTGCGGAGGGTGTAACACTACACAAAAGACACCTAGCAAGTACCCAACTAGAGTGGGCAACTCGCACAACCAGACCCCCTCCCACCCCCATGGTCCTGGACAGGCTGAAATCAGCTCAAGGAGAGAAAAGAGGAGACCGCAGGCAATGCTGATCTTTAAGGTTCACAGGATGTCCCATGTTTTGAGGGGTCGGGGACCTTGAGAGGGGAGAGAAACATGGCGACTGGCATCTCAGGCAGCTATTGGGGAGGAACAAGGGGGCTCATTAAAGGCCTGAGGTTTATACATATATATACATACATACATATATATACATATATATATATATGTAATCTACCCAGAAATAATATCTACCTATATATCCTCATTGAGAGAAAGTAGGTAGGACTATCTATTGCCTCTCTGATCCTCCACCCCTTGTAATTTCTTTTCCTGCAATATGGTCCTTGATTTTCATTTAAATATCACATCGTTCACTGTGAGTTCTGTAAAGATGGGGGCAGACTCATGCTATACTTATTCCTAAGGCTCTGCACTCCAGAGATAAGCTGGGGATCCAGGCATCCCAGCC
>NC_058131.1:600712815-600764576 GCF_016433145.1 Gracilinanus agilis | reverse complement strand
TTCCTTCCTTCCTTCCTTCCTTCCTTCCTTCCTTCCTTCCTTCCTTCCTTCCTTCCTTCCTTCCTTCCTTCCTTCTTTTCCTTCCTTTCCTTTTTAATTCTTTGTTATAAAGAATAACCCACAAGAAGAGAAGAGGGAAAGGGTTATAGGGAAAATCTAGATGTTATAAAAACAAAATATATTAGTAAAAAATAGTTATAATCTATGGTTCCACTGTCACCCCACACCCTCAACCTGCTTAATTCCTAATCCAACCCTAGGTGACTACTGTTTGCAGCACTAAGTATAGTCAACTCTATCCCTTTTTAACTGACTTCCTGCTTTATATCCTTTTTGATATAGGAATATGAGTAGTTTGGAGCTCTGAGCAATGTCAGGGACTTTTTGGAGAAATTTCCGTTATTTTTAAAGGGAGTGAGTACCTTTCTGGCTGTCATAAAAAAGGGACCTCCAGACTTTTCATGTGTGTTTCATCCTATCCTGATGTGAAGTGTCTGGTTAAGTTCTAAATTCCTTCTGCCTCTGAGCCCTTGCATCCCTTGTGCTGTCTTTCAGCTTCCCTCCATGAGGATGAACAGGGCATCATCCCCCGGGCTATGGCAGAAGCCTTCAAGCTCATTGATGAGAATGACCTGCTGGACTATACTGTGCGGGTGTCCTACCTGGAGGTGTACAAGGAGGAGTTCCGAGACCTGCTGGAGGTGGGAACAGCTAGCAGAGATATCCAACTACGAGAAGATGACAAAGGAAATGTTGGTGAGAAGCTCTTTATGATTTTCCTTGAGTATGATCTTCCTAGGTCTCTGCAAAGGCTTTATTATTATTGGTTGAGCCTTCTCTAGTTTTTCTGCTTCAGAAAACAATGGCTCCATATTCCTCATAGACCTGCTATATCTCCACTTGGCCTTATTATAGTATCAGGTGCCCCATGTTAAGGGGAGATAAGCAGCAGAGAGTGGCTTTAGGAAGAACAAGATCCAAAGGGCAATGCAGAAATTTCTTGCTTTGGCCTTTATCCCTCTGGACCAAACCCAGGTGCATCTATATCCCTCTCTTAGCTTATGTCTTGATTTTCCCACAGGACAATGCAAGCAATGCAGTGTCATGGAAGTAACATCAATGAATCACTTAGCACTCTGAACCTCTTTGGAGAAGAGGGGGAGGTGGATGAGATGACCTCTAAGGTCCTTTGAAGGACCACCATTCTTTGATTCTGTTTCTTCATTTGGTTTCTACCTTTTTCCCTTGAGTTACTAATAAAATGTTTCTCTTTGTAGTGCTGTGTGGTGTGAAGGAGGTAGAAGTGGAAGGTCTTGATGAGGTGTTGAGCCTGTTAGAAGTGGGCAATGCAGCTCGGCACACGGGGGCCACTCACATCAATCGTCTGTCCAGCCGTTCCCACACTGTCTTCACAGTGACCATGGAGCAGCGTCGAGGAACTGGTCGCCTGCCTCGCCTTCCCTCCATGGGTCCCATCTCTGGCCAGCTTCTCTCCTCCAAGTTCCACTTTGTGGACCTAGCAGGTTCTGAGAGGGTCCTGAAAACAGGCAACACTGGAGAGAGACTGAAGGAGAGTATTCAGATCAATAGCAGCTTGCTGGCCCTGGGCAATGTCATCAGTGCCCTGGGTGACCCTCACCGCAAGGGCAGCCATATCCCCTATCGGGACTCTAAGATCACCAGGTGTGTGAGAGTCTATGTCTCCTTGCCTTTCTCTTGTCCAGTGGGTCTTTTTTTTTTTTTTAACATTTTTTAATTTTTATTTTGAATATTTTCCCCTAGTTACATATTTCGTGTTCTTTCCCTCTTCCCCAAACCCCCTTAGCCGACGTACAATTCCACTGGGTTTTATGTGTATCTTTGATCAAGACTTAATTCCATATTATTGATAGTTGGTCTAGGGTTGATCGTTTAGAGGCTACGACCCCAATAATATCCCCATCAACCCATGTGTTCAAGCAGTTGTTTTTCTTCTGTATTTCTACTCCCACATTTCTTCCTCTGAATGTGGCTAGTTTTCTTTCTCATAAGTCCCTCAGCCTTGCTCTGGATCCTTGCATTGCTGCTAGTAGAGAAGTCCATTATGTTCGATTGTACCACAGTGTATCAATCTCTGTGTACAATGTTCTCCTGGTTCTGCTCCTTTCACTCTGCATCAGTTCCTGGAGGTCTTTCCAGTTCACATGGAATTCCTCCAGGTTATTATTCCTTTGAGCTCAATAGTATTCCATCACCAACAGATACCACAATTTGTTCAGCCATTCCCCAATTGAAGGATCATGTCCAATGGGTCTTGTTGACGTGGCTCCTGGGGGCATTTCTGTATCAGTCATGAGGTTCTGGGTTCTGATCTGGTCCCTGGGAACATACCTGTGAGCATCAGGCAATCAGATTCCACTTCTAGAAGCAGTATCAGCAATGGGTAATGAGAAACAGGGGCAGCTAGGATAAGAGGGGCCAGGCCTGAAGTCAGGAAACACATCTTTCAGAGTTTAAATCTGGCCTCAGACACTTACTAGCTGTGTGACGCTGGGCTAGTCACTTAACCTTGTTTACTTTGGTTTTGTTCATATGTGAAATGAGTTGGATAAGGAAATGACAAAGGACTCCAGTATCTTTGCCAAGAAAACCCCAATGTGGGTCATGAAGAGTTGGACTCAGTAAATCAAAACAATAAGAGCTAGACAGGAAGATCTGAGTTCAAGTCTTGCTTCTGGCAAAGTATACTGGCTGATTGTGAGCAAATCACTTAATCTCTCAGTGATCTTGGCACGTCTCTTAATATTATAAATTGCCAAGAAGGTGTCAGCATGTATTAGTGTAGGATGTTTGCCCACCCAGGAGTTCCCAATATTAATGAAATCATTGGTCCGGTCCCCATTTTTAATGTTAATGGTCAGCAGGTTAAGAGTTACTAGAGTTGAGGGTGATGGAGGCAGCTGGTCTTTGATATCTGGACATGAGGTAGCAGAGGCTAAGGAGGTGATCTATTTCAGTAAATGGTATCTATAAAGGGATCTTTCAAATGGAGATACTCCATTGTGTTCCTTGCTGGAGACCAGGATGGCTCATTATGACCACAGCCCCAACTTTTCCTCTGCCTGATTTCCCATAGGATCTTGAAAGACTCTTTGGGTGGAAATGCCAAGACTGTGATGATTGCCTGTATCAGCCCTTCTTCTTCAGACTTTGACGAGACCCTCAATACCCTCAACTATGCCAATCGGGCCCAGAACATCCGCAATTGTGCCAGGATCAACTGCCGGCGGGAGCCAGAGCATGTGGAGGAGCTGCACCTGCAGATCCGAAGTCTCCAAAAGGCCCTGGAGCAGCGGCACCGCTCAGAAACTCGCATCATCCACAGGCCTGAACCAGTACAGCGCCAGTCTCGTGCTCCAGAGCCATCTTCCCGCCTCGCAGCAGAGTGTGCCCGCTACCGGGCTTGCACGGATTCAGCCTACCACCTCTTTCTGGAGCTTCAGGGAGAAGCAGCATTGTCTGAAGAGATGACCCAGAAGATTCGGGAATGGCTTTGTGCGGTGGAGGGTGAACGCAGTTCCTTGAGCTCTTCCTCAGGTCCTGACAGTGGCATCGAGAGTGCCTCAGTCAATGACCAGTGTCCCCGGGTCCCTGGGGCAAAACCGTCTAAGGCTCAGGTAGGAGACCCATGGGGGAGTGTGGCTAGAGGCCCCTTGGGCGTTGACTCTGAGTCTCATTTTCAGGGCAAAAAGGAGGCACCATGGTATAATGGAAAGGACATTGGCTTTAGATCCAGTGGACCTTGAATCCCGGCTCTGGCATTTACTTACTGTCTTTGTGACATTGGGCATGTCATATCACTTCCCTTGGCCTCAATTTCTTAAACTGAAGTCTGTGAACTCTCGTCTTTTTTTTTTTTAAACCTTTAACTTCTATGTATTGGCTCATAGGTGGAAGAGTGGTAAGGATGGGCAAATGGGGGTCAAGTGACCTGCCCAGGGACACACAGCTGGGAAGTGTCTGAGGCCAGATTTGAACCTAGGACCTCCTGTCTCTAGGCCTGACTCTCCATCCACTGAGCTACCCAGCTGCTGCCCCTCTTTTCTTTTTTTTTTTTTTAAACCCTTATCTTCTGTCTTAGAATTGATGCCAAATATTGGTTCCAAGGCAAAAGAATGGTAAAGGCTAGACAATTGGAGTTAAGTGACTTGCTCAGGGTCACACAGCTAGAAAGTATCTGAGGTCAGTTTTGAATTGAGGACCTCCCATATCCAGCTATGAATATGCTTTTTAAAAATATTTTGATAACTTTATTCCAGTATAATTGATTTTCTTGGTAATCAAAGGTATTTTATTTTATATAGTTAAAAACATTATTCTGAGGAGTCCATAGTATTTGCCATTGTGCCAAAGAAGTCCATGACACACAAAACATTTAAGAACTTTTAGACTAGATGATTTCTAAGGTCCTGTCACACTCTCAAATCTCTGATCCTAAATCTGTGCTATGTGAGGAAAAGGTAATATCTGGGAAGAGTTTATTGAAATTAGATAGATGTTCATTGAAGTACTAAAAGAGAAAAAAGTGTTAGAGATGGTACCAGAACTAACAAGGATCTTTTGCAGCTTAGGAACAAAGAAAGAATGTGAACTAGAAAGAGAAAAAGAGAGGCAGAAGTAGAGAGGAGGAAAGACACAGAGACAAAGAATAGATGGAGGAGAGAGAGAGACAGAGAGAGAGAGAGGCGGAGAGAGAGAGAGAGAAATAGAGAAGAATTAACGGAGAAGAATGCAGGCTTTAAAAGCAGAAAGGGCAGAATAGGTGTGGGGAAAATGAGAAAAAGATGGCCTGAATCTAGATAAAGAGTATAAAAAGCAGAGAAATCTCTGGGAATTATTCTCCTTTTTGAGATGCACTAGGGAAAGATATACATGCAAGGACCCCCTTCCATAATGCCATTTAATTTTTTCTCCAAGGAACATGAAGGAGGTGGGGATCAGCAGCAGTTGCTAAGCCTACAGAGCCAAGTGGCGCGCCTGGAGGAGGAGAACAAAGACTTTCTGGCTGCCTTGGAAGATGCCATGGAACAGTACAAGCTACAGGTAGGGCTCTTTGCAGATTTAGACTACTTAGCACAGTGCCTCGCACATAATAGGTACTTAATAAATATTTACTGATTGATATTGACTGAACACAAATCGAATGTCTACTTCTCCTAATTCTTCATGTATTTGATCCCCAGTCATATTTAACGGCTCATTTAGTCTTATTGGGACTTTTTGCACTTATTTCTATGACCTCTTCTGGTTTGTGGGTAGTTAGTAGGATGGCTAAGCAGGATTCTGGATTTCTGAAAGCCCCAGGTCTGAAAAACTACACCCCCCCACCCCAAGCCTAGTTCATACATATGTGGGCAAAAATATGAGGTCAAGGGGCTCAGTGGATATGGTACCAGGCCTGGAGATAGGAAATCATGGGTCTAAATCTGGCCTCAAGCACTTACTCCCTAGCTGTGTGACCCTTCCTGTTTCTTCATCTTTAAAATGGGGATAATCATACTTGCATTTCTTACTTCAAAGGTTTTGTGAAGTTTCCTTTGTAAACCTTAAAGCTCTGTATAATTGTTAGCTATGATTGTTATTGTTTTTATTTCTAATGCATTGTAGAGTGATCGGCTTCGAGAACAGCAAGATGAGATTGTGAAGCTTCAGTTACGACTTGAAATGGCCAGGCCTGGCTGGGGACCCACAGAATTACTGCAGGGCCTTTCTTTGGGGGGGGACCATTACCTTCGGCCCCATACAGCCCCTCTGGAGGCATCTCGATCTCATGCCCTTGGCATGTCTCCAACTCCCTTAATTCCTGGAAATGAGAATGAGAGCACTCAAAAAGAAGAGGTAAGGGACAGGGATAAATAAGAAGACTTAGTTTTAATTTTGATAAGTCCTCTTTGCTCTGGAACTTGGGGTGCCTTCACATCAGAAGAAAACTATCATATGGCAGAAAAGATGAGGAAATCCCTTCTTTAAATCCTTATGGATTTCATCCTAGTCTAGCACCAGTAGAGGACACAAGTTAGGGAAGATGGCAGTAGACATTGCTCTACTACACTTGATTTCTCCATGAGTATTTTTTCTAGCTATGAAATACTGATGATTCTTTTTTGAGTGACCCCAGATTCAAGGGTGAGATTTGATTAAGATGGGGCTGAATACCACACAGTAGGCCAGTAAGATGCATTTGTCATCTTCCACCTTCTCTTATCTCTCTGGGTAGATTTTGTTCTCCAGTAAAGGAGGAGAGATGGCTCTGTCCAGTGTTCCCAATCTTGAAACCTACTTCTCAGGAGTTGAAAACTGGAGGCTTAGGAAGCCTACTAGAATGGAGGCTCCACTAAAGGCTTATGGGGCTAAGAAATGGGAATGAGATACTTAGAAAGCCTTAGGAACAGCCTTTATAACATTATTTCTCCCTGGGACAGCTGATTAACAAAAAAGAAAATGAGGATGAGGGACTGGAAATAGCAAAACTTGGAAGTCATTCCTCTTCACCCTCAGAGGAAGAAGAAGAAGAAGAAGAAGAAGGAGAGCCTAAGAGGTCTTTGCATCTTCGAAGGTATGCTATGATATAATTAATTCTGTTAGAGGCTAATCTTTTCTGTAGGGGCCTAGAAGTTTCCCCAGGTGGCAAGAGATCAAAAGGACCTTTTTAAAAAATTTTAATTCCCCCTCCCCAATTTCATGTGAAAACAGTTTCCAACATTTTTCAAAGAATATTGAGTCTTAAATTCTCTCCTTTCCTCCTTCCCCACCCTTAACCCCCTTGAGATAGATGGTAAGCAATCTCATATGGAATTTCATTTTTGCAATCATGTAAAACATTTTTCTATATTAATTCTTTTGTGGAAGGAAACTGAAATAGAAAAGAAATTAAGAAAGTGAAAAAAGTTTGATTTGGTTTAGTTTCAGACTCAGGTCTTTTTCTCTGGAAGTAGATGCCATTTTTTATCATGAGTCTTTTGGGGTAGTTTTGGATCATGGTATTGTTGAGAATAGCTGTTATTTATAGTTGAGTATTTTTGTTATTGTACAATGTTCTCCTAGTTCTGCTTATTTCACTCTGCTTTAGTTTGCGTCAGTCTTTTCAGGCTTTTCTGAGCTCTTCCTGCTTGTCATTTCTTACAGCACAATAGTATTCCATTACAATCATATACTATAAATTATTCAGCCTTCCCCAGTTGATGAGTATTCTCTCACTTTCCAAATCTTTGCCTCCCTAAAAGAGCTGCTTTAAATATTTTTGTACAGAAATAACTTTCCTCTTTTTGTTTTTTAACCTCTTTGGGATATAAATCTAATAATGGTATTTCTGGGTTAGGGTGTGTGTACTGTTTTATAGCCCTTTGGGCATAGGTCCAGATTGCTCTCCTGAATTATTGAATCAGTTCACAACTCCTCCAACAATGCATTGATTTCCCAGCTTTCCCATATCCCCTCCAAGTTTTGTCATCTTCCTTTTCTGTCATAATAGCCAATCTGATAGGTATGGGGTGGTACCTCAGAATTGTTTTAATTTGTATTTCTCTACATAATGGTAATTAAGAGAATTTTTTATATGACTATAGAAAACCTTAACTACTTTGTCTGAGAACTGTCTGTTCATATCCTTTGGCCATTTATCAATTGGGGAATGATTTGCGTTCTTATATTTTAAATTAATTTCTCTGTATTTAAGAAATGAGGCCATTATTAGACTTGTAAAAAACGTTTGCACCATTGTGTGATTACTGTGTATTACTTTCCATTCTATTTATTGATGTTTTGTTTCTGACCTCCACCTCCCCCAATTTCTTCTCTTTTCTATCAGCCCCATTCCCCTTCTCTTATCCCCATCCCCCTTCTATTTTCTTGTAGAGTAATATGGCATTCCATACCCAATTGATTGTGTATGTTCTTCCCTCACTGAGTCAGTTCTGATGAGAATAAGGTTCACATTCTTTCCTCCCCACCTCCCCATCTTCCCTTCCACTGTGAGTGCTCTTTCATGCCTCTTTTATGTGTTTCTATTTTTTCTTTTTCTTCTCCTCCCAATCCTTTTCTCATGCCTTAATTTAATTTTTTATATCATCCCATCATATTCAACTTGCAACCTTGTGCTCTGTGTATATTTCTTAAAAAGGACAAAAGTTTTTTGGAGTTATAAGAATCATCTCTCCATGTAGGGAAGTATACAAATTTAACCTTATTGAATATCTTTTAATTTCACTTTCCTATTAACATTGAGTTTTGTATTTGAGAGTTGAATTTTCCATTCAGCTCTGGTCTTTTCATCAGGAATATTTGAAAGTCTTCTATTTCATTGAATACCCATTTTTTTTCACTTGAAGGATTATGCTCAGTTTTGCTCAGTAAGCAATTCTTGGGTGAAGTCAAGTCATCTCTTCTTTGCTCTCTGTAATATCATATTACATGCCCTCGGATCCTTAAAGCTGCTCAGTCTTGTGTTATCCTGACAAATATCCATGATATTTGAATTGTTTCTTTTTGACTGTTTTTGATATTTTCTCCTTGACCTGGGAGCTTGGGAATTTGGCTATAATATTCTTGGGAGTTATCCTTTTGGATCTCTTTCAGAAGGTAATTGGTGGATTCTTTCTGTTTCTATTTTGTCCTTTGGTTCTAGAATATCAGGTCAGTCTTCCTTGATGATTTCTTGGAAGATGATATCTGAGCTCTTTTTTTTTGTTCATGACTTTTAGGTAGTCATAATTCTTTTTTTTTTTTTTAAATTCTTACCTTCTGTCTTGGAATCAATATTCTGTATTGGTTCCAAGGCAGAAGAGTGGTAAGAGCTAGGCAATGGGGGTCAAAGTGACTTGCTCAGGGCCACACAGCTAGGAAGTGTCTGAGGCCAGATTTGAACCTAGGACCAGTCTCTAGGCCTGGCTTTCAATCCACTGAGCCATTCAGCTGCCCTTAGTCATAATTCTTAAATTATATCTCCTGGATTTATTTTTCAGGTCAGTTGTTTTTCTCATGGGATAGTTTAGATTTTCTTCCATTTTTTCATTCTTTTGATTTTGATTGTTTTTTTTATGTCTAATGGAGTCATTAGCTCCTGTCTAATTATAATTTTTAAAGCATGATTTATTGAATGAGCTTTCGTACGTTCTTTTCTATTTGGTTAGTTCTACTCTGTAAAGAATTCTTTTCTTCAGTGAATTTGTGTACCATTTTTTCCCCAAGGGCGAATTCTATTTTTCAATAAGTTTTTCTTTTTAGTGCATTTTTGTATATCTTTTTCCATTTGGCCAATTCTGCTTTATAAGAAGTTATTTTCTTCTTTGGATTTTTGTGCCTCTTTTATCAATTGTCCTATTCTATTTTTTACAGTATTCATTTCTTCTGTATTTTTTTTGGTGCTTCCTTTACCAAGCTATTGACTCTTTCTAAATGATTTTCCTATATCACTCATTTCTTCTCCCAGTTATCCTCCTACTTCTCTTATTTGATTTTTAAAATCCTCTTTGAGCTTTTCCATGAATTCTTTTTGGGTTTGAGAGTGATTAAAATTTTTTGGAGGCTTTGGATGTAGCAGTATTGACATTGTTATCTTCTTCTGAGTTTGGGTCTACCCTATCACCAAAATAACTTTCTGTGTTGAGTTTCTTTTTTGTTATTTTCTCATTTTTCTCCCTTTTTCTTTTTTAGTTTAAAAAACTGTTAAAGTTAAGCTCTGTAACTCTGGTGAAGGGAGAATTGTTCCAAGTTTCAGGTTCTTTTGCAGCTGCCTTCAGAGCTGGCCCTGGGAATTTATCTACTTTCATTTCTTCCAAAGTGGTATGATACAAGGAGAAGTGTGTTTAATACTGTTCATGCTCTGTGAATAACCCCAAGCATTCTTTTACGCCTTGGAAAAGTGACCAGGGTTCCCTGCTCTTCTGGCTGCAAGTTCTGGTATGTGTTGGTGCTTCTCCTCATCCTGCAATTATACCTCCAGAATGCAACCTGGTTCTTTGTACGGGCAATGCAATGAGAATCTTGCACCCAGAGCCAGCAAAGGGACCCCTATAATTTTATGAGCAATTGTTCAACTTCCTTTACTATGTGTGGTTTGAGAGTTCTGGAAGTCTTGGCTGCTGCTTCAGCTGTGCCCAAACCCTTTTTCCTCCATGGGGCCTGTCCCGGTGCACTGGGCTTCATCACCACTCTGGTGTACTAGATCCCATGGCTTGGCCTTTTAAGTTGTTTTGGGCTGAAAAATTATTTCACCTTGTCCTTTCATGTGTTATGCTGCTCCAGAATTCATTTTAAAGCATTATGTCTTTGCTTTTTGGAGGGCAATTTGAATCAGGGGTTCCTATATCTTCTCTGCCATGTTGGCTCCATCCCTAAAAGGGCTTTCTTGCTGTATAATTATTTTTTTAATTAAAAAGCATTTCTTTTTTCTCTTCCTCTATTCCCTAGTGCAAAAAAAAAGAAAAGAAAAGAAAAGAAAAAGAGAACAAAAACCTTTATAAACAACATTAATCAGCCAAACAAAACACATTCCTATTTTGACCAAGTCCAAAAATGTATGTCTCATTATGTATATTGAGCCCATCTCTTCTCTTGTCAAGAAGTAGGAAATAACCTTTCATTGTTGGTCCTCTGTAATCATGGTTGATTATTATATTGATCAGAATTCTTAAATCTTTCAAAGTTGTTTATTTTTACAATGTTACTGACATTGGATAAAGTGTTCTGTTCACTTCACTCTGCATAACTTTATATCTTCTGAAGGTTCTCTGGGATTGCTTCCATTAATGCTTTTTCCACTGAAGTGATATTCCATCATGTTCATATACTTGAATTGCTCAGCCATTCTTCAGCTGATAAGTACCGCCTCCCTGTCCCCAGTTTCCAGTTTTTTGCCACCACAGAAAGGGTAATCTGTTGTTGTTTTATTCTTACATTATTGTCTTCTCTCAATTAATTGGCTCTTCCTAGGATGCCATACCAGAACTATAAAGTATTTTTATAAAGGCTATAAAGCCTTGTTCTCTCTCTAATCTGCCATTATCTTTTTCCTGGCCTTTTCAGCAGCTTCCAGAACTGAATGCTTTAGGTGATCATGACCTTTGGCCCTCTGATGTAGGTCCCAATACCTTTGGAGGCTTTAGCTCTAACCCTTGTTATTCCCTTGAATGGCCACATTTTGGGTAGAAAGGGTATATATACTTCTCTGGGTCTTGTCCTCTAGAAAAGGCATTGGGAACTGGAGCAAGAAGGAAGCCATCCAGTGCCATGGAGAACCTCACAGTGAGAATAAAGGCTTGGAATTTAACCTAGAGGAGCTAGAGACTTCAGCCCATATAACCAGAGGTGAGTGGAGCTATCAACATTGCAATTGGAAGTACTAACCCTAACCCCCATTTCCCTACCCCAAACTCCCTTCTTTCGCCAGGACACCGTCTTAGGTAGAGGCCTTCCAGCTTTGTCCTGCTGTGGGGGCCCTGGATAAGGCTTTCTGTACGGACTGCAGTTTCTCAAATTGATTCTTTTTAGCAGTAAGCCACCTTTCTCTCTGTCTCCTATTCCACTCTTCCCCTTGTCTCTGAAGTGTAATGTTTAATTTCTAAGTTGGAGACTTTCACTAGAAAACTTTTGCTTCCTGGGCTTCCTTTAGCCGTAAAGTGGGGAGGGTGAAGTTCTCTTTGGGGAATGTCATCCTTTCCCTAGATTATAGGATCACAATTTTAGAGATCTTAAAGGTCATCTTAATTTTACAGAGACCTTAAAATGGTTTAAATGTCTTATCCCGAGTCACATATCTAGTAAATGTCTGAAATAGCATTCAAACTTAATTTTCCTGACTAAGTCCAGGACTCTATATACTATATTACTCCTCCTCAGCAATTCTTAACTTTTTTTTATGTCTTAGATACCTTTAACAGTCTGGGGAAGCTTATGGCCCCCTTCTCAAAACAATGCTTTTGATGTATAAACTAAAATACATAAGATTATAAAGGAAACCAATTATATTGAAATAAAAATTTTTTTCCCATCCAAGCTTAGGTACTCTCTGAAATTGTGAACCACACATTTAAGAACTTCTTACCTAGGTGAAGTCAGACCCCTGGAAGGGAGGCAAGGTGGCTCCAAGACCCCTTTTCAGAACTCAGAAAAAATTTTCTTCTGCCCCAAAATCATTGAATCCTTGGGTAGAAGGCAAGAGTGGAAAAGGGGAACAGAAACTGTCACAAATCCTTCTTTTTCCCTTAGTCCTCTCATGTCTTCCTCACTCAGTTTCTAATTTTATGCTGTTAAACTGATGAGTAGTTGACCCTTTCATATTCTCCTCTGTTCCCTTCAGCAACCCTGGAGGCAACTCTGAGCATCTGTCATTTTGGGTTGTTACAGCAACTGTTAGGAAAAAGGAGCCATCTGGTTGTGGACAAAGCCTCTCTGTCAGGGCCTCTGAGTGGCGTCTGGCACAGGCCCAGCAGAAGATCCGGGAGTTGGCCATTAACATTCGTATGAAGGAAGAACTAATTGGAGAGCTTGTCCGAACAGGTGATAGGGTGGCTCATGATCTCTCTCTCTCATTGCTTTTGAGTAAAGGGTAGTTCAAATAGACTGCCATAAAATATAGTTCCCTAGCATGCTTGGTTGTTATTTCCCTTCTTGGTGGTTCTACAGAGGGGTTCAGTCTCTTGCCATAAGGGTACCTTTTTGTAGACTTAGCCCTAGGAGATGCCCATAGGGATTGGGTAGAATAAACACTCCCCTAGACAAGACACTAAAGTGATGAGTGATAGAGATGGTCAAACCTGGGGCCTCCCACCCCAGCTCATGACATCTTGTCTACATGGTGGGTTTCTAGGGAAGGCAGCCCAGGCCATGAATCGGCAGCATTGCCAGCGGATTGGAGAGCTAGAACGAGAAGCTGACCAGGTGCGGGCAGAGCTGAATGAGGGCCAGAGGCAGCTTCGGGAGCTAGAGGGAAAGGAACCTCAGGACCCTGGAGAGAGATCCCGGCTGCAGGAATTTCGCAAGAGGGTTGCTGTTGCCCAAAGCCAAGTACAGGTTGGTGTCCAGTGGAATATTAGTAAGTCATATGAAGCGATAGTAAGGAGGAAATTTTTTGCTGACTATATTTTAGTTCCTAAGTAAGAGATTCTTTGGAGTCTGGAAACCTGGTTTCTGCTCAGATTTCATGTTACTTTGGGAAGTCACTACTCCTTCTTGCCTTAGGTTCTCCATCCACTTAATACTGAATCTTTTCAGGGATTTCTTATAAACTCAGGGATGAGTTTATAAGAGACTAAAAACTGTAAAAAGATGCGACTGTTGGTTATGAGGAAGGTACTTTGTAATTTTTATAGTACCTATAAATTACTGTTTTCATCATTATTATAATGAGGGTATGATGGATTTTTAAGCACTGAGGCTAATAGTATTTTTAAACCATAAACAGATTAGAAATTGAGAAATGGTTTCTGGCTTATAGATATAAGGAAGGAAAAGGAGGAGACCCAAATGGTAGTAGAAACAAATTGTCCTTTGCTATCCCCAAAGAAAGGTGGAATGGCCAGAAGTCAGTTTTCTGGAATGGGCACAATAGGAGACTTAGATTTAATATAGTGCTATAAAGCACTAAATTATGAAGTTTAAGAAGTACTTTCCTTAAACTGGTCCTATGCAATTGGGAATTTTTATTTGTTCCTTTCACGAGTTACAGTGATTCA
The DNA here is from genome assembly GCF_016433145.1 of Gracilinanus agilis. NCBI lineage: Eukaryota > Metazoa > Chordata > Mammalia > Didelphimorphia > Didelphidae > Gracilinanus > Gracilinanus agilis. Next base: position 600,750,867 of record NC_058131.1, on the reverse strand, counting down.
AAAAAGTTACCTACTGGCCAACCTTCTATTGTTGAACCTTTCCTGCCTTTAATGCTCCTTAGCTGCGTGGCCAAAATGGGTTAGATGTGCCTCAAGCAATTTTCTAGAACTTATCTATTAGATTATGGATAGCATGTGGTCAGCTTTGGTGGAGATAATTCTCACACTGGGAATCCTCTACACCAACAAAATCATAAAATATGTATTCAAGTGTAGATGTGGGTTATTATGACTTAGACTGGTTCTCAGGCAACAGGCATGTACTTGGTAAGATCCACCAGAGCTTGCATTTCAGAGCTATGGCCTTAATCCTCTCTATGTCCTGATAAGGTATCAGAGTAGGATTTTAGTGCAGTAGGAGCTGGGTAGCTTAAGTATATTTCCCATATTTTATAGAGTTAATGTATAGAAATATTTTTTATATCTAAATAAATTGTATGTGTGTGTGTACTCTATTTGAGAAAGGTAGGTGGCTCAGGATTCTATCTAGCTGACACATATATAATATGTAGAAGCATATATGTGGGCACTCACACACATATACTACGTGCTATCCATCCATCCATCCATCCATATATATGACATTTAGGGCTCAGGAGTCAATCAGACAATTTTATTAAGCATCTTCTCCTTTCCAAGCATTGTACAAGGCTAGAGATACAAAGAATCCCTTTCCTTAAAGTGCTGAACTTCTTTTGTAGGAGTCCATGTATACATTTATAAGATTGTATAAAATAAATACAGAGTGATTTGAGGGGGCAGCACTGGTAGCTGGGGATGTGGAAAGGTTCCCCGTCATATGGCTAATAAGTAAGTAGCAGATGTTAGTGTTAAATAGTTTCAGTTGTGTCTGATTCTTTGTGATCTCATTTGGGGTTTTCTTGGCAAAGATATTGGAGTGGTTTGTCATTTTCCTCTCCAGTTCATTTGAGAGAAGAGGAAAACTAAGGCAAATAGGGTTAAGTCACTTGTCCAGAGTCATGTAGGTAAGATTTGAATCTTCCTGACTCCAGACTGGTTCCTATTCACTGTGCCACTTAGCTGCCCCATCACCCAGCTGCCTTAGCAGAACTAGGGTTCAAGAGGGCAGTCTCTGATTCCATGTTGGTGCTATTTCCATTATTTTCTGTATCTCCACGAATGTGACGTCTCCGTGAATCCCATGCCAGAAAGGCAACTGGCCATAGCTTTGGGGCTGCTGACTAATCTGTCCATTGACACAGGTCCTGAAGGAGAAAAAGCAGGCCACTGAGCGCCTGGTGTCACTGTCAGCTCAGAGTGAGAAGCGACTACGAGAACTGGAGAGGAATGTGCAACTCATGCGCCAGCAACAAGGGCAGCTGCAGAAGCGGCTTCGGGAAGAGACAGAGCAGAAGAGGCGTCTGGAGACAGAGATGCACAAGAGGCAGCACCGGGTCAAGGTCAGGGTCTTCGGGGTTTTGTGCCATGAGCCTGCGAGGCAGGAGCTGGTGACAAGTCTGGAGTAGAGGTTGGGGAAGATCAGACAGCAGGAGCCAGGGTGGGCAGAAGGGAAGAGCCAGAGTGGTTAAGAAGAGAATGAAGGGTAGGGCTTGATTCATATACGGCAGAGCCAGGCAAGGGTGAAACAGCCCCCTCTGAGGCCAGGGTGCCATCACTGGGAAATCCCAGAAGATTCACTGGTTAAACAGGGTATCTACAAACTTGACGTCTCCCTGATCTGTTCCAATCCCTTTCTTTTGTCTTCTGGCTCTGATCTTTCCTTTAGGAGTTGGAGCTCAAGCATGAACGGCAGCAAAAGGTCCTGAAAATCAAGACAGAAGAGATTGCAGCCTTCCAGAGGAAGAGGAGGAGTGGCAGCAATGGCTCCGTGGTCAGTTTGGAGCAGCAGCAGGTACCTTTGGTTCAGAAGTTGCTGGGTAGGCCCTCACTGACCCCTTTACTAAGTCACGTCCTGAGAGTCCAGGGGCTTGTATTGATTGGGTTTCAGAATTCTTTAGAATTGTGATCCAAGTTGGGGAGTGAGAATTGATGACCATTTGGATTGAGGCAGAAGTGTGGGGTTGATACGGTCTAATATCTCTTTCCTTACTTAGAAGATTGAGGAACAAAAAAAGTGGCTGGACCTGGAAATGGAGAAGATTCTGGAGCAGCGGAGGGCTCTAGAAGAGCTGGAGGAGGAACTGCGCAAGCGGGAGACTATTCTGGCTAAGAAGGAAGCTCTGATGCTGGAGAAGACGGGACTGGAGAGCAAGAGACTTCGATCTAGTCAGGTGAGCTCAAAGTCAGGGACAACAGGAGCAAGAAGAAGGCGGAAGACAATATCTCCTATTAGGGAGAGAAGTTAGAGAAGGCTTTCTAATTTGGGATTCCTACATAATCATCAGGAAGATGCTCAAGGACCAGATCTTTAAAGGGATCTAAGTTCTCAAGTTCCTCAAGTTCCATTAAAATATTTACTTGATACCTGCTGTGTACATTGATCTGAGTTCCATAGGATAAGTAGAAAGTGTGATCTCTTTCCCAGGAAATTTATAGTGTTGAAGAAATGCCTAACAGTTAGGTACAAAAATTAGGCAGCACATGATTAAGTGTTAAAATATATAGACCATAGGTATTTATAAACAGCTATGGTATGGAAAAAGAGTACAGGATTTGGAATTAGAAAATCTGAATTCAAATCTCAATACTACCACTTTGTGCCTTGATTTCTATGTAAAATAAGGATAAACTTATACTACATCACAGAGCTATTGTGAAAATCAAATGAGAATGAATTTAAAGTGCTAGTAACCACTAATTGCTATATAAATATAGGTAATTAATCTCATTTTAGAGGTCAGAATCTGTTACTGAGCTATCAAAAAAAATATTTTATTTGGGCTAATGTCAAGATCCACCTTCTCACTCTGCCATTCCATTCCTCCCCACTCTCAAATTGAAAACATAAGAAAAACAAAACCCATTACAAACATTGTGTAATCGAGCAAAACAAATTTATCCAGAAATATATTTACAATGTCTATCAGGAAGTGAGTAGCATGTTTCATCATTAGGGCTCTGGAATCCTGGTTGGTCATTCATCACTGATAAGAGTTCAACACAATAGAATTCCATTGCATTTATATACTATAACTTGTTTATCCATTCCCCAATTTATGGGTACCCTCTCAGATTTCCGTTCTCTGCCACCTCAAAAAGAGCTATATTTTTGTACATGCCTGGGGTTTGTTTTGCTTAAGACTTAATATCTTCTTTAGACTATCTGTAATTCCCTCTACCCAGTTCTCTCCTTTTTCCTATTTTCCTGTTGAGTAAAATGTGTCTCTACCCAATTCTGTATGTGTGTGTATATATTCTTTCTCCATTTGATCAATTCAGATGAGAGTGAGGTTTGAGTGTCAGCTGTTCCCCCCTTATCCCTTCCTTCTTGTTTATTTAATTGTCTACTTGTGCATCTTGATTGTGTGAGATAATTTTCCCTAACTTTCCTTTTCCCTTCCCTTCCAGTGTATTCCTCTTTCTCTTTTCATTCTTGACATCAAGATATAACAGCCATTCCCAGGTCTTATCTAATTGGACTCCCTCTGTAAAACCCTGATGATGGTAAGGTTCAGAGGGAGCACGTGTATCATTTCCCAATATTTGAAATTAAGCTGTTTATCCTTGTTTAATTTATCATTGTTCATTCATGTTTACTTTTTGTGTTTCTCTTTGCTTCTGTGTTTGAACTTTCAAAATTTTTCTGCAGCTGTGTTCTCATGAGGAATGCTTAGACAATCCTTTATTTTATTAAAAATCCATTTCTCTGCAGTAGCATTATACTCAGTTTTACTAGGTAAGTTATTTTTGGCTGTAAGTCCATATCCTTTGCCTTCTTGAATATCATATTCCAAGTTCTCTGCTCCCTTACAATGGTGGCTGCTGCATTGTGTGTGATCCTGACTGGCTCTGCAGTACTTGAATGATTTCTTTCTGGATGCTTGTAATATTTTTTCTTGGACCTGGAAGCTCTGGGTTTTAGATATGAAGTTGGGAATTTTTATTTTGGAGTTTTTTCCAGAAGGTGAACGGTGAATTCTGTGTCCACTTTGCCAATTCTTGTTCTAAGAGATCTGGGGCAGTTTTCTAAAAGAAAAAGATTTCTTGAAATATGATGCCTAGGCTCTTCTTTTAGTTGAAGTATTTACATATTATAAGGATTCATTTCTCCCCCTTCTCTCCCTGAATGTTCTCCACATCAGTTATTTTTGCTATGATACTTTACATTTTCTACTTTTTTGTTCTTTTGACTTGATTTTAACATTTGCTGCTTCAGGAAGTCATTAGTCTCTATTTGATTCATTCTAATTTTCAGGGAGTTTGTTGCTTGGGCAAAGTTTTGTACTTTTTGTGCCAACATATTAATTTGTTTCCCAGTTCTTTCTTTCCTCCATAGCTCTCATTTCTTTCCATTTTCTCCCTCAAGTGCTCTCATTTAATTTTTAAGAACATTTAAAACTTAAAAAAAGCCTTTGTGCTTCATCTCCTAGGAATTCTAGTTGAGTTTGTGTCCAAGCTGTGTTTTTCTTGGAGGCTTTGCTTGTGAATGTTTTAGAGTCATTCTTATCTGCCTTTTAGTCTTTCCCACAATAAATTTTTTTTTTTTTATGGTGGGATTCTTTTTTTGTTTGCTTCCAATGCTTAGACTATTTTCTGACTTTGGACAGTGTCAGGATTGGGCTCTATTTTGGGGGGTGGTGATGGTAAGAAGTGCTTTTGTTATTTTCTTAGTTTGAGTATTATATTATTCTAGGATCTTAAGGACAGGTCAGAGACCTATAAACTTTCTCCCAATGTGCATTTGGTGGGGATGCAGAACAAAGTCTGCCTCCCACTATGAACTCTGCAAGTTCCTAACCAGGGACCAAGCCCTCATCATCTGACTGGAAAGCTTTGTTGGTTCAAAGTGGCAAAACTGTAGGCTCTCCTTTAGTCTATGAATCTTGCCTTGGTTATCCCTCTGGAATCTGAGCCAGATATGGAAGTAAGGCCCCCTACTGAGTCACACTGCTGCAATTGCTATTGCCACTGATTCTGAATCTCCTTTTTCTGTACACAGACCAAGGCCCCACTCCTCTGATATGCCAATCATCTTTGCAGACTCCCTTCTCACTCCACATTGGATCAGTGACTGGATCAGGGTAGTAGGTGACAAAGCTACCAGTTAACACCTATGCCCTTTGCAGTTTTCTAGTATGGGTCTCAGATTTCCCTTAGTTTGTGTCTGGGACTTTCCTGTTGAGCTGGTGCTCAGCTTTTCTCTGGACCCTGGATAGTGCTTGGGGGACTATGCATTCCTAACTCGACTCAATCCTTAGTGCCTAGAGACCTCTTTCATCTTCCTATCCCTGCAACAAAAGGCTCTGGTGACTTTTCTTTTAGTTTTTCCATCAGAATTCTTGGCATATTTTCTAGATCTTTTTGGAGTCTGTGGAGGGGAGCTCCTCACATTGGTTTCTATCATTCCACCATCTTGGCTCTGCCATACTGAACTATCTCTGAAAAGAAGGAATGACAAGGCTTTTACTAAGCTGTTCATCATAGTTCCCCTAGTAACAACTTCAATAGCTCCCTACTTGTTAGGTTAACAAATCCTACTGTTCGACTCATATGACTTTCCAGGCTGGCCCCACCTTTCCTAGCCAAACCATTTTTTGTTATTTCACAATGTGCAATGTTAAGTTTAATGTCTCACGGACACGCAAGGCTCATTCCTACTTTTGTGCCCATCGTATTCCCTTGTTATGGCCTTCCTTTGTGTATATGCTAATCTTTCTGCAAGGCATAGCTCCAATTCTGCTTTCTCCATGAAGTCTGTCATTGAGCTTCCCCTTTTCAGAACTTAGTCTGAGCATACTCCTTAGTACTTAAAATGCCTTATATTGTTTGCTTCTATTGCATGGGTGTTCTTAACATTGGCTTCCTGGGAACAGGGCCAGTGTTGAGTCTAGTAAAAGTGCTTCTATATTTATTGTTCCCTCCTCTTTCTCTGCAGGCACTAAATGAGGACATTGTGCGAGTATCAAGTCGATTGGAGCATTTGGAAAAGGAACTGTCTGAGAAAAGTGGGCAGCTCCGTCAGGGCAGCGCCCACAGCCAGCAACAGATCCGTGTAGAGATTGACAACCTACGACAGGAAAAGGACTTGCTGCTCAAACAGCGACTAGAGATTGATAGTAAACTGAGGCAGGGCAATCTGCTGTCCCCAGAGGTATTGTTCTACTCACATATGAACTTTTCCCAGTTCTTTTGTAGAATGAGGATCCCAAGACATTGAAGTTCCTAACCAACTGACATCCTACTAGTTGTTACTTTCCCTTCTATCTTTTTTTTTTTTAAACTCTTACCTTCTGTCCTAGAATTGATACTGTGTATTGGTTCCAAGGCAGAAGAATGGTAAGGGTTAGGCAATGGGGGTAAGTGACTTGCCCAGGGTCATACAGCTAGGAAGTATCTGAGGCTAGATTTGAACCTAGGACCTTCCTTCTCTAGGCCTGGCTCTCAATCCACTGATCCACTTAGCTGCCCCTTTCCCTTCTATCTTGAAGCAAAAATAGACTAGTAATCACATTAAATTTTATAGTTTTTGGAAATCTTTGAGTGGAGGCTGGGTAACTTGTCAGAAGTGTTGTAGAGGAACATTTCTTCCAATTCAGCTTGATTCTAAGAGGAGCTCACAGTATATTTTATGCATAATCCCTTTCATCTACCTCCTTTGTGGTTAGAAAGACAGAGTATTTGAGAGCACAACCTAGGATTATGGAATGGAAAGAGCACTGGAAGAAGAGTCAGGATACTAGAGACTTGGGTTCTAGACCTTGCTGGTTTGCCTTTTTTGTCTCTTTTGCCATCTATAAGAAGTGAGAGAGGTAGACTATGTGATCTCAGATCTGTTTCAGCTCTGAAATTCCATGATTCCATGAATTCCAACTCAATTTTTACAAGGGCTGTAGTTTAATAAAGAGAGCCGTCGAGGGTACATTTAAAGTACGCCAGGTTTTTTCCTATTTATGAGGTATCTTTCCTGGAAACCCAGCCATTGTTCACTCAGGGAAGATAGATTGATTATAGCTTGTGATCATAAACAAAGCCAGGCTGGCAAATCAGTTACAAATAAGAGCAAAATACTTTTTGGGGTCATCTGAACATTTTGGTGCTTGTTAGTTTGATAGCACTGGTTCCAGTAGCATCTCCCAAGAAGCTTCTCAACTAATACTTGGGCTTGTTGGGCTGGGATCTGCCTGAAATATTCCATCTGACGGAAATAAGCATCATCTCCCTTTCATATAGGTACTGTCACTTCCCCAGCTCTTGCTTTCTTGTTTGTGGCATTTAAATTAGATGTCAGGAACCATATTTTTATTACCGAATATTTACTTTTGCCCACCTCAAAATAGGCCTTTCATAGAGTAAATTTAACCACTGGTGGTTCCCTTAGTATTTGTGATCGGAAGGGCTAGACTATTTAAGAGCAGAGCCTAGGAATAGGGAAAGAGCACTGCTTCCAGTGTCAGGAACTAGAGACTTGGGATCTACACCTTGCTGGTTTGCCTTTTGATAATAAACTGAGGCTCTATATTATTTCCCCAAGAGTTGATGTCTGTACCCCTGCAGGAGGAAAGAACTCTATTTCAGCTGGATGAGGCTATTGAAGCTCTGGATGCAGCCATTGAATATAAGAATGAAGCCATCACATGCCGTCAACGGGTACTACGAGCCTCAGCCACCATGTTGTCTCAGTGTGAGATGAACCTCATGGCCAAACTCAGCTACCTTTCTTCCTCAGAGACCCGGGCTTTGTTATGCAAGTATTTTGACAAGGTAGGTCATTTCCTCAAACTCTCCAAGTTCTCATCTAACCTTCAACTCCATGGGATATTGCACTGGGTGAGAGGCTAAAAAAGAGGTATCAAAGAATAGCAGATTTCCTTAATTGGTGGGTCCGAACTTAGGATAAACCACAATCCCCAGGGACTCCTTAGCCCTCCCTTTTCCACAAAGCCTCTTTTCACCTAAATCCAGTGTTGTCTATAGGCTGAAGCTGAGTGCCATGTCTTCACGGCTTGTTTCCCACCCCTGATTTTTCTGACCAATATGAGATGGTCCCGGTCTAGAAGATTGCATTTAGGTTCTGGGTCTCCAGGGGCAAATAAGCCTTAAGGTAAATCATAGAAGGGTGTGAGAGCATGAACAGCAGGTAAGGCAAAGCTGGCATTTGGGACAGGTGGTAACCCTTCGGGAAGAACAGCACCAGCAGCACATCGCCTTCTCAGAACTAGAAATGCAATTAGAGGAACAGCAGAGATTGGTGTATTGGCTGGAGGTAGCAGTGGAACGGCAGCGACTGGAGATGGACCGCCAGCTAACCCTGCAGCAGAAAGAACATGAACAAAATATCCAACTCTTGCTCCAGCAGAGCCGAGGTAATACTAATTTAATTCGCTACACGGTATTATGGTTTTTATTATCTCTGCATCTCCTCCTACTGCTCCTCCCTCTACACACCTTGCCTCTTAAATCCAGAGCACCTGGGCGAAGGACTTGCAGGTAGCAAGAGGCAATATGAGAACAGGATCCAATCTCTGGAGAAGGAACTAGGCCGGTACATGTGGACAAATCAGGAACTGAAGCAGAGGCTTAATAACTTGAATCCCACAGGACAGAGCAAAGGTAAAGTTTATAGTTGGTTACTAGTCTTGATCTCAGTTTCCCTTGGGGATATTTAACCTAACTGGTTACAGAAGTATAGCCACCAGCCAAATTTAAATGACTATTTTTTGGGTATCTTAAGAGGGAATCCTTTTGTGTAAGGGTTGGACTAGATTCTAAAGTCCCTTCCAGTTCCCAACTAATATGAATACCCCATCAACAAGTTTGGAATGCTTCTAATTTTGCTTATTTTTTCCTCCCTTTGGACATCAAGGCTGAAGGAACCATATATCCCTCACCTTTTTTGGCAGTGATGTCACCTCTATCCTATAAATACAAGAGTAAGTATTCTGTTAACAATTCTTTGACAAAATTGTGCTCTTGATAACAGGAGGGGAGAAGCGGATGGTGTGCATTGAGAATAGATCATCCTTTGCTACTGGAATGGAAGAGGAGCCTGGCATAGCTTCTGAGCAGTTCTGGCAGTCATCACTTAATGAGGGAACTCCTAAAGCCAGGGAAGAGATCCGAGATTTAGTGCATGCACCATTACCATTGACATGGAAACGCTCATCCTTGTCAAGTGATGATCAGGGGTGCCTAGAGGAGCTCAGGCAGAGAGAAGGATCTGAATCCCTGTTTGGAAGGATGTTGCCTATGGGCGAACCACTTCTGCCTCGGAACCTGGGCCACTTGCCCAAGTCAAGACGAGAGTTACGAAGAGCCAGCCAAGGAATGATTGATGTTAGGAAAAACCCAATATAGACTAAAATCCCAGGGCCTGCCTCAGAGGTTGAGATCTAAGTGTGAAAAGCATTGCACCAGTGGATAGAACTATGCTATTAGACGATCAGTGAACTCATGGTCTGCTGAAGGATGCTAATGCTCAAAGGAACGCATCTACTGGAAGCTGATACCAGTCTGTGATTTTGATTACCTATAATATATACAGCTGGGACTGGGGATCTTGTAAATGTATTTAAAAAGCATGTTTATTATAATTTTGTAATAAATAAGCTTTAAGGTGAGTTTTAAGAACCAAGAAATGGAATTGCAGCTTGTCTTTTTTATCGGTATGACTAAAACAATGGGGGGGGGGGTACCTTCATTGTAATTAAGATCAGGATATGGCCAGCACAAAGGAAATAATTTTTAAAAATTACTTCCTTATTTGACACTTTCAGCTTAGGTAAAGATAGGTGAATATAAGAGCAGGGTATTTCGGATAGGGCTAAATATAACGTCTAAATTCTTTTCTACCCCAACACTGACATTCAGAAACAAATTCACCTATAAACTGAGAAAGATTTTTTTTTTAATCCCTGAGGTAAACTGTTTTGAACTCATAGGCAGAGTCCTATATACATTTTTCTGAAAGGTAGAAAGATGTTTCAAACACAGAAATGTGACTTTCAAAAAGTATTACTCTGGAAAACACATACCCTTAATGGCAAGCAAATAAGTTTAAGATTACAACTGACCCAATTCTAGACATGGGGAGGATTAGAAACATAGTAGAAATAATAGCTTATATTTACATAGCATTTTACAGTTATTTCACTTGGTGATCATAAATCTGTTAGATATAGTGTTATTTCCAATTTTACAGTTGAGGAAACAAGCTCTAATGTTAAATGACTTGCTTAAAGTCATTTGGTAATGAGTGGTAGAGAAAGAATTTGAACCTAGGTCTTCTGACCTCAAGGCCACTGCTTTTTCTACTGTGTGATATTGCTTCTGTACATCGAGTCCAGTGCTTCAAGTAACAATTTATTATATTACACAAAGGAAATGCAGACCATTTTTCTACTGCATTAGATGCTGCCTTCATGATCTCAAGGTACTACTTGCTCTTTCCTGGGTAAGGTGTGGAGCAAAAGATGGAGGAATTGAATGCAGGAAATAATAACCCCCAAACATTCTAGTGAGACTCTGAGGACCAAGAATGGCAGAACAGGCTTAAAGCCAGGTTTTCAACCCCTTTTTGCTTGGCTTTCTCTGCCCTTCCTGGTATTCTCTGATTATTTAAAAGGGCCACAAGCATTACAGAAATCTTTCAGCTCAGGCTTATGGAAGATGAACAGGATTTTCTGGCATTATTTCACAAATTCATTCTTCACAGAAGACTGTGAATGTCTGATACAGCTGATGAGAGTCAGTCTTTAGACTGAAGAGAGACAATAACAGAGAATTCCTGTTGTGACAGGCAAAAGTGGCCTTGGATAAAGTTAGTAATGGCTATAACCAAGTGACTACAACCCAATTTTACTAGCTGAGCAGCTTTTTCCGAGAATAAGTTCTATTAATGGGGTGTCTTCGGGAGATTGCTATGTTGAAAGGAGATTCTTGGTTCGTAGTACTTGGAAATACATCCATCTCTTCATCTGCAAAAAGATAAAGATTTAGAATAAGTCACCAAGTATTGGAGAAATGTAGATATAAAGATGGGTAGAAAAGTTTAAAGAGTACAGTTACATTTGTAGGACACTATACAGGGTTAGGTTCAGACTTAAAATTTCTGACTACAAACTTTTCATCAGCTACTCTAATCTTGAACAAGGATTATTGAAGTATTCATCTACCTAAAGACAAATAGAAGGGGAAGCAAATAGCCAAGTAACAATGATATAAGTTCAGTTTTTCATTTCTCCTAACCTTTACCATCAGTTTGCTTTCTCAGAACTCTGGGCTTAGGCTAATTTACATGATTTATTATTTTAATGCTTGTAGAGGCAAAAGAATGGTCTAAATTATACCTCAGTGACTTTAAGTCTTTATCACCTCTTGCATTCTCATTTAGTATGGCTAAAGAAAGAAATCCCATCTACCCAATGCTGTTAATAGGCTGTTAATTCCTCAGGTCACTAGTAGAATATCCCTTCTGTGGTGGGATGAAAAAGAAGGAATCTTATTCAGAATAGCCACAAAAATCAGATTCTGCAATTCCCTTTCCTCCTTGTAGACTATATCACAGAACATTAAAATATACCAAATGTTTGCATTCCACTCACCTTAACTCCTGAAAAAATTTTTAACTGACAGCTCTGGGCTATCCTAATTCCTAATACCTTATGCAGAGATACTCAAATATGTCTATGCTGGAGTTCCCTATATTGATGAAATCAGAGGTCCAAACTAAAATAGATGTTGGATTGGATTGGTAGTCACAAAAAGGCGGCATTGACAAGAGTCCCCAGGATTTGCCAATCAATAATATAAGTTACAGTTAAGATGGTTTACCTCTAATATCCTTTCGCTGAAAGGAAGGTGCTTTTCCTTGATACAGTAGTGGAGACTGGGTCAGTGCTCGAAGACCACTAGCAGAGAGGCAACTTCTCACAGCACCATTAGCATTAGGTGGAGTAGAGCCTAGAGACAATACACCACAAATACATCATCTGGCCCAATGCCTTGACACATAACAAGCACCTAAAAATATTTGCTCACTAAATGAAAAATACATTGCTGCATTCCCCTATGGGCCCTGGAAACAAAAAATATAAGCAAACTTATCTTTTAAAAAATTCATCTCCCAATACTGCCTGTTCACTCAGCACAATTCCTAACAAGAACCAAATAGGAAGAAGACCTCAAGCATATATTTACCTGAAACAAATACTTCATCATCCCCAGTGGAGGAAGACTGTCTTGTACTTCTACCTGGAGATTTTCTTTCTTCACTAGTTTTGCTGTCGGCAGAAATGACCTGGTTTCCTTGTTGGCTGCCACAAGTTCTTTTGGTTTGGTTCTCAGTTTCCTTAGAGGAAAAGGGTCTTTTCCTAGAGAACAATCCAAACTGCCCCTTTGGAAAACTGTCCTCAGTTCTAGGCTCACTGTCACTAGAAGGTGACTGATCTGGAAGCCGATATATTCCCTCAAGTTCAAAATCCCCCAAGAGAGGAGTTTTGCTAATGCACTGCTCAAACACTCTCTCCTTTCCCTCTTCTTCAAGACCAGATATGTTGCCCAAGAGATCAAAACCTCTTTCATTTCTCCCACCACAGGAATTAATACTGCTGTCCACTGCCTTCTTTTTTCTTGGCCAATCTTGGATGGTATCAGGAGTGGTCTTCCCTTTGTGCCTAGGAGATGGTGTCCAGGGAACCCAAACATCTCTTGGGGAAGGGGAGGTGGTATTAGAGGCACAGTGAGTTGGAGTATATGACTGACAGATAAACATCTGCCCACCACTCTTGCCTGGGGTACTATGAGAACGAAGACATGGAGGAGAGATATAAGCAGCTTCATGTTGGCTCGGTTTACCCTGAGGCAATGTGCACCCAAGATCAGGAAAGTTCTCTCCTCCTTCCAGAGATGTATCTGCCTTGTTTTGGTTTTCAGAATTGACAGAACTGGAGTCTACCCTTTTAATACGAAGTTTGGGTAGGCCAGAGGCTTGCATCTCTAGCTCCACCTCATATGTTGGAGGGCTAGGAGAAATCACTTTCAGGTGGTCTTTTGAAAGCTGAGGTGAAGCTTTTGGATCTGCTAGTCTTGCTGCAGCCTGTCTCTGCCTTCTATCTGCAGTACAACGCAGGGCATAGGAAGGTCCCAAAGGAGACTTGGGCCTAATGGGTGGAGAAGTCATCTCATATGTAGAAGGCTGTTTACAAGTAAGAGCCATCTTTAACCCTTCAGCTGGTGTTATACAAGTCTCTGAGTCATCACTGCTCTGCTGTTCTGTTGTATTCTGGGTAATGAGTAGAGGAGAGGAATTAAACCATTCATACTCTACGCCAACTAGAGAGTGAAAATGTTCATTAGGAGAAAATGAAGAAAGGTTTACTTTTTTCTGTTCCTTTTTAGGGGATGAGGTGATAGTTGCTGTATCTCTTTGTTCAACTGTAGCATAATCAGAGGTATTGAACTGGTGAAGTGACACATTTCTCTCAAGGATGGAATTGTTTCTATTCATATGTTGTTTCCTGGTTTTGGAAGGTGGTGGAGGGAGGCAATTGCTTGTTTTAGTTAACCTTGAACTCTTTCTTGGAGTTGAGATAAGGCCACAGGCAAGAGGTGCAACTGTCAGATTTGGTGATTTCTCTAGCATGCTCCAACTAAATTCTCTGAGTCCAGGAGGAGAATCCACAAAAGATTTCCTAGTTGGAGTCTTTACTGAAGCATTGTGTGGTGGAAAATTAAATAGTTTTTTTTTTTGGGAAGAAATAGGTGGCGTGAAAGCAGCAACCATATTCCCGGTTCCTTTTATGTTTTGGGCACTTTTATCTTTTAATTCCTTAATATTTTCCACTGGCTGAGAAATTGTATGTATGAGAACATTTGGATTTTGATTTCTCTGAGTTAGAGGTGTTACTGCCATTATTTGGCCAGGCCTTGTTTGAGATGTAGAGGCTACTGATTTCTGAGGTGGTTTCTGGGAATATTTAATGGGAGTCATATAGTTAGTATTAGTGGTCTGGATAGTAAATGGGAGCTCAGCTCCTACACAAGAAACATTGGCTAGACTAGAATTCCTTTGAAGTGACCAAGGAGGAGTCTCTAAAAGTTCAGGTGTCTGACTTCTTTGCCTTTGGGGAGTTAACTCCATCTTCTCAAGAGGAGAGGGGAATTCTTTTGCCAGGGAGCTTTCCTTCCTTGCCACAGATAATGATGCAACTTCTAAATCAGATGAGAGGTCTTCTGTAGAATTCTTAAAAGCCATCTGATCTCCTGATATATTTTTTGAAATATTTTTTCTTTGTTTTCTTGGAGTGTGAGATGCCATTTGGGGTGTTCGAGGGGATCTCCTTAGAATTCTGTTAACAGGGGTTCGAGGCTCCTGGTCATTTTTCCTAGGGGTCTATAAAGAAAGTGACAATCATTCCAAATCAAATATCACAACCAATGCTTTTTGACACAAAACTCTTAAGCCAGCCAAACTGGTAGGCTTATAACTGACATTCCTATAAAGGCCCATTTAAGAGATTCACAGGATAGAGAACAGGAAAATTAGGTTTTGACCACTCGATTCCAAGTCTAAAACTGTCAACTTCCACCATTTTTTTCTCCCCAACATTCTAAAAAATTGATTATCATATACTTACATTCTCTATAAAACTTCAAAACATTTTATACAGTGCAACTAAAACATTTTTCTAGTTGTTTCCTGATATTTGATTCAGAACCATACACTATTCAAATGAAATATCCATTTCATACATTGTCTGACAGCTATTTCAATCTGTTGGTCCTTTTTTATGCCACCTTTCACATCTTGCTCATATTGTTATATAACCAAGGATATTCTGTCTCCTTATCTCTCAGCTTTTAAAAATCAATCCTCAAATATTTTCCCAATTATTGTTATAAAAATTGTTCTCCACTAGAACTTTACCCATATGCCTTAACATGGTGTCAAGGTGAACCTGTGTTTTTGAGCACTTGTTCTCTTTTTGGTCTCCTTTGCAGGATCATCCCCTAAGTCCTGTCTGATAATCTCACAGGGCTCCCTCCTAAATCATCTTCCCTTCCTTGTGTGCTTTTTCACTTGGTGATCTCATTAGCTCCCATTGATTCAGTATCATCTCCATGATTCTCAAATCCATTTAATCTAATTAACCTCTCTGCTGATCTCTAGTCTTGCATCCTCAAATGCTTATTGGACATCTTGAACTGGATGTCCCATAGACATCTTAAAACACAGGTCCAAAACTGAATTCATCTTTCCCACCCCAAAACTTTCCCTTTTTCATTTCCTATTAGGGAAAGGACTGAGAGGATTATGAGGGAACTACCATCACTCAGGCTTGCAACCCAGATGTTATCCTCAACTTCTCACTCTCTAACCCTTTATATCCAATCTGCTGCCAAGTCCTGTTGATTTACCTTTGTATCTCTCTTGTACACATCCCCTTTTGTGACACTACCACTTCCCTATTACCTTATGCCTGGGCAATCACGATAGTCTGTTGGTTGGTTTGCTTGCTATGAGTTTCTGCCCATTCTAAGTCACAATGATCTTCCTAAAGTACAGGTCTGACCATGCCATTCCCCACTTACTCAATAAACTCTAGTGGCTCCCAATTGCTAGGATCAAATATAAAATTCTATGTGGTCTTTAAAGCCCTTCATAACCTGCCTCTCCCTGCCCCTCATCTTCCCAAACTTCTTACATCTTACAACTCTTCCCCTTTCTCTTCCCTTGTACTCTTTGATTCACTGACACTGGCCTCCTTGTTGTTCCCCAAAGAAGCCACTCCCATCTCCTGACCCTACACACTGTCACTGGCTCTCTCCTATGCTTGGAATACTCCTCTTCTTCATCTTCAACTCCAGGCTTTCCTAGATTCCTTTTGGCCTCAGCTAAAATTCTGCCTTCTACAAAAAGCCTTCCCTCTGTGGACTATTTCCAATTTATTTTGTAAACAGTTTGTTTGTTTAGAGTTGTTTTCATGTTACTCCATTAAATTTTGAGTTCTTTGCTTCTTACCTTTCTTTGTATCCCCAATACTTACGTGGCAGAGTGCCTGGCACATTGTAAACATTTAGCTTACTAAATGTTTATTGACTAACACCAGTGGAATTTAATAAATCTACTGGGAAACCTGGAAAGCAATCTGGCACAATTTAAGTATAGACCAGCATCTCCAACCATAGACCAAGGTAAACTCCAAAAAGGTATAGGACTTAGACATAATGGGTGCCATCATAAACAAATTAGGGAAGCACCAAAGAAATTACCTTTCAGAAATACAGACAGAAGAAGGATTAGTTCATCACTAAATAAAGGATAGAAAGGACCACAGAAGACAAAATGGACAATTTCAGTTATAAAAAAAATTAAAACCAATGCAGCTAAAATTAGAAGGGAAGCAGACAACTAGGAAAGTTGTTACAGCAAGTTTTTCTAATGAATCTCATTTCCAAGACAGATGGAAAACAGATACAAATTTATAAGAATAAGAGACATTCTCCAATTGATAAAGAGTTGAAAGATCTGATCAAGTAGTTTTCTAAGGAAGAAGTCTAAATTATCATGTCACATGAAAAAAAGCTCCAAATCACTTAGAGAAATGAAAATTAAAGCAACTCTAAGGTTCCCCCTCACATCCATTAGATTGGCAGAACTTATGAAAAAAGGAAAACAAAACATACTGGAGGCTCCAGGAAAACAAGGAACATTTGGAAAGCAATTTGGAACTATACCTCAAAAGTTTTACTCAATAGTGCATATCCTTTGATCCACTGATAGCACTACTAGACCTATAAACCAAAGAGATTTAAAAAAAAAAAGGAAAAGGTCCTTTTTGCCATGGCAAAGAACTGGAAATCAAAGTGTCCATCAATTGGTGAATGCCTTTATTGGACATGACTGTCCAACAATTTCAGAAAAACTTGAGATTTGCACAAACTGATGAAGAGTGAACTGAACAAATTAAGAGAATAATTTATGTAACAATATTTTAAAGATAATTTTAAAAGTCTTAACTCTGATTAATGCAATGACCCATCATGATTTCAGAGGTCACATGACAAAATATTAGTGCTACCTCCAGACAGAGAGGTGATGGACTCAGGGTGAAGGTTGAAACATATTTTTTTGGATATGGCCAATGCAGGAATTGGTTTTGCTTGACTGCATATTTGTTATAAGGGTTTTCTGCCTCTTCCCACCCCCATTCCTTCCTTCCCTGTGGTGGTCAGGGAGGTGGGAGAGAACATAGGTTTGTATTTTTTAATTGAAGAAAAAAAAGATGAAAGGAAAAAATAGCTACACTAGTGGAATTTAACTTCTGGTAGGTCCTACCAACCTAGAAAGTTTTCCTCCAAGTATCAGTTTAAGTCAGAGAGGATTACTGCTAGAATATAGGCAACAAGATAACATACATTTTTAGCACCAGCAATTCATGCGTGTTTTGGGAATTACACATTGGTGGAGTTAGAACCCAATTGATAAAAATAATTTTGTGATCAAAATCTCACAACATCTAGTTCTGTGTTGGTAAACCTATGGCACACGTGCTGGAGTGTGCCAGAGGGAGCTGCTCCCTTCCCCCTCTCCACATGTGCCTGAGGACATTTCTCACATGACTCGTCCCTCTGCCCAGCAGCCCAGTGGGAGCGCTTCCTCCCTCCCCTGTCTGGGGTAAGGTGAGTGGCTCACATATAGCATGAAGGTTGTAGTTAGGGCACTTGGTTACTAAAAAGTTCGCCATCACTGATCTAGTTTGACCTCAAAATCACAGATCCTTGAATTGAATCGATTACATAGGATTGTCTTCTATATTGTATTGTAGGCTCTCTAATAAAGGCTATATCTAATCTTTACTTATGACCAGAACACCGCATCCTCCTTTGTAACCTAAGATACTTGTAGACATTTACCTGATAAACAACAGGCTTCTCAGACTCCAATGAATTTTTTGCAGACCTTTTAGTTTGGGGCAATTCCTTTGTGGGAGTAGTCATCTCAGAGACTGCACCAAAAAGAAGCCTCTTAGGAGATCGGATACCCTGAACTATAGGACATTCCTTAGTACCTAAAACAAAGCACGATAACATTTTAACGCTTTAATGGTTCTCTCCATATAGCATTAAGACATCCAAATTACATTAGGAAAAATGAAATTTAGTTTATTATATTAGTACCTTTGTGTATTTTGTTAAAGATCTACTATGTAACCTATTAAATTTGGCCTATGTGTTGGCAAACATAGGCAGCTAGCTGAACATAAATGTTGCCAAAAAAACCCCAAAACAACAAAAATCCAACCAACCACCCAAACCCATAAACCAACACAATACTACAGGTAACTTGCTTTAACTATGCTATTAAAGGGCAGGGAAGGCACAGATAACATAACATAACATATAATAGATTTCATCCCTAATCTGAGACTTGGCTGTATAGAGAAAGCTCTGGGTCATCATAGATTAATCTCTCACAAATAAATGAGAGAATGATGTCATAGGCAACATGTTTTACTGGCCCAAAGGTATGATATTTTACACACACACACACACACACACACACACACACACACACACACACAGCTGGAAAAGTTTTTCTACATACAGAAAGCTTGGTATGTCACACATATATCATTGTCCCTAACTAAAGGAAAAAAAAAAGATAAATTCAACATTTCCTCCAAAATACTAAATACATCACTTCCCACCCATCAAAACTGACTTTTAAGAGGTAAATATGTTAGTAACCTGATTCGTCCTTTTGTCTCAAGAACACTCTCTGTATATTTCGAGGCTTTGGTTGTGAGATAGGGTAGAAAGAAGCAGAGTTTGTTCTGACAAATGACAGATGCTTGATACGAGGGCTTCGTCTTACATTCATTTCTAGAAAGGCAGAATGATAGCTGTTATCCAGGGAAAATATATCCTTGACATTTTCACACTAAAGAGGAAAAAAGCAAGATTTGTACAACAATGAATAACAGAAAAGATGAAATTTATAGACCAATTGCTAGAGTTTAGGAATAAGATTTTTTTTTTTCTGAAGTGTTGCTAAAAATATAGTGTTTATGATGTGGCCCCATCGAGGTATAGAGAGAAGCACTGACCTACTAGATGTTATTTCCTGAAGTTACATAAAAACCAACATAACCATCTACCTTGTTCCTTTATTAAAAATTCCAAAGCATTTTTCATTAAGAACAAGTTCAATCAGTCTTCATTCTTATTTGGATAAGGATGTTTTTCTCCATAAACCGCTTCAGTAACTTTCAAGGTTACGAAATAATAATTTATATTACTGCTACAATGATATTATTTTAATGGTCAAGATTTAACTTAAGAGGTAGTTGTTGCCTTTGTGTGGTATATATGCTCATTCATTCATAAGAGCATTTATCAAATAAACTAAAGTACTTAACTAAATTGCATAATATGAGTGTCATTTTCAAATAGCTGAGCCTGTCATCTGGGAAATTAAACCTATGATGAGTATTTTAAAGGGCAGAAATAGGACCAATGAGTAAAAATTATACAGGACTAGATTTAAACTGAACATAATTGGAATTGTCTTAAAATCTATTTCACAACAGATGTTAGGGAAAGTATCCAGCAGAGTCTGGATAACCATCTGCCTGTAAGGTACAGATTGCTACACTGAGTAGGTTGGACTAAATGAACTTTAAGAATCATTGCAACATGTGTCCTTCCAACTATAAAAGTCTAAGTACCTACTATGAGTTTGAACACTGTCATCATTTTCTATAAAATACTTTGGAATTCAGTATAAAATAGAGAAAAAGTGGTGTATTAAGACTAAGGAAAAGTAAAAATATTAGACCAAATTCCAGAAATACCCACCACATTCTTCTTTTTCAGGGGATTCTTCAACAACCTCAATGTCAGGGCCGGGATCAGAGGACCTTAAGAAATAAGGAAAACAATGCATTTGAGTTTTATTACACTTATGCAATGAAGGGGCCATTCTAATAATATAACCTACTGATGTTAAACCAGAGAATCCCATGACTATTAAACTCTGAGGCCCAGAAATAACTGGGAGTACTAATCTCCAATATGAACCTATTAGAAGTTGCTCAACTACTTGTTGGAAACCCAAAGGTTACATTTCCAAATTATACAAACATTGGTCATTGTTCTCTTTAATACTCAAACATGCCTTTATCTCTAAAGGTACAGATTTTAGCCAGGGCAGATAAGATCTGAAGTTATAAGAGGGGGTAAGGAAAAGATCCTACTAAAACCAAAAAGTGGACAACTGAGTTGACGAAACAGATAAATGTAAGAATGCCACTCACCTGCCCTTAATTTGTCTTTGAAGTAGTCTTCCAGATACCTGTTTGTGCAATGGAGTCTCCGATACTCTCTTTGTCAGCAATTTATGATAATCTAAATTATGAAAGTAGAAATTATAAACTTTCCATAACTTTGTGAGGAACAAATATAAGCATAATGGTAGCAGCCTTAAATTTCAAGTGGCCTGTGATTGGATGAAGTGGATGGCTAATTCTAGTGGCTGCTGGACTAACTAGAAAGGAAAGGAACGGAACTCAGTTCTTTTTAATTTCATCATTGTGGAATAAGACTGATTGGTTTTTCAACACCAAAAAATGTAATGTATATAACATTTTGTGGTCTTTCATATAAAATATGATTTAAATTTGTTTCAGCAAGGAGCTGGGAAGCAAATATCCTATTTCATATTTGCTACTGACTGTTGAACCATTTTGTATTTACATTTTTTCTCCTATTTATAAAAATGAAAGCCCTACTTGAAAAGCTAAGGGTTTAACAACCCACCATAGTATACCACACCAGTACATTGGCTAATTCTATAGAAAAGTGCAGAGTTGATTTTCTTAATCTTTTTTCTTAATATCATTCTGAATCAAAGCAAATGTGGTTGTAGTATCTACTGCTACCATTTATTATATATGGGGAATATAATGACTTACATTTTATAAAAAGCTCTTACTTCCACCCATGTACTATAAGAGTTAGATAAAGCAGGTGTGGCTAGTGAGTCAACAAGTTTTTGTTTTTCTATGTGTGTTGCAATGATAAACATTAATGTGCATATATACACATTTAGGTGTCTGTATACACAGTATTCCAAAATTTTAGTGCAATCTTAAACTCCTAAAGTTTAAAACTGGACTAAGACTTGGGACATGCTATATTTTAAGAAAACAGTTGAATAGGCGCCCTAACTACAGTAATCATAGAATGATATCTTACCAATAAACAGGTTTAAAGTTTAAAAATGAAGGAGAAACACAAATACACAGCTCTTTTTTTTTTTAAATAGCTCTTTAACAAGAAGACTTCTAGTACAAATATATAGCTTTCTTTTCTTTAAAAAAAAAAAAACAACAAAAAAACCCAAAAACCCTTTCCTTCCATATTAGAATCAATTCTATATACTGTTTCTAAGGCAGAAGAGACGTAAGGGCTAGGAAATGGGGGTTAAGTAACTTGCCCAGGGTCACACAGCTAGGAAGTGTCTGAGGCCAAATCTGAACCCAGGACCTCCTGCCTCCAGGCCTGGCTCTCTATCCATTGAGCCACCTAGCCACCCCCTAATACATAGCTAACAGCATGGATCCTTAATGATACCCCAACCTACCTCTAAGATTAGCTCTTACTTCTTTTTCTGCATTCAGTTTTTATTCCTATCCCAATGACCTGCTTTATTGTTACTGTGAATATACCTGCTGCCCTATTTTAATTCATACAATGCTCTTCTTGACTTTTCTTCTCCATTTGTTCAAGACTCATTCTTTCAACATCGAGCTCAAACCTCACTACTTCCATGTATATTTCTTTAATAAATCTAGCAAGTGATCCCTCTTTCCTCTGTATTTCTGTTATGCTTGTTGATGATACTACTTACAAGATATCCTTTGCTCTTTATTTTTTTCCTTTGTGTTTATGTGCAGATTTCAAGCTCTATACTGGAAGGATAAGCCATCATATGGCTTGGGTTTTCAGTACTTAACAGTAACAACAATAACAGCAGCTAGCATTCATATAGTGCATTATGGTTTGCAAAGCATTTAACAAATATTATCTTACTTGATCCTCACAACAACCCTGGGAAGGAGGTAAGTAGATAAGGAAACTGAGGCAGAGAGAAGTGACTTGCCTGGGGTCATATTGCTAGTTACAGTTTGAAGTCAGATTTGAACTTATCTTTCTGACTCTAGGCCCAGCACTCTATTCATTGTGCCTCCTAGAATAGTACCTTACACGTTAATGCACTGCTGGTGGAGTTGTGAACTGATCAAACCATTCTGGATGGCAATGTGGAACTCTGCCCAAAGAGCGATAAAAGAATGCCTGCCCTTTGATCCAGCCATACCATTGCTGGGTTTGTACCCCAAAGAAATCATAGATAAACAGACTTGCACAAAAATATTTATTGCTGTGCTCTTTGTGGTGGCAAAAAACTGGAAAACAAGGGTATGCCCTTCAATTGGAGAATGGCTGAACAAACTGTGGTATATGTTGGTGATGGAATACTATTGTGCTCAAAAGAATAATAAACTGGAGGAATTCCAGGTGAACTTGAAAGACCTCCAGGAATTGATGCAGAGTGAAAGGAGCAGAGCCAGAAGAACATCATACACAGAGACTGATACACTGTGGTAAAATCGAATGTAATGGAAGCCTGTACTAGCAGCAATGCAATGACCCAGGACATTTCTGAGGGATTTATGGAAAGGAATGCTACCCACATTCAGAGGAAGAACTACAGGAGTAGAAATGCAGAAGAAAAGCAACTGCTTGGACACTTGGGTTGATTCGGACATGGTTGGGGATGCAGACCTGAAAAGACCACACCCATGTAACTATCAATAATGTGTAAATAAGTCTTGACTGACCACACCTATTAAAACCAGTGGAAATGCGAATTAGTTACAGCGGATGGGGGCGGGGGGTTGAGGGGGTGAAGGGGAAAATAAAAACATGACTTATGTAACCATGGAAATTTTTTCTAAAAATAAAAAATTATTTAAAAAAAAATTAAAAAAATAGAATAGTACCTTACACATAGCAGACATTCAACAAAATGTTTGCTACTATTACAAAGTAGTATTTTCAATCATATGATCTATTTTATGCATAACTTCAAGGATAAAGGGATAGGCATTTATTTTATTTAAAACTAGATCAAACCCCAAATGTGAGGAAGTAAAAAATACTTGGAGAATCTATCAGTACTAAGCTGAACAGCTTTTAAAAGCTTATATATGAACTACTCTACCCCTAGAGTTCAGTGAACCAAGATTAGTAATGTTCAAAAAAGGTATTTTACTAGGAAACTAAGGGAAAAACAACTTATAAAAGGAAATGGGGACAATTATAGTTCAGAGATTATTGTTGTCCTCAGCTTTATCTGAGTTAAATACTAGTCTATAAACTACTCTTTGGTTTCATGCCTAAAGTAGATTTTCAGTTTGATACTGTTGCTTGGTCTGGTGAGATTTTTAGTTACCCTTAGAACCTAGTCCCCTTGATGAAGAAATACACTACTCTATCTGGTTTATAATTCTTCTGGGTTTCAAGCCATCCTTCACTGACTGCAATTGCCTCCTTTAACATTCCTGAATGTTTCTATGGCTTTGGACCATGGAAATTCCACTTCTTTCCTAATCCTCTCCCATCTACTTTGCCTGAAGCATATTCCATAGCGAGCTGTTAGAGCTTGCTGTACCCTTTGGGAGAAGCTTGCTTTCTTCACCTAATGTTTTATGTTGGTGCTTAAACCTAGTTTCTCTGGAAGTCATGTGGCTTTGATTATAAGTACCATCATCCTATCTTGGGTCCTAACAGCCAGCATCACCCTGCCATCTCTTAGGAATGGCTAAGGAGACGGTTATGATAGCTACTCTTCTCTTACTTGGACACATACAGTACCTTGAATCTCCTTGAAGCCATCAACTTTGTATTTCAATCCTTCAACAGCTGACACTGAATGACTTCGGGGCAGTCTTTTCAGAGATCTTTTTGAAGGAGAAAGCATCTCTTGGTTGAAAAGGTTTCTTCGAACCTTGGTTACTTCTGAAACCATCAAAAAATGCTGATGTTAATAAATATTACTTCTTAGATAAGAGGGATACTTATTCAAAACATCAAGGCTTAAAAAAAAAAGAGCCTAAATAAGGTCACATTAAAGTTTGATAATGAGGAATTCTTTTAAATATTTCATTCTTTTGATAGTTTAAAATGCTAAATATATCTATAAACTCTATATACACACTTTTCATAAAAAATCCATTATTTCTGAATGTAATCCTAGATCTACTCTGATACTATGCGAAACAGAGAGCAACATTGAAAAAAAAGATAAAAACAAGAACATTTCAGAAATATATCAAGACTGCATACACTTTAAAGCCAACAATTCTTCAGTCTACATGGAATATCCAGTTAGTGGTGGTAATAGCTTCCATCCAATAACTTTCCAGTTAAGAAAGTAATCTCTTACCTCACAGCTTGCCAGAACATATCTTTTGAGATCATCTAAAATTACAACTTTTAGTGGGAAGTATACAGGAATAGATAAATTTTTTAATAGATCTTTTTAGTAAACAAAATCAATGGTCAGCTACCTTACTTCACCCTTACAATAAAATCCTAAGTTACTAAAGGTGATATATATGCATATGTTTATCTCAGGACATAGAGAATGGAAAATTCTAGAGGTCTGGAAAGAATCTTCTATTTTCTGTACATCTTTGGGCATATTAGAGGGATTCAACAATTAAAATATTAATTTAAATTCATTCAAGTAAGTCAAATACCATGAGATTCACTATTACAATAGAAAATTGGGAAGATTTGAAAATAAGTCTCATAGAGATGTGTATATCCTTTATACTGAGGGAAAGAACTGTGTGTTTTTTGTTCTGACAACCGCTAAACTCAGATAAAAAATGTGATGAATGAAATACAAATGCTCAGTATCCTCAGTAATTTGGGACAATATATTTAGTTAGAAGGGAGCTAGAAAGGTCATCTAGTCTGTTGGTCAACACCCTCCCCAGGGGCTGACCTGAGGTTTAAGTGTCTAAAATCCAAAGTGAAAGATCATTTATTTATTTGTTTGTTTGTTTATTTATTTTTAGGGCCCTTCCCTTCCGTCTTGGAGTCAATACTGTGTATTGACTCCAAGGCAGAAGAGTGGTAAAGGTAGGCAATGGGGGTCAAGTGACTTGCCCAGGGTCACATAGCTGGGAAGTGTCTGAGGCCAGACTTGAACCTAGGACCTCCCGTCTCTAGGCCTGGCTCTCAATCCACTGAGCTACCCAGCTGCCCCCACAAAGTAAAAGATCTTTTAAAGCAATTTTAGGAAAAGAAAACCAACAATACTCGAATCAGGAAAGTGGATCTTTGGGAGAAGATGCCATAAGGATGCCTACAGAAACCACACACTACATTGAGAGATTCAGAATGAACTTTGGGATATAATGAACTGAACTGAAGGGGGTTGAACCTATCATTGAGGCTGAATGTAAACCCTTATGCCAAAGGGGAGTGCCCCCTAATTGGCTTTTTGTCAGTGCATCTATCAATCTTTTTTTTTTCCTTTCCCCTCCTTTCTTTCTTTCCCTCTTATCCCCAAATTTTTATAATTCCCTCTTTGTAAAGTGCAATATTTTATATACCTCTAGTAAGAGAATCTTTAGATGTATAAGCTAGATATGTGGAATGATACATTGGGGAGACTTGACTAGTTAATCTCTCAGAAACCTCAAGTGAGGAGATTTTAACATGCTTGTCTCCCAAAAGAATCACAGGGGGATTGATGGAAGTAAATTTCTCTCTCTCCAGTGTACCTTTTCTTTCTTTCCTTTTTTTTTTTTTTGATGAAGGTCAAATACCACTGAGTAAATTCTGGTATAGAAGAGCCTCTGAAAAAGGAAGTTAAAGAACCAATGAGACAGGAAATAATGATTCCACAGGCATTGCCTCCCTGGGCAGCCCAGGCAAATTAAGAAACTATGATTGGTTCCTGAGCTGTGACATGTGAAAGT
The DNA here is from genome assembly GCF_016433145.1 of Gracilinanus agilis. Classification (NCBI taxonomy): domain Eukaryota; kingdom Metazoa; phylum Chordata; class Mammalia; order Didelphimorphia; family Didelphidae; genus Gracilinanus; species Gracilinanus agilis. Next base: position 600,724,729 of record NC_058131.1, on the reverse strand, counting down.
TAAAGAGCCCACTAAGGGCAAAATCCCAGAAAAAAAGAACAAATCCACCAAAGTCCTTTTTTGCCACACCCCTCCCCCTGTCCCCACCCCCAGCTCAAAGAAGTGGCTTCCTGCCCACGTGGCCTGAAAGCAACTCCCTGGAAGCACATGGCCTCTGGTGTTTCTACAGCCAGAGTTCCACCAATGCAGACTCTTCCTACAGCTCTAGTCACTCACCCAGCAAGCCTCCCCAGAGCAGAAAACTCCAGTTGCTCACCTAGCAAGCCTTGCCAGAACAATTCCAAGAAGAGATAACTGCCTCTAAGAATCTCCCTTCAGCTCAGCTCACTAGTCCAGAGAGTGAAAATCCCTGGGCTAGGGCAGCTGGGTAGCTCAGTGGATTGAGAGCCAGGCCTAGAGACAGGAGGTCCTAGGTTCAAATCCGGCCTCAGACACTTCCCAGCTGTGTGACCCTAGGCAAGTCACTTGACCCCCATTGCCTACCCTTACCAATCTTCCACCTATAAGTCAATACCCAGAAGTTAAGGGTTTAATATTTAAAAAAAAAAAAAAAAGTTAAAGTTAAAATCCCTGGGCTGGCCTTTTTAAAACAGTTTTCTCAACGTCACTTGCTGTTGCTTCCCCCACTTTATGGGAACCAACCACAGCCTTTCAATTTTCCTAGCACTGCCCAGGGGGACAGTGTCTGTGGGATCCACTTCTCTTCTTTGAGGGTGTAAACTCTTATCAGAAGGATTCACAAGTTTCTGACTGATTGAGTTAAAAGGGTGAAGCTCTCTAAGTATTTGATTGAGTTAAGATAAAGAAATTTCCTTACACACATCTCAGGAAAAATTAGGAGTATCTTGCCAATAATTGCACAGGATCATAGTTCTAAGCTAAGTAGCACAGTGGATAGTGTGCTGGACCTGGAGTCAGGAAGACCCGAGTTCAAATTTAGCCTCACGTACAACCCTAAGCAAGCCATTTAATTTAACCCTGTTTACCTCAATTCCTCATCTGTCAAATAAGCTGGATGAGGAAATGGCAAACCATTCCAGTGTCTTTGCCAAGAAAACCTCAAATGAGATGAGGAACAAGTGAACCACAGTCCTATCCTGAAGCAGATGTCCTCTTGAGAAAAAACAAGAATAGCAAAAATTTCCCTGAAGGTCAGACTTTATTCCATCTTCTTTTTATGCAACACCACAGAATTTTCAAGCAGGGATCTTCTGAGGTAGTTCTGCCTTTAAGCAATTCAAAGGCTAAACCATGTAACAAAAGAATAAAATTTTATTGAGTGTCCACAATAGGCAAGGTACTATAGAGGCAAAAGAAATATAAATAGTGGCTCTGCCCAATAAGTATTTTACAATCTATTTGAAGAGAGACAAAGCACACACAGAATGTGGTATATGACTGTAATGGAATACTGTGCTATAAGAAATGATGAGCAGGACAATTTCAGAAAAACCTAAAAAGACTTTCATGAACTGATGCAAAGTGAAGTGAATAGAATCAAGAGAACATTTACACAGAAAAAGCAATAGTGTATGATGATCAACTACAAATAACTTAGCTATTCTCAGCAATACATGATCCAAGATAATCCCAAAGGACTCGTGATGAAAAATGCTAACCCCCTCTAGAGAAATGCAGATGGAAAAATACTATTTTTCACTTAATTTTTCTCCTGGGTTTAAAAAACATCAATGAGTCTTCTACAACATTACCAATGTGAAAATATGTTTTGCATGATTGCACAAATATAACTTAGATCAAACTGCTTATCTTCTTAGGGAAGGGTTTGGAAAGAGAAGGTGAGAGGATTTGGAACTTGGAATTTTAGAAAATAAATGTTAAAAATTGTTTTTATATGTAATTGGGAAAGTGCATGGCATGATAGCACATGCCTTTAATCCCTGCTTCTGGAAAGCTGAGGCTGATAGATCTTCTGAGCTCAGGAGTCCTCAGCTATATAATTGGACTAAACCTGATGTGGTTGTCTGCAATAAATTGGATACCAATATAGTGAACCCCCAGGAACAGGAGACTACCAGACTTTGTAAGGTCAGAAACAGAGCAGCTCAAGGTTTCTGGGCTGATCAGCCAGGGAAACAGGTCTATGAGTACGATGGCTTTATTTTTAGCCAGGACAAGAGGGGAAACTTAGTCACCATTAAAAAAAAAAAAGTGCTTTTTTGTGGTAACAAAAAACAAAACATAAGTCCAATGCAAAAATAGAAAATTGGGGAGTAGCTGAACAAATTGTGGTATATGAATGTATAATGAGGAATTCAGAGATCAATGGAGGACTTGTAATTAAGTGACACTGAATAAAGAAAATAGAACTAATAAAATATACATATGCTTACTACAACAATATAAATAATACTAAAAAACAGTTCCACTATGATGAATTATAATATATGGTGTTGATCCTACAGAAATAATACTTCTTCTTTTCAATAGAGATGGGCACTACAAATGTGATTCTACATTATGCAAATAAAGTTGCTATATTTGTTGGCTTTGTTTAGATGGCTTTTTTACTGGGGAGGACTCAAAAAGTGGGGGAGGGAATGACTAAAGTGTACAAGAATGAAATCTTTCCTAAAGTGCTACTTTTAAAAAATCACATCTATAGACTTATCTGATATAGATAAAGTGAATAGTGCTTCAGTTAATAATGTTTTGTATGTTAGTGATAAAGTTAACTGTACAAATGTGTCTGTGTGAGATCTCATGTAGAAACAAAGGCATCAAAAAATAATAATGATGAAAATGACTGATGGCTTGGCATGACTGATAGAAAACTGAATTTGGCATTAGGAAGACATAAGTTCAAGTTCCATTTCTAACACTGGCTCTGTGACTACTCAGTGAATGCACTGAGCAGAAAAGTGATAATCTGCATTAATAGAAAGAGTTTTTTTTTTTCACTTGGTAATGCCCTATGCCAGTATAATTACAGGATCAATCTTTAACCCTACTAATTGCTAACAATTTTATAGTATTTTAAGGTTTATCATGTATTATCTCAGTTGATCATTATGACAAAGTTGAGGTTTATACTATTATTGTCCTCATTTTACAGACAAGGAAACTGAGGACTGAGGAGAGGGCAAGTGACTTGTCCAGGATCATATCACAATGAGTAAATGCCTGAAGGAGGATTCAAACTCAGGTCTTCCTGTCTCCAAGCTCGGCATTCGATCCACTATGCTGTTACCCTTAAGATGAGTTTGTATAAGGTATACATGTACCTGATTGAAAGAGGATTTGAAGGGGTGAAGGGGAAGAGTAGTAAAATGAAGAAAAGAATATTTCCATGTACAAAAATAATAGAGGCATACCTTTCTGACTACCTTTCTTCCAATCATTCTTTTTCATTGTTTCTCCTAGCCCAGTGATGGGCAAACTATGACCCTCGGGTCAGATGTGGCCCCCTGAAATGTTCTATCTGGCTGGCTACATTATTCCTAATCTGACGAATACAATCAGCAGGATACAATACAATGAAACTTCAAAAGAATTGCCTTAGAAACAGACTGACAGATGAGCATTTCCTTTCCTTTGGCCCCCTCTTTAAAAAGTTTGCCCATCACTGTCCTAGCCTATTTAGCTAAAGGCTGAATGAGATGCCTTTCCAGGTAGTTTTAAAATCTGTTTACACGTAAAATCATTTTGATGAGAAGCAAAAAACAAATCAATCAATCAATCAATGAAGACTAGAGCTCAGAAGAAACTTCAAAATACTAATAATAACATAAAACCTGAATGTTTCAGGGGCCTGTGAGTTCAGCAGTTAAGAACTTGTATGTCCATTTATTACAATACAACGAGACCTGTCTGTGCATTGGCAGTAAAGGATATTTAAGACAAATGAGTAGGAATTTTTATGTAAGTGTCTAGTGAAATCAAAGATACAAAGTTATATGAATGAATGATAGCAAAAGGAAATAAGGTAAGAAGCACAAAGGAAAAAGGAAAGTGCACTATTTTTTACGTATATCTTTTCCCAAAAAATAACTTGTCAGTTGAGAAAGCTCTGAAATTACTGAATACTTGACTATTGGAGGGAAATCCGAGAAGCATTCCCATCTCAAGTATACTATAAGGCTGGAATTCCCTTCAAGGCAGGGAATAATTCTGTGTTTTCTCCTACACACTACGCATACCTTTCTAATAGTGAGAACAAGAAAATAAAACTATTCAATAGCACTTATAGATTTTAAATTTTATTATAAAGCAGTAATTACCAAAACTATTTGATATTGGTTAAAAAAATAGAAAAGAAGATCACTGGAACAGATTAGATAAGGAAGAATCAGAAATAATTCTAATCCAATAACCCAGCAATTAACAAACTTGAGAATACAAATTCCTTGAGGAATAAGTCGATATTTGACAAGAACTGCTAGGAAAAAAAACTGGCGAGCTTCTTGGGAGGCATTAATTTTAAATAGACTCTTACAACATATATCATGATAAATTCAAATGGATCCGTGACCTAAATTTAAAGTCATAGTATTAAAAAGAGAAATGTGATAAGATTGGGTACCCACTTTCATAGCTACAGCCAGGGAAAAAAATAGTAACCAAATAAGAGATAGAGGCAACCACAAAAGATGAAATAGATAATTCAGAATACATGAAATTGGAATGCTTTTGCACTAAAGAAATCGATGCAGTTATGTTAAAAAGGGAAATTATGTGGGGGCCATTAGGTGGCTCAGTGGATTCAGAGCTAGGTCTAGAGAAGGAAGGTCCTAGATTCAAATCTGGCCTCAGATACTATCTAGTATGACCCTGGGCAAGTCTCTTAACCCCTACTGCCTAGCCCTTACTGTTCTTTTGCCTTAGAACCAATACACAGTATTAAGTCTAAGACAGAAGGTAAAGGTTATTTAAAAAAAAAAAGGGGAAACCATTAATTTGGAAAAATCTTTGCGTCGAATATCAAGGATGTGCATCTGATCACAAGATATAAGAGATGCAAGACCAATAACTAATTCCTAACAAATAAGTGGTCAAAGAACATGAATAAAAAATTCTCAAAAGAACTAATGCTAATAACGATCATATAAAAGAATATTCCAAATCCCGAATAAGAAAAATGCAAATCAAAACACCTTAGACTTAGTAAATATGACAAATGATAGGAAGAACTGATGTTGCAGAACTTTATAAAGACAAGAACAAAAATGCACTATTGGAGCTATGTATTGACTCAATCATGGTGGAAAGCTGGAAAGCAATTAAAAAATATGACTAAAATGTTCCTACCCTTTGATCTAGAAATACCACTGCTGGGCATTTACCCCTCAAGGAACACCAAATCAGAAAGGAAAGTCCCTAAGTATTCATATCAATTCTGTTTCTAGTATTCAAAGAACTGAAAGCTAAATAGATGCCCATCACTCGAGGAATGGCTAAACAAACTGTGGCACATGAAATCCATGGAACAATATTTTACCAAAAGAAATGAAGAATGTTAAGAATTCAGAGAAAAGGGAAACTTATGAACAGATGTAGAGTGAAATAAATGAAAAAAGACCCAAAAATGAGTATTTTATAATTATAATGACCAATCTTGATCCTACAGAAGTCAAGAAAATGTCCCTCTCTCCCTTTTATTCCACTATGAGTAAGGAATATTACATATGTTGTCAGACGTGTTTTTACAGCAAAAAAGGAAATAAGGTAAGAGACACAAGGTTAAGTGCACCAGGTACTTATTTATGCAGATCTTTTGATGTACTTTTGGTCTTAACTGCTTTTTTAGTTTATGTTACAAAGAATGGCTCAATGGGTAAGGGAAGAGCAGAGGGATATATTTAGAAATATACTATAAAAATAATATCTAAAAATTTTATTCAATAAACATAAGGTAAAAATAAATATTTTAGTTTTGCATTATGGATGAAAAAAGGGAGGAAAAATAAATAAAACAAGAAAGTGCAGATAGGGATGAATATGTTCGCACCCAGGCAGGATCTACTCTTCCACAGGGATAAAAAGTGATAAAACTTTTCATGGTATAATACTGCTATCTTGTGGTCTTTAATGATATTGATTATAAAGACTTTGTCTTGATTCCTGATCCAGTAAAGGATGAAATCATAAGTTGTTTCCCCATTCCTGATTAAGTTGACATTCCTGCTCATTAACACTAAAACAATTACACTATAAAATATTTGTTAAGGAAAAATACTTGAACAAAAATATTCCTGGCTGTACACTTTGTGATGGCAAAAAACTGAAAATGAAAGATTGTCCCTCGACTGGGGAATGGCTGAACAAGTTGTGGTATATGACGGTGATGGAATACTATTGTGCTATAAGGAATGATGATCTGGAGGATTTCTATATGAACTGGGAGAACCTCAATGAACTTCTGCAGAGTGAAATGAGCAGAACCAGGAGAACATTGTACACAGAAAGTAAAACATTGTGGAACAATCCAATGTAAAGGACTTTGCTACCAGTAGCAATGCAACAAGCCAGGACACTCCTGAAGAACTTATGGGAAAGAATGCTAACCATATTTGAGAAAGAACTATATGGGAGTAGAAATACAAAAGCAAAACATATGACATCACTTACCAAATGTATATATGGGTATGTGATTTGGGAGTTAGACTTTAAAAAATTGCTCTATAGCAAAAATGAATAATATGGAAATAGGTATCAAGTGATAACATTTGTACAACCCAGTGGAACTGATTGTTGGCTCTGGGAGAGGGGAGGGAAAGAAAATGAATTATGTAAACCTGGAAAAATATTAAAAATAAAAAATAAAATATTTGTGTTAAAACTTCAGCATGTACCATTTGAGTCTTCATCTCCATTATAAAATAGTCTCTGACATCTGACTTATCTTGCCTAAGAGGCAAAAATTAAATTTTATTAAATGATTGGAAAATTTTTGTGCATATGCTCTAGGGTCTTGTAACTGGTGTGCTTATTTATTTTTATTCTTTGTGACTCCATTTGGGGTTTTCTTGGCAAAGGTCCTAGAGTGGTTTGCTATTTCTTTCTCCAGCACATTTTACAGATGAAGAAATTAAAGCAAACAGGATTAAGTGGCTTGCTCGGGATCACATAGCTACTGTGTCTGAGGCCAGATTTGAACTCAGGAAGATGAGTCTTCTTGACTTCAGGCCTGATACTGCACTACCTCGCTGCCCTGTTATTGGGTACATTTTATTAACAACAAAAAACATGATATAGTTAGTGACTTTAACATATTAGCATAAGATGACTTTGCTAGTACCATCACAGAAGAAACAGAGAAACATACCTTGAACCAAATCTTTTCCTGGGAGTGGAGGCTGTTGACCAGGATGAAAGTTTTCCTGAAAGTTCAATAAAATCTGATATTAGCAATTTTTGGAATTCATTTTCCATTCTAAGAATAAAAGTTCCATGTGTATTAACTAGAGAGACTGTTATTAGGGCTTTTCTCCTTGTATCAAATCACTATTCCTATGAAAATAGATCTTCATCAAGAACTCATTTCCCAAGTTTGTGACATTGATCACCCGAAAGCCCCAGATTTACCCTGGGCAATGGTCATATAAAGTGATCCCTTGACAGGGCACAATTGTCCGAAAATAATTCCTCTTATTAAAAATATCAATGAGTCTTTTTACGCCCCACAACAGTAATGTTGACATGAGCAGTCCCTCTGTATTTACAGAGAAAAATCCTGATGCCCTGACTCCTTCTGGCTTCTTCATCAAAGGTTTGTACAATGGCAACTGAAATGGTACTGTAATACTATCGAAATGTATTGGTAGACCATATCTACTAAGGAATCAGAACTGAGGCTAGATGAGGTACTTTGGTACTGAACTTTATAAATACTAATGTACTAGAATATTTAAAATTTTAATCTTATCCACATTTAAGATATATCACTCATCATTTCAAGAGTCTAGACTGGACAACATTATATTCCAACTTAAAAGAAACTGCACACTAAATTCAAGAGGAAAGTTATAAGTATCTAGAAACAAGGAAAGGGCTTTCTAAAGATTAACCTTCCTGGAGTCAGTTCTCCATATTTTATTCATTCAAGTTCTACCCCAAAATTTAATAATTTATTAAGACTGAAAACTGTTAAATCTGTATATAGGCTCTTTTTTTTTCTTTCCTTTATTGAATTTCAATGAGTATTTTTTTGGCTTCCCCATTGCTTGTATTTTTCACTGGGTTTCTCAAAATACACATAATTTTGTGTATTTTAGAAAGACTATTAAAACCATGCTAAGGGCATAATACTTCTTTATAATCCGTCTTTGCTCCTTGTTACCTCCTTATTATACTCTACTTTTGAATTTCATCTAGCACTTAATTTACCACTTTATTTATTGATTTGTTTGTTTGTTATTGATACTTTATAAGTAGCTCTAATTTGAAGAGTTCAGATTAATTTTCCATCCTAGTTTATTTGCTATATTTTCTCTATGTCATACTTTGGAGTGAGTACTTTTGGTCACAATTTTAAATCAGAATATAAATTTCCATCAGTTAGTGTCCTTATGTTATCTGCTTTATACATTTATCAAGGTTAAATAATGTCCAGCTGATTCTTATTATTGGAGATCTTGCCTCTTCTAATTCATTCTCAACCCATAAGATAGTGTTCTAATTCAAGACAGTTTGGAGTATCATCTACAAGTATAATCCTTTGGTTTATCTTCTTTCTACCTTGGGAACTACTTACTTTTTTGGTAGCTCTCTTGGGAACTTTAGGAATTTCAATTTGCCGAAGATTCTGTGCTGATTCTGTCACACTCCTATGTCTTGTTAATGCATGTTTCCTATTTTTTTAAAAAGTGAGAAGTAGTTAGACACATAACTGGATAGGTACTAGTATAGTTCAACTGCAACCAAATAAAAGTATAAAAGGCAAAGTTACAAAAATCAGTATAGCACAAGTGTCTTTGGGATCTGATTTCTAGCTAAACAAATTAAGTACTTCCAGAAATAATTTAGCGTACATTTAAATAATTACGAAGTTGAAAAGGAAGTTCAAAATCTGGGTCAAAATCCTAATGTAGAACTAAGACCCAAACATATGGTCATATAAGAAGGAGCAAAATCAAGACTTGGGTTTCACCTGAGGATTTTTGAATATTTTTTTGTGAACTATAGGATAATATCTACTTTCTAGGAAACTTAAAGAGTCTTGAATAGGGTTTAGGTGGACTTCCGGTTAAGATGGCAGCAGTGTAAGGAGCAGCTGCTCCATCTCTCCTGACTGAAGCATACAGGACCCCTCAAGGGGAAATAAAAATGAGTCCAGAGGAACGAAGGAACCCCACAACAGGGCGCAGCATTGAAGGTACGCAGAATCGGGGCATCTCCACGCTATAAAGGGGTGAAAAAGCTCTCACTAAAACGCGAGAGGAAGAAGCCCCTCCCCCACCCCCCACACCCCACAGAACGCGCCAACGCACAAGTGGGAAAACAGGACTGGGGCAACCAGATAATCACTGGCAGCCCCGGGGCTTGTACCTGTGTGCAGCAAGACGAGGGACCCCAGGTGGCTGGGGGACACGCACGGACTTCCCCCCCCCCCTCGGGCAGAGGGGCAGACTGGGAACTACCAGGAGGCCTGACCCCGAGGACAAGGAGACCGGAGCCCCCCGGAGCTTGCAAGGCCCAGGCAGACCCTGAGTGCAAAGACAAAGCTGAAAAGGGGCGGGGCCAACAATGGCCAGCAATAAGGAAGTGCAGAAGAAAAAGACTATCAAGAGAAATTCTGGAACACTGGACAACTTCTACACAGAGAAAATCCAGACACCAGAGGAGGGAAAACAAAAACTCAAACCTCCCCAAAAAAATGAAAGCTGGTCACAAGCTATGGAAGAGTTTAAAAATGAAATGCTGAGGAAGATGGAAGAAATCTGGCAAGAAAATAACAGTTTAAAAGGCAGAATTTTGCAATTGGAAAGTGAAACAAGACAACTGAAGACCAAAAATGACCAGATTGAAAAGGAAAACCAAAAAACTACAGCCGAAATCCAAAACATTAAAGCCGAAAACCAAAACATTAGAGCCGAAAACCAAAACATTGAAGCCGAAAACCAGTCCTTAAAGGCTAGAATCAAACATTTAGAAACCAATGATCTCTCAAGACAACAAGAACAAATAAAACAAAGTCAAAAGACTGATAAAATAGAAGGAAACATGAAATATCTCAATGAGAGAGTGACAGACCAAGAAAACTGGTCTAGAAGAGACAACTTGAGAATCATTGGTATTCCAGAAAAGGCAGAAATTAATAGAAACTTGGACTCCATACTTAAAGAAATTATTCAGCAAAATTGCCCTGAAGTTCTACAACAAGAGGGCAATATAAACATTGAAAGGATCCATAGAACACCCTCTACACTGGACCCAGAAAAGTCAACACCCAGAAATATAATAGCGAAATTGAAGAGCTTTCAAGTTAAAGAAAAAATCTTACAAGAAGCCAGAAAGAGACAATTCAAATATCAAGGAGCACCAATAAGGATCACACAGGATCTGGCAGCCTCAACGCTAAAAGACCGCTAGGCTTGGAATACAATATTCAGAAAGGCAAGAGAACTGGGCCTTCAGCCACAAATCAACTACCCAGCGAAACTAACCATATACTTTCAGGGGAAAGTATGGGCATTCAACAAAATTGAAGAATTCCAAGTTTTTGCACAAAAGAGACCGGGACTAAATGGAAAGTTTGACACTCAACCACAGATATCAAGAGAAAGATGAAAAGGTAAATAAGAAACAGAGGGAAAAGAAAGAAAACTCATAGTCTTTTAAGCTTGACTCTTTAAGGGCATAAATAAGATCTAATTATCTGTATTACTAGGTGGAGAAATGCTATGTATAATACTCTGTAGTGAACTCTATACACTATTATAATATTCACTATTATAGCAACCAGAAGAATAATTCATAGGGAGAGGACAGGATACTAAATGGTCTAAGAAGACATGGGGGGTGGGAAAGAGGGGGGAATAGTAGGGGATACCAAGAAAAATCCAAGTAAATAAGAAAAATAATATATTCTATTACACACAAAGAGGGCATGGGAAGGGGAGGGGATGAATAATATCATAAGAAGGAGAGGAAGAGAGCATAATAAAACCTTACTCTCAGTGTAATCAACTCCTCCCGGAGAAGGAAGAGTAGCTTTATTATCCATCTGGATAAAAAACTCTATCTAACCCTACTGAGAAAGTCAGAAGGGATAAACCAAAGGGAGCAAGGGAGTGGGGAGGCCAAAAAAGGGAGGGGAGAAGAAGGGGGAGGGAATTCATTTGGTCTTTAAAAAAAACAAAAAGAGGGGAACAACAAAGGAGGGGGCAGAAAGGGAAGTCAATCAAGGGAGGGGATAAGGGATACCGGCTCAAAGCAAACCACTGGTGTAAAAGAAAATAGTATAATAAGAAGGAGTGGGTCTAGGGGAGGATACAAAAATGTCAGTGAATACACAACTAACAATTGTAACTCTGAATGTGAATGGGATGAACTCACTCATAAAACGAAAGCAAATAGCAGAGTGGATTAGAAACCAAAATCCTACCATAGGTTGTCTACAAGAAACACATATGAGGTGGGTAGACACACACAAGTTCAAGGTTAAGGGTATGAGCAAAATCTTTTGGGCATCAAATGAGAAAAAGAAGGCAGGAGTGGCTATCATGATCTCTGACAAAGCCAAAGTAAAAATAGATATGATTAAAAAAGACAGGGAAGGTCATTACATCCTGATTAAAGGCAGTATAAACAATGAGGACATAACACTGCTCAATATGTATGCACCAAGTGGCATAGCATCCAAATTCATAAAGGAGAAACTGGCAGAGCTCAAGAAGGAAATAGATAGTAAAACCATACAAGTGGGAGATCTAAATATTCCTCTTTCAGATCT
>NC_058131.1:600633421-600707847 GCF_016433145.1 Gracilinanus agilis | reverse complement strand
TCATAGATAAACAGACTTGTACGAAAATATTTATAGTTGTGCTTTTTGTGGTGGCAACAAATTGGAAAAGGAGGGTATGTCCTTCAATTGGGGAATGGCTGAACAAACTGTGGTATATGCGGGTGATGGAATACTATTGTGCTAAAAGGAATAATAAACTGGAGGAGTTCCAGGCGAACTGGAGAGACCTCCGGGAACAGATGCAGAGCGAAAGGAGCAGAGCCAGAAGAACTCTGTACACACAGACTGATATACTGTGGTAAAATTGAATGTAATGGACCTCTGTACCAGCAGCAATACAATGACCCAGGACAATTCTGAGGGATTTATGGTAAAGATGCTACCCACATTCAGAGGAAGGACTGCAGGAGAGGAAACACATAAGAAAAACAACTGCTTGAACGCAGGGGTCGGGGGGTGGACATGATTCAGGGTGTGGACTCGAAACTACCACACCAATGCAACTACCAACAATTTGGAAATTGGTCTTGATCAATGACACATGACAAAACTAGTGGAAATGCGCATCGGCCATGGGTGGGAGGAGTGGGGGGGGGGGGAGTGAAGGGGAAAGGAGGAGCATGAATCATGTAACCATGTTAAAAATGAATATTAATAAATGTTTAAAAAAAAAAGTCTTGAATATTCAGTGTATATACCATTCTCACTATTAGTTGGTCACTATCGGGGAAAATAAAGATAAGGCTATGGCTCTATCCAGTCCATTGGTTCTAATAAAACACTGGAAAGCCTCATTGGCTTACCTTTTCTTGGCTGATCGGATACGGAGTTCCTCCAGTTGGTCAGATTCAGTGCTGAATGATGCTGTGCTACGAGTATTTGGCACAGAAAGTGTTGGTGATCCACTCTCTTGTGTCATGGAATCATCACTGAAGAAATCTGTAGGAAGGATGACAGCTAGCTTCTGGGGAATCACAAATCCTAGGCTATAGTAAAGATTTCCAAGTGTCTTTGGAATGGAGTTAATATACCTGTGGAAGAGATTATTTAAATGCAAAACAGATATCAAACATTCTACTCTTCTCTAATTCTTTTCTATCCAACACTTAAATTTATTGCAGTTTACAATGCTTTAACACCATCTCAATCTTTATGAATTCCATATTTTGGTGAATTTCAATTCCATTTCTATGGCACAATTTATATAGAAGCCTTGATAAGATAGCTTTAAAAGTGATTCATTGGTTCAATGGAGACATAATTGGGGATGTAGACTCTAAATGATCACTCTATTGCAAATATTAATAATATGGAAACAGGTCTTGAACAATGAATGATACATGTAAAACCCAGTTGGATTGCTCGTTGGCTACAGGAAGAGGGAGAGAGGAGGGGTGGGAAAAATATGAATCATGTAACCATGGGAAAATATTCTAAATTAATTAAATTAAATAATTTTTAAAAAGTAGTTCATTGTCCATCAAACTTACAATCCCAAAATTTCCTCCAAAAACCTTGATAAATATGCTGAGTCCTCAATTAAACAAACTGCTCGAAGCAAGTCTGTCACCTGAAAAAAGAATAAAAGTAGAGGAAAGGGAATTAATAACTCAGAAATGGGGAGGCATTTAATATAGCAGGTTATATGACATAAAGCTAAGCTTGTACTTGCCTCTTCTACTAAGTGTTCCATGTCATCTGAACTGTTCTGTATTGAAGGGCACTGCAAACATACCTCCAAACGAAGAAACACTTGAAGCTGGCACCTATGCAGACAAAATAATTTTTTTTAAATGCTGTCATATCATTTATTATTTGATTCCTACTTACAGCTAAAATATAGTCAACTCAGTATAAGTCTCTAGCATAAATAGCTCTCTTTGTTAAAAAAACAAAACAAGGGGCTTCCGGGTTAAGATAGTGGCAGAGTAAAAAGCAGCTGCTTAATCTCTTCTAACCCACACATATAGGACTCAAGAGGACAAAAAAACAAATCTAGACGAACAAAGGGACCCCACAATAGGGCACAGCATTGAAGGTACATGGAATCGGGGCATTTCCATGCTATAAGGGGGTGAAACAGCTCTCACTAAAATGTGACCTGAGCAACCCTCTCCCCCCACACCACCTACAGTGCCAAGGCCAGCGCACAAAAGCTAGAGCGAGCTTGGGGCACCCATTAAGTCATTGGCAGCACCAGGGTCTGTTCCTGAGAACAGCAAGACTTAAGACCCCGAGAGGCTAAAGAACGCACGGACTTTGAACACAGACCCTGAGCTCAGGCTCAGTCGCAGCTGCAGACATGGATTCTGAGCGCAGGCTCAGACTGTGTGTATGAGCAGAGGGGTGTATGTCTGTGGAAGTAGCACCCTAAGACTGTTAAAGGAGCTTTGGGCAGAGGAACAAGCAAGGGGACCACCAGGAGGCTTGACCCTGAGAACAACTAGACCTGAGACCTCAGGAGCCTAAAGAGAGCAGACAGACCCTGGGCGTGAGGATAAAGCTGAGAGGGTGCTGGGCTAACAATGGCAAGCCAAAGACAAGAACCCCAGAAGAGAAAGATCAAGAAGAAACCTTTAACACTCGACAACTTTTACACAGAAAAAAATCCAGACAACAGAGCAAACAGCAGAGGAGAACAAACAAGTAATCATATCCAATCCTTCCCAAAAAAAAAGAAAACTGGTCACAAGCTATTGAAAAGTTCAAATCTGAGATTATGAGAAAGATGGTAGAGAACTGGCAAGAAAATAACAGTTTAAAAGGCAGAATTTCGCAATTAGAAAGTGAGGCTCAAAAATCAAAAGAATTGATAAGCAAATTGAAGACCCGAAATGACCAGCTGGAAGCCTTGAAGAATCAAACAGACTAGATTCAAAAGGAAAACCAAAAGATTATAGCTGAAAACCAGTCTCTAAAGGCTAGAATTGGGCAAGTAGAAGCCAATGTTCTCTCAAGACAACAAGAACAAATAAAGCAAAGTCGAAAGACTGATAAAATTAGAAGGAAACAAGAAATAGCTCACCAAGAAATTGACAGATCAAGAAAACAGGTCTAGAAGAGACAACTTGAGAATCATTGGTCTTCCTGAAAAAGCAGAAATTAATAGAAATTTGGACTCCATACTAAAGGAAATTATTCAGCAAAATTGCCCTGAAGTTCTTCAACAAGAGGGCAATATAGACATTGAAAGGATCTCTAGATTGCCCTCTACACTAAACCCTGAAAAGACAACTCCCAGAAATATAATAGCCAAATTCAAGAGCTTCCAAGGAAAAGAAAAAAATTTTACAAGAAGCCAGAAAGAGACAATTCAGATATCAAGGAGCACCAATTAGGATCACACAGGATCTGGCAGCCTCCACACTAAAAGACCGCAAGGCTTGGAATATGATATTCAGAAAGGCAAGAGAACTGGGTCTACAACCAAGGATAACCTACCCATCAAAACTGACTATATACTTCCAGGGGATAGTATGGGCATTCAACAAGATAGAAGATTTCCAAGTATTTGCACAGAAAAGACCAGGACTAAATGGAAAGTTCGATATTCAACCACAAAAATCAAGAGAAACATGAAAAGGTAAATAAGAAACAGAGGGGAAAGAAAGAAAACTTATTTTTAAATTTGCCTCTTTAAGGGCTTTAATAAGATCTAATTATTTGTATTCCTATATGGAGAAATGTTATGTGTAATTCTCGGTAGTGAATTCTATTCACTATTATAGTATCCACTATTATAGTAATTAGAAGAATTATTCACAGGGAGAGGTCAGAGTACTAAATGGTCTAAGATGATAAGGGGGTGGGTGGGAAAGAGGGGGGTGAATAGTAAGGGACACCAAGAGAAACTTGAATAAGAAAAATAGGATATTCTATTACACACAAAGCAGGCATGGGAAGGGGAGGGGACGAATACTATTATAAGAAGGAGAGGAAGAGAGCATTAAGAAGTAATATTTAAACCTTACTCTCAGTGAAATTAACCCTGAGAGGGAAGAGTAGCTATATCCATTGAGATATAGAAACCCTACTGAGAAAGTCAGAAGGGAATAAACCAAGGGGAGCAGGGGAGTGGGGAGGTCTAAAAAGGGAGGGGAGGAGAAGGGAGAGGGAATTCATTAGGCCTTAAAAATAAAAGAGGGGAATAACAAGGGAGGGGGTAGAAAGGACAGTAAATCAAGGGAGGGGACAAGGGTTACTGGTTTAAAACAAATTATTGGTTTAAAAGGAAATAGCCCAAGAAGAAGGGGTAGAACTTAGAGAGGATACCAAAATGTTGGGGAATACACAACTGATAATTACAACTCTGAATGTGAATGGGATGATTGATTATACTAAATTAAAAAGCTTTTGTACAAACAAAAACAATGTAGCCAAAATCAGAAGGGAAACAATAAATTGGGAAAAAATCTTTATAACAAAAAACTCTGAAGGGGTCTAATTACTCAAATATACAAGGAGTTAAATCAATTATATAAAAAAATCAAGTCATTTCCCAATCGATAAATGGGTAAGGGACATGAATAGGCAATTTTCAGATAAAGAAATCAAAACTATCAACAATAAGCACATGAGAAAGTGTTCTAAATCTCTAATAATTAGAGAAATGCAAATCAAAACAACTCTGAGGTATCACCTCACACCTAGAAGATTGGCTAAAATGATAGTAGGGGAAAGTAATGAATGTTGGAGGGGATGTGACAAAATTGGGACATTAATGCATTGTTGGTGGAGTTCTGAACTAATCTAACCATTCTGGATGGCAATTTGGAACTATGCTCAAAGGGCTATAAAAGATTGCCTACCCTTTGATCCAGCCATACCATTGTTGGGTTTGTACCCCAAAGAGATCATAAACAGACTTGTACGAAAATATTTATAGCTGTAATTTTTGTGGTGGCAAAAAACTGGAAAACGAGTGTATGTCCTTCAATTGGGGAATGGCTGAACAAACTGTGGTATATGCTGGTGATGGAATATTATTACACTAAAAGGAATAATAACCTCGAGGAATTCCATGTGAACTGGAAAGACCTCCAGGAACTGATGCAGAGTGAAAGGAGCAGAGCCAAAAGAACATTGTACACAGAGACCAATACCCTGTGGTAAAATAGAACGTAATGGACTTCTGTACTAGCAGCAATGCAATGACCCAGGACAATTCTGAGGGATTTATGGTAAAGAACGCTACCCACATTCAGAGGAAGAACTACAGGAGAGGCAACACAGAAGAAAAACAACCGCTTGAACACATGGGTTGAGGCGGACATGATTGGGGATATAGACCCGAAACTACCACACCAATGCAACTATCAACAATTTGGAAATAAGTCTTGATTGATGACACATGTTAAAACCAGGGGAAATGCGCATCAGCTATGGGGAGGGCGAGGAGGAGGAGGCGGGGGGGGCGGGGTGAAGGGGGAAGTAAGAACATGAATCATGTAACCATGATAACTTTTCTAAAAAATAAAAATTATTTTAAAAAAACAAACAAAAACACAAAACAAAAATATTGACAAAAACAATTTCACAGAAATACTTTTTACCCCATTTTCCCTTTAGATGGCTATATTTATTAGGTAATCATAAAATTCTTAGACCCTATGTTGTAACTCTGCAAAATTAAGCAGCACAAATATATTTCCAAATAGATGGCAAACATGTTTTAAATAGTACAAGAGAAATTAGAGGATTTTTATTTTTCCTTTTAGAGGTAAAGTAAATAAAGTTATTTCCTTACTCTCTGATTTTGGTCTCCTTATCCAGATTTTTCTTCAGTTGCTGTCGAAGACCTTTACTAGTCTTTAGGAGATAATTTTTTACTCGATCTAAACAGGTCATCTGTAGATAAAGAATTATTAGACAAGTCATCTACCTGCATTTCTAATCTTTCTCACAATTCAATATGTATATTGCAAAGAAATCAAAGGAAGTATGAATATATTTATCATAGCTCTTCTTGGGGTAGTCAAAGACTGGAAACCAGGGGATAATCCTATTAAGGAATGGCCAAATAAAGAATAGTATATGATGTAATGGAATATTGTTGTGCCATAAGAAAGTATAAGAGGGAAAATTTCAGAGGAAACTGGGAAAACCTTTATGAAGAATGTGAACAGAACTAGGAGAACAATTTATACAATGATAATAAGATTAGAGAAAAGAATTTTTTTGAAAGACTATAGAACTTTGTTCAATGATAAACTGAGTCCAAAAGAATGAAGATGAAGCATGCCATTTATCTCCTGGCAGAAAGAGGATGATGGACTTGAAATGCAGAAAAAGAGATATACATTTTTAAACACAATTTACTGGAGTGGGGTAGGGAAGAAAGGTCTAGTGGGAAGGATGGTTAATAAAATATTTTTACTTGAAATAAAAACAAAAATAGAAAAAAGTGCCCAAAGGTTGGCTGGAGGTAGTGATGGAGGGCAGGGATAATGCAGTTCACAGCTAAAGAAAATCCTGATTTTTGGGCAAAGGTCTTTCCTCTCCATTTTCTCTTCTACTGTTTTTTAGATGAACAATACAGCGAGATAAACATTTAATGAAGAAACTGATCTAAGCAAATATTACCTATGTGGGATTTAATTCATTTGTATGTTGACTTTGGAACCTGGCTCTCAAAGAAAATGCAACTGAGAAATCTGTGTATAGTCAGCAATATGTGGTACTGACTCAAGAGAAGATAAAACTACCACTTTTAACTTTCCTATTTCTTTGTAGTCACCTGGACCCTGATTTTTGTCAGTTCACTTTCCAATCTTGTGACATTTTAATCAAGCACTACATAATATAAGAGTTCTACATAATATTAAAGTTTTAGAGCTTTAAGAAGCATGAGAGAGCTTCCTTACTTCTAATTCATTGGTGCTTCTGGATTTTAGGAACATTTTAATGGCTAAAATCATATTTTGGGCACTTGAATGTGTCGATATTTCTCCCATGTCCACAGTTTTTTGGTAGTTTTCATTTAAATGAGAAAGTAGCTCCTCCTCAGTTTTAAAATCTGTAAAAAAAAATTATATTAAATGCAATGAATATTCACTTGATATGTTCTTTAAAAATTATTTTCTACTCAGATAATAAGCAACTCAAGGTTACAGATTGTAAAAATAGCTAACCCCCCTTAGACGCCACAGAAGGGATGATTGTTTAGAAAGTATTCCAAGCCAAAATGACACACCCATGAAAGATCAATGATTCTCCACCTGAAAAGACTTGATGAAGAGAGGCTGAAGGCAGTTTTCATCTTCATTTACATACTTTAAGTTAGTATCATAAGTTTTTCCCAGTGCCATTTATACAATGTTTTTCTCTCTCAGTAATTAGAACCAAAAATTGACCTTGGACTCAAATAATAGCCAGATGCATAAGTCATATATTCAGCCCTAAAGCATTGAGATCTAAAATCTAATTAAGACTACTACTTTGCATATTTAACATAAATATCTGGCAATGCATCCTAAAAATTATCTATCTAGTGTTAATCAACACTAAACAAAAGTAACATAAAACCTCAGCTGCAGTTCTGCTTGAGGAGTGCGATCTATTATCTGACCAACTGTTGAGAGGAATAAAATACTGCCAGAAAGACCCAAACTAAGAGATCAAGACCAAAGACCAAAAACCAACTTGGAGTTCAAATATACTGGGCCACTGCTTTAAAAGGAACAAGTTTAAATCAAGTCTAATAATAGTAGGGTATTACTTACAAAAGTCCTTTGTTTTGGAGATTCCTGGCAGTGGAAATAAAGAGCACTGAACTTAGAGAGAAAGGCCTAAGTTCAAGTACTGGCTCTGTTTACTTATCACCTGGGGTCAGTGGGAAAATTATTACTTATTTATAATGAAACTGTAAAATAAGGGGACGGAAGTGATGGCTTTTAAGATCTTTTTTCAGCATTAAATCTATGAACGATCAATTTCAGGACACTTTTGAAGCCTAACCTCTTTGTCAGATTTATTAGAGAAAAAGAGGCTAAAAATGGCCTTCTTTTTTTGTGCTTAGGAGGGTACCATATGTATCATAACTCTGTATCCAGAAGCCAAGGAGTCTGACACATTTAAGAAACAAGTATTATTTTTTGTCTTAGAATCAGTACTAAGTATCTGTTCTAAAGCCGAAGAGTGGGAAGGGATAGGCAATGGGGATTAAAGAGCTATTGTCTGAGGACATATTTGAAACCAGGACCTCCCATCTCTAGGCCTAGCTCTCTATTTGCTGAATCACTTAATTTCTTCCTTGAAGGTAAAGGTTTAAAAAAAAAAAAAAAAAAGAAGTATGCATATAAATGAATGAACAAATACTGGGAAGTTTGGGCCACGAAGACAGAAACATCAATGTCCAGTATAAACAATCATTTCCTTTCAACAACAAAAAAACCCTTTTTTGTTTTGATATTTTTATTGTCTTTAATATACTCATACACATTCTGTTTCTTGATTTTTATTTTATTTATTTATTTTTTAAGCCCTTACCTTCCATCTTGGAGTCAATACTGTGTATTGGCTTCAAGGCAGAAGAGTGGTAAGGGTAGGCAATGGGGGTCAAGTGACTTGCCCAGGATCACACAGCTGGGAAGTGTCTGAGGCCAGGTTTGAACCTAGGATCTCTATCTCTAGGCCTGACTCTCAGTCCACTGAGCAACCCAGCTACCCAAGGTTCTTGATTTTTAAATTAATCTATATTATTTTTATTAATTTTTAATTAAAATATTTTTATTAATTTTTAAATTAATCTATATTATACATTTACTATCTTGTTGGCTAATTTATTTTGTGTGTCTAGCCTCAGGGCAGGAAGCCTCATTTTCCCTCTCTCTTTCCAGCTCTCCTTTTTGCTTGTCTTTCCCTATTAAATGCAAGCTCCTTGAGGGTAGAGGCTGTCTACTTTTCCTTTTGTTGTTATTTCTCTGAAATCTGGGTCTATGGGATTCGATTTCTTGAGATTAAACCTTAAAAATAAGTTGATGGTTAAATGGAGCCTCAATAGTGTTGTTACATAACTATGACAATATAAACTGAAAAGAACAATGAAACAAAACTGAATTCTGTATAACTAAAACAGCCAAGCTGGACTTGGTGAAGGGCTCAGAAAAATCAACCTCCCTTCCTTTCAATGCAGAGATAAGAGGAAAAAGAATGTTACTGCAAAGTAACAGGTGAAAAACAAGAGGGTACCATTAAAATTTATTTTAAGGAAAGAAAACAACAAAAATACCATAGATGTTTGGCAGGAAATCCACTGCAGAGGACTCCTTATCTGTCAACCGGGCAGCTTTGGCCAACAAGAGGGTATGACAAGTACCTTTAGGTTTAGAACTTCTTAACATTTTTCCTTTTTCTTCTAATTTTTCCTCAGTTCTTCTGGCAGCTGTCTTTTGGACTATTTTCTCCCCAGTTGATGAGGATGGGCTGCAATCTGGCTGAAGTTTCTGAGCTTTAACATTCAACCTTGCAACATTCAACATTTTTAGAGACCGTGACATGCTCTTCATCTTTTGTCTGACTGGAGTACCAGGGACCCCTCCTGGGAAATAATGAAGGAGAAAAAAAAGTATTTTTAAGAAGAACTTAAAAACTAATTCAGACTATTCTATAGAAGTAGCACAATAAAATATAAGTATTTCAAGAAACATATGGGACATACAATAGGAGAAAAAATGAAGTTCTTTCCTCCATTTAATCTTGGGGAAAAAAAATTGCAGCAAACTATGATTAGACACAACTTAGCAGGTTTCTATAGATTTTTCTAAGTCTTCAGAATATGAGTTATATTAGGTTTCCATCCTGCAGAGTTTTATAATGTGACATTAGGGAAATTCCAATGAAGATTCATTGATTCCAATTCTATAAACTAAAAACTTCCTATCCCTGAGAGATGTTGCCGTTTCAACACCTACTGAAGAGCATATGTTAGTAAAAATATAATAGTAGCACCAAGGAAGAATGTCTCAAAAATTATTTTGGTCAACTTTTGGCCAAGATAACTGCATGAATAAAAGCAATCTATCTTCCATACTTTTACTTTGGCAAAACCCTAAAAATCATACCAGACCAACAGTGATCATAAAATCTAATGAAGTAACTAACTAGTTAAGTGACTTCATCCATCCCTGATTTGTACAAAAAGTTGGTCAGAAGCCAACAGATCAGAGGAAAGAGAATAGTGCCAGGAAATAAGATAGAAGTCTACCAATGTAACCAGAGACTGATGAGAAATACCATTAACCTGCAAGTCTCTATATCTACCTTTTCTACATTCATCCCTGAAAATAGCAGAGACCTTGGAAGGCACCAAGCAGTATCAACCAGTCCAGATACTAATATTTAAACTAAGACACCCCAAGTCCAGGGCCTCCAAGAACCTGTACTGAGATGCCAGAGGGTACTAAGCTTGGTCCTGAGACAAAGCCTTGACTTAGGAACTTAGAACTGCAAAGAGGAAAAAACACAAGACACATACCACTATAAATATAATAGATTCAGGAATACCCAAAAATCTGACCTAGAAAAACAGTAACTTTATAACAACATCAAACAAAGACTTTAAAGGGGAAAAAAATCAATTTTCCACAAGTACTATATGAATACTAAAAATAAATGAAGAGAAAAAATTAAATAAAAGCTTTGGAGGAAAGTGAAAGAGAATAAGTAGCTTACCAAAGTAATATACTATCCTTAAACTAGAATAGACCAAACAGAAATCAGTGACTGAACAAGAGAGCAAGGTATATTAGAACAAATCAAGACTGCAAAAAAAAAACACCAGAAAAAAATGTTAAGTTATCTGCTGTCAAAAATAGCTGATCTGTAAAACAGGCCAAGGAGAATAAATTTTAAAATCGTAGAACTTCCAGAAAGTCATGATTTTTAAAAAAGCCTGGACATTATTTCAAGAAATCATAAATTAAACTACTTTTTTTTTCTATTAGAACCAAAAGACAAAGTGAAGCTAGAGAGAATCCATCAATCACTTCTTGAGAGAAATCTCAAAAGGAAAATTCACAGGAATATCATACCCTAAATTCAGAGCCACCATATCAAAGAAAATTTATAAGCAGCCAGAATTCAAGTACCAAGAATCTATAGTCAGGATCACACAAGAACTAGTAGCTTCTACTATAAACAAGAGATATTGGAATACACTATTCCAAAAAATTAAAAGATATAGTCTTTCAACTAAGAATAACTTACCCCTAGTTATGGTAATGCCAGGAAAAAAAAATGATGAAAAGAAAAAAGGCAAGAACAATTGAAAACTTTTTAAAAACACAAGAGAAGAATATAGAAATAAATAAGACAATACAGAAAGCAATGAGTCGAATTCATTATATGCTTAAAAAAAACCAAAACCAAATAGCATGGAATAGTTTTATAGTTTCACATGTTATTCATCTTTTATGTTCTTCCTGTATATAGAAATACTCATTTTTAAAGCTTAAGTTCAGAAAAAAAGTAAAAATAAAGGAAATAATTTTGTCCTATACATACGTTTCTTTTTGTTATCTTCTTGATTAATTGCAGTAAATTCTTCACGAGATTTTCTCTGGTAGAACTCAGAAAGAAAATGTGTTAACTCTCCTTCTATCCTAGAAGAGTCTTCCTTATTATTAGATGTAGCCTGTAGTAACCTATAAATAAAAGTCAATATGTGGTTCACACATAGTTAAATGATTCATTTATGTAAAGCTTTATTATTTACAAAGTACTTTCTTTACAACAATGCAATGAGACAAGTATCATTAATCCAATTTTATAAATGATGAAAAAGATTTGCCCCTGGTTTTACATCTAGTTAAGTGGCTGAACCAAGCCTAATGCTCAAGTCTTCTGGTCTTGTTCAATGAATAAATTTCCTCTCTTAGGTCAAAACTACCCAAGTCTGTCAACATTTCTAGAAGAATCAATATCCTTATAAAAAACTATCAAAGCCCATGTCAATTTCTTATTGTCAAAGGACAATACCTTACTTGGAAGTTCTTACATTGTTATGTTTAAACTAGTTTGCCACATACAAATGATTTTTAAAAGAATATCTTACTACTAAATTTGAATGAAATTAGTTCTGAATAATTCTGCTGGATTATATGGAAGGTTAACTTTGGATTACTGATAAGGGGTCAGAAAGAGTAGTTAATTCATTCCCAACTTTCTGCCTCTTAATCATTCAATTCTGTCTTAAGACAGAAAGAAAACTCAAATAGAACCCTAAACCCTGGATGAGGGTTCCATGTCTATGGAATTCTGATAATGGCACAACTTTCAAAATTTGCCCCAAGCTTTGTTTTGTTTTTACCAGCTTCCATTGCGTATGTGACTTCAGAATGCGGTAAGTGACTATGAGAATGGTAAATGTGTATAGCTATCATAGATTAGACCACCCAATTCCCCCTCCCACCCTACCCTGCTTTAGTCATATAACTTTAACAGGTAAATATGTAAGTTTATGAACACCCATTTTATGGCACAAATTTCTAGTACACCTAGTGAATACATTCCAGAAAACCCAATATCCAACAGATTAATGTTTTGTTAGCCCAAAGTCCACAAAGCACAAGAATCCAAATGATCTAATCTCCCTGTTAAAAAAAAAAAAAAGGCTTCCTACACAATATATGAAACAAAAACATTCTGAGTTTATTTAATTACAAGGATTTGGTCACCATCTTGGCAAATTATTTCACTAGGAAGATTTTGCCACAAATATATGAACTAAATCTTGCAGAAAGTGAAAAGAAATAATTTATTCCATCAATATAGCTCAACATGAATGATATCAAAAAGAACTAGCTTGATGACACTTTGTAGAATACAATTTTCTAATATATAAATTAAGCACTGAATATACAATCAAACTGATTACATGGGTGTAATTATTTCAGATAATCTAAAGAACAGTAATTCTAACTGACTTCAGGATATTTTGCAACATTTCTGGGGAAACAAATTCTTAATTATTTTTGCTTATGCTGATATTAAAATGAGTTTGTATACCCTTCATGTGTCAGTTGGACTCCTGAAGGGACATAATGGAGAGGTATATTGACTGGCAGGGAGAAAGTTACAAATAAGATAACCCATACGCAGATAATTGAGAATTAACATCAATAACCAAGCAATAAACAGAGAAATAAGATGCTTTACCAAAATAATTCCATTAAATTTGAACTGGCACCACTGTGATTAGAGAAAGGAAACCATTTTTCCACAATTGCAACACTCCAAGGATGAGTTTGGCTTAGTTCCTGCTGGGCCCACTCAGGAACAGGAATATCCACTAGAAAAAAAAAAAGGGATCACAGACAGGAAGAAATAGCACATTATAAACAAACTGAAAATTTGGATAACCTAACTTCCCTTTCACCATTCAATTTCTCTCCCCAAAGGCCAAATCAAGAATTTTTCTTAAAAAAAAAAAAAATAAATAAATTTTGTTGTTTAACCAACAAACCCTAATATTGGCTATAAAACCTGATAATCTAAGCACAATACTGTCAACAAAACTTAAATACAATTACAATTCTCATTCTAGTAATATTTTCCTACAAATTAGAAAATATATCTCTAGATTGGGGATTTCAGAGGTTCTGTGAGCTTAGATGAAAAAAAAAAAACCCAACCTATTTCTATATAATTATTTTCCTTTTATTCTATATGTTAAAAATATTATTCTGAGACTGCCAAAGGGGTCCATGACACACACAAAAAGTTAATAACAATGTTAGATAGATGCTAATAAGTTATGTTGGTGCCTACTTTCTTGCCTTATCATGATTGTAGAGGGACCCTGTATTCCTGAAAAGTAGACATACTTAGGCAGATTTTATCAAGCTGGAAAGGCCAGGTGAGAGGTCATTTCTCTCATCCAAAGACCAGACTAGCTACATTCTAAGATACTGGTTACCAGACTGCTCACAGTGTGAATATTTCTTACCAAAACTCAAAAAAACTTCTACTTCTTGAGAAATTGGAATCTCTGAGGTACTGAACTACTGCTTAGAAAATGGCTTAAGTATAATACAACTTCAAATAGTATTGAGCACATAATGAAAAGCAATTTAGAAGAAGCAAACTTTTGTTACTTGCTACTACTTCACTACTTAAAATTATAGGTTGTTGTTTTTTTAAAATTGCAACCTGAACTGGATTAGGTCTGGTAGGAAATTTTTAAAAATACAGATTTCCCCACACAAAATCCAACTCTCAGACCCCTTTTAAAGACCATCTGGTTTTGAAAAATACATTCAAGAAGAGACAGAACTTTATAAATTAAGGAAATCTTATATTTGCAAAAAGCAGAAAAAGCTTACTAGTTCCAATACAGTTTAACCAGACTGTTCTCCCTCCAATAGAAAAAATAAATTTACATAACTTAAAGTTGGATTAAAACTTAGTTTTATCTGCAAGACTGACTAAAGTCAGTCTTCAAATTTACTCTGAAACAAAGTCAAAAGTAGACATGTTGATAAGGTAAAATATTCTGCTTTCCTTTTACCCAACTATCAAATGAATAGCTGAGGTTAATTTCCAAAACACATGTTTTCACTTGCTTATTTTTTAACTTAATTTAAAAAACCCTTACCTTCTTAAAATCGATACCATGTGTTGGTTCCAAGACAGAAGAGAGTAAGGGCTAGGCAATGGGGGTCAAGTGACTTGCCCAGGGTCACACAGCTAGGAAGTATCTGAGGCCTAGGACCTCCCATTTCTAGACCTGGCTCTCAATCCATTGGGCCTCTCAGTTGTCCCCTTCACTTGCTTATTAAAAAATTATTTAACATTACAGTATTTACACTTGTGTTCTATAACTCCAAAAATTCATCAAAGTTTAAGTGAACAAATTTGACTTTTCTTTTTCAGTTGTCAGTTTAAATTAGGGTAAACAAACAAGCAACAACAACCAAAAAAAACCCTCACTAAATCACCACTATGTTCAAACATACCCAGCTCCTATAAAGAGTAAGTTTTCACTCTAATGGCAACAGTGCTAAAGATGGCAGTCTGAGGTAGCAGAGGAAGCACGCATCTGGAGCCAGAGGGACCTGGGCTTGTATGGATCCTGGCTCTGCTTCTTACTACTTCTTATACCATCTGGAAATGCTTTTTAACCCTTCTGGACCTCAGTTGCCTCAACTAAAATGAGGGCATGTAAGTTCCTGGCGCTTTTTAAGGTTTTTAATATGAGGTCCATGAACTTATTTATTTATTTATTTTTTAAACCCTTAACTTCTGTGTATTGACTTATAGGTAGAAGAGTGGTAAGGGTAGGCAATGGGGGTGTCAAGTGACTTGCCCAGGGTCACACAGCTGGGAAGTGTCTGAGGCCGGATTTGAACCTAGGACCTCCCGTCTCTAGGCCTGGCTCTCAATCCACTGAGCTACCCAGCTGCCCCCCCATGAACTTATTTTTGTATGTATTTCAATATAGTTTCCTTGATAACAATGATGTTTAATGCATTTAAAATTCTAAGGAGTTCATAGCCTTTACCAGATTGTCCAAAGAGGTCTATGGCACAAGAAAAGGCTCAAACACTTATATCTTTGGTGTTCTTTAAAATTATCCATAAGACCTTTTCTAGCTCTAATGCCTATGATTCTATGAGATTTGCTATGGGGAAAATGCAATTCAGTTCTATAGTTATTCTTTGTCTTTATGGTCAGAGAAAACAAAAAAAGCTCAGTTAAGGCTACTAAAGTTCAAGTTTAACCCTAGATTATGTGCTTACCAAAGGTATCAGAATTTTCATGTGACTTATGAATCTGGTTCAGGACACTATTTATAACACCTGGGAGAAGGTATGTTGTATCCTGAAGATTGTCTGTCACACCTTCATGGAGATTTTCCTGAAACTCACTGTGTTCATTGCGAAACACAGTGAGAATTGTAGCAGTAGCAGAGAGAGGAGATATAATTCCAGTACTAGGTGGGCAACCTTCACCAGGAACTACATCAGCAACCTACGAGTGGAAAAAGAAATCCAAATGATCTTAAGTCTATTGTTATGATGTCTAGACCAGGATACAGACTATTAAAAATTTGGAAGTTGACAATTTCTTTTGATATTTATGGTATATGGCATATATTTCTCCTTGGTTTCAATTAGAATTGTATCATTTCACAATCAATAGAGAAAAGCAGTCAACTGATAAAACAAACAAAAACCTGCATAAAAAAACTTCAAGGCAATAAGTGCACTTACTGGTTGTTGTATTACTCCTCCACAAATTTTATTTCATACTAGTCCAACTGGAATCTAAAATCAACTTTGGAGTCAAATGGACATCTTTTCAATCTCCATATTTCCATGTATACATATGCACACATTTGTTTTCTTATATATATTCATATATACAGATATAGATATATATAGATGTATACACACAAGTATTCGCATACATAAACTCACACTAGCATTCACAATTATCATGGTTACACTTTGTTCTCCACTAATTTTGAGAATATATTTTACTATATCAACATAGATAGTTTCTTTCTTATGCAAAACTATGATTTTATATAAGCAATATTTACCAAATGTAATTCTTCAACTGTCAGTCTTCTAATGAGTTGCTGAAATAAGTTTCCTTGTTCTGATTTCTCATTCCCCATGCTCTGTAGCATCCAGCTATCTGTGCCAAACCTGTTGCTCATTGGATGAGTCCAGTGGGTTACAATGCCATTCAAGAAAATACTGACTGGTCTCTCAAAGTTCCTTTGATGCACAGCCAAAGGCTCAAGAGTGACTGTCCATGTCTGTTGAGGCTTATTACCTGTTTTATAAATAACAACATTAAATTTCAATTTAAGAAATATATGCATAAGAAAAATGAGGAAAAGTGATTTTGTCAGTTGTGGTTCAAAAGCAATTATTTGATTCTGTTCTATAATGGAGCCTTAGCAAGAATGCCATTGATTCTGCAGAGGAAGACAAAGTGGAACTACTAATACAGGCATAAATTAGTGTCTAAATGTCTTCAAAATTATGGTTATTAGTGTCTAAATATCTTCAAAATTATGGATTAGAAATTCACAGAAAAAGAATTGAAACAGTATTTTTTACACATAAAAAATGAGACTAAAATTCCAACTTAAAATGTATAAGGGATAGCAACCTCAGTGTTAGGATTCACCATTATTCCATGGCTTCTTTGGTATGTTTACATCTGGCTCATTTAATAATTACTTGAACAGCAATGGTGTCAAATATCACACTACATACTTCATTAAGAATAGTAGCTTACATCAGTGTAGTGCTTTAGTTTACAAAGCCTTTCTTGCAATAACCTCAGAAGGAAACAGAACTGATTTGGTCAAGGTAACACAGAAGAGAGAAAGCTAGTACTCACATTAAGCTTCTAACTTAGTTCCTTTATCGTCTTACCTTTAACAGGCAGGAATAATGTCCCTTCTATCTGTGGAAACGATGCCTGGTGTTTGGGTGAATGGCATAGCAAGCAGTTTAAAGTGGACTCAAATGGCAAACTTGAAATCCATGAGGAGAACTGGGGTTGAGCAGGTGCCTGGTCAGCATTCACCCTTTCACAGTAAGGCAACTTTTCACCATCTTGATTAAAGCAATGGGCTAAAGTTTCAGAAGGCAAAATAGTCCCTCTTATACGGTGGAACAGTTCAAACATTGTCCAGTATCCAAGGTGGTCTGGGGAGTCTTGTAGCTGAAATAAAATGTTTCAGGTCATCAACCATTAATGCCAAAAGAAAATACAGGAAAACCAAATCCACACCTGCATTAGAGGATCAAATTATTTAATCAGCATATTTAGTCAGCAAAGAACAACCAGCAGTTCCCCTTAGTTTAAGAATGTAGTTTGGAGTATCCATACCACTAAGAGAATACCCACTCTTTAACTCCTCTTTGAGACTAAATTTGATTTGTGTATGTACTGTACATACATACTTAAGCTCATAAACTCTTGGAGGATAGGAACAATTCTAAATTTGCTTTTGAATATACCCAGTTCCTCATTTAGCATAGATCCTCACACATAGCAGAAGGTGCTTATTTATTGACTGAATATAGGGAATAAGGTATTTCATGCAGCCTTTGGGACACATATGAAAGTTGCCCAAGTACATAAATGAAAACTAGGTGGAGTTAACTGATTTAGCCTGAAACCTAAATCTATTTCTTGTCATAATGGGGTTAGGAAATTTTTATTAATCTTCAGGTTAGGGATAACATGATCCACACTCATTAATATCTGCTGAAGTGGTTTAGACAGAGAAAACTAAGTTGTCGTTTTTTTTGTCATAAGTTTAAACAGACCAATAAAGTCTTTTTCATTTCTTACAGAGGAAATACTACTTCCCCAATAAGAAAAATAAAACAGGTTTGTAGGAGGCCCAATTTTAGACTTTTGGCTCAAATTTAGTTAAGACTTGTAACAGTTTTAAGTTAAAAATAAAAACAAACAACAAAACATGACACATATCCCAAAAATTAAAACAAAACTCTTGAATAAACACAAAACATCTCTAGGTTCCATCTTGATTCACCTATTTTCAACTGGCATGAACTACAATAAAATTCCAGAATAAGGGAATTTAGAAACACTTTGAAATTCTTTTAAAATGTTTTGTTGATGTTTTATTATTATTTTTAGTCAATGTCACTTCCCAAAGATCCATGCCCATAAGAATGTTCCCTTGTAACAAAGTATAGGGAAGTAGAACCAATATATTGGCCATCCCTTAGTGTTTGTTTTAGGGAGATTTCACCAATTCATTAAGCATTTATTAAACTCTACTACGTGTGAGGTAAGAATTCTTTACCTTCTCTGAATTAGGGATAAGAACTGAACCTGTGATTTCAGTGGGAAAAGAGAACTCACAGATGAAGAAATTCCTTCTACAAATCCAAGTTGGGACCAGCCCTGCAACTTATAGTCTTTTTTTTTTTTTTTTAATTAATTTATTTTTTTAAACCTTTACCTTCTGTCCAGGAGTCAATACTGTGTATTGGCTCCAAGGCAGAAGAGTGGTAAGGGTAGGCAATTGGGGTCAAGTGACTTGCCCAGGGTCACACAGCTGGGAAGTGTCTGAGGCCAGATTTGAACCTAGGACCTCCTGTCTCTAGACCGGGCTCTCAATTTACTGAGCTACCCAGCTGCCCCCCCCCCCCAACTTAGTCTTAAAGAAGTAGAGTACTAAATGGTTAAATGACTTGCCCTCTAACAGTAATACGTCAGAGGCTGAACTTGAACCTAAGTTTTTCTATCTATCTGATCCCTAGTCCCTATACTATGTTATTTCACTAAGACATCTGCTAAATTACTATTAAATCTAGCTGAGATCTGCTAGTTAAAGGGAGTTTCCTACAGATAATAGATTCTTAACCCTTACTATATTCTATGTTCAGGGTGATTAAAAAAAAAGAAAGATTTTCCACCCTCAAGAGCTACAATTGAAAAGGATATGCTTTAGAGCAAGAAGGAAACCTTTAAAATGTCTGTTAAATATTTTGCTCAGTATCACATAGGTAGGAACTGGCAGAAATAGGATTTAAAGTCAGGCCTTCTGGCTCCAAATGCATATTCTGCAACAAATTCATGAGCAATAAGCTAGTTGCCATGTTGTGGTGGAAAACTCCTAGATGTTTTTGCCTTTCCCCAGAAATTCTAAAAACTTTTGGTAAACACATAATCTAGGACTAAATTTGATCTGTAATATCTTTACTGAGCTTTTTGGGGGTTATTTTCTCTGTCAATGAGGCCCAAGATCCACTGTGGAAATGCACTGCACTTGCCAGTCTCTGTCAAGACTCACAGAATTATGGGCTCCAGGGCTGGCAAAGACAATGGAAGATTATCTTAGAATCACATACTGAGTCTAGCCTCAGACATATCCTAGCAGTGTGACCCTGGGCAAGTCACTTAACCTCAACAGCCTAGCCCTTACCATTCTTCTACCTTGGAACTGATCCTTAGTATTGATTTTAAGATAAGGAGAGAGAGAGAGAGAGAGAGAGAGAGAGAGAGGGAGGGAGGGAGGGAGGGGGGGGGGGAGGGAGGGAGGAAGGAAGCAAGCATCTTTTTTGGAGTGTTATGACTCCTCAGAAAATTGTTTTTAAATGCATAAATTAAAATATATAGGATTATAATAGAAGTCAATTATATTGAAATGCATACATCATAACTTTTTTTTTTAATGTTCATGTTTGGAGCAGCTAGGGTAGCACAATGGATAGAGTACCATGCCTGGAGTCAGGGAGGAGTTGGGTTTAAATCTGGCCTCAAGAAGCTTCTTAGCGGGTGTAACCCTGGGCAAGTCATTTAACATGCCTGTTGCTAAGACAGAAGGTAAAAGTTAAAAAAAAAGTTCATGCTTTTACAAATGAGGAACCTGAGACCCAAAAGGATTAAGTGATAGAAACCTTGGCTTTCTGTCTCCAGATGCAAGGTTTTCTAAATTCCATCATACTGCCTTCCTTAGTACTGTTGCCCTTACAGTGAAACCTTCATTTTACAGAAATTTAGGTATGTTTGAACACATTTAGTGGAGATTTCAAGAACTAATTTTTGTTTGCTCTAATTTAAACTGACTCCAGGAGAAAGTAAAGTCAAATTTGTTCATCTATATTTTGCTGCCCTTGACTGAAAATAAATGATATAGGCAAAGAAAAGTCAAACAAAGTGCTTTGAGAAATACAAAGTAGGAGATATCAAATGAAAATCTTTCACAGAAGAAACTGAGTCCAAAGAAAGTTAAATTTCTTGCTCAAGGTCCCATGGATTTTTGGTAGTAAAATAAATGTCAATAAAAAAAAAGTAAAAATAAATCAAAGTACCCAGCAAATGTGAAAAAAAAAAAAAAGAATTACTAATGATAACAAAGGTGAAAAACTACATTTAGTATTTCTGCTTTATAAAAACGACCCAAATAAATAATTTATTTCTACTTAAGGGATAAGAAACAGCTTAGAGAAAAGAACATATTTGGAATCAGAGGAGTTAGGTTACAAAGGGTTCTGGCATTAACTTTGTAATGTTGGGCAAGTCACTGTCTCTTTAGGTCTATTTGCTTAAATATGAAATGGAATGGTCGACCTGGCTATTTCCAATTCCAAAACTTATGGTCCTTAACTTTAAACAAAGCTCCATTTTGTTTACATCCAAAAGCATTTCCTTATAAAAATCCTACCTTAAAGGTTTCAGTAGTATCCACCCAATAAAGAGAAATCTTCCTGTCCATCAGAATTTCCTGGACTCTCTTGGGTAATAGCTTTTCCATGACCACTTGGGTGGTGGGCAGTAGGTGCTGAGAATGGGCATCACTTCTGGCCACAAACTGCAGCAGCTCCCTCTGGGAATGAGGGCATGGGGAAAAGAGGAAAACGGCATTCACAAAGCCCCTGAAGTCAGCATCAGCCCCTCCGGGTTCATCAGGGGACCCCAGCAACCGTCGCCTGCTGCTTCTCAGGAAGGGTTTCGTAGGCGAAGAGATGTCAGGCCTGTCCCACTGGTAATCGAGGAGAGTTTCTGTCAGGACGTTCTGGATGTGGGAGGCCCTGGTCGCTGGGCCCAGCAAGTGAGGACGCTGGGACCGGTCCGAGAACCTGGCCTCCAGTTCCTCCTCGAAGTCTTCCCAGCTGCTGGGCCCCAGCTCACGGAAATCGGAAACCCGCGAGGGCCGGCTTCGGGCCCCCAGAGAGTCGAAGAACTGGAAACCCCAGCGAACCCTGCCCAGGCCGAAACGGCAGCTTAGGTAGTTAAGAACTCGTAGGGCGACCAGCTGGACATGGTTCTTCCTGGCGGTACCAGCAGTGTCCAGTAGCAGCAGTACATTGTGACAGCAGGTCATGCTGCCCAAGAGGGGTCTGCGCCCCTCTCCGAGATCAGGGTCGAAAGTCCCTCGAGATGTCCCTCTGAGGTCAGCGCCGGGCGCCCCCTCCTCAGAGATGCCTCTCCGAGGACACTGCCACGCGCTCACCCACTACCCCCCCAGGTCACCTGTGGACTCTCCCTCCGAGGTTAGCATAGGGGGGCCCCTACTTAGAGCTACGCTCCCCCTTCCCCCGGAGGTCAGGGCCGCGAGCCCCCGGGACCGCCCCTCCGAGGTCAGTGTCCCAAGCTCCGCCTCTTCTCCAAGCCCCGCCAGGGGCCGCGAGCCCCTCTCCTAGTTTTCCAACTGCAGGGAGATCGTTTGTACTTCTTCAGTCGGAGTGCCCAGACTCTGCTTTCCCCCCCGCCACAGTACTCCCCTGAAGTCTCCCACTCACTCCTCTGTGGTCCTGGCTCTCCTAAAAGGCGTTTCTCTCTTTTCTCTGGCTAAAACTTGGGCTTGGGCCTCCCTTACCATCAGGCCACGGCCATTCTCTTCTTCCCTCAATCAAAAGCCTCCCGCGCTCCCTATGAGCTGCTCCCATTGGCCAAGTAAGCTCTTAGCTCCGCGGCAGCTCTGAACTAGACTCTATTTCTATTGGCTTCTTCCTTGCGTAGATCAAATGAGCAACACCCCATTTTGGTGCTAACCGGAAAAGCTGGAAGGAAAAATCCAGCTCTGATTGGGCCGACCTCGTGACGTTCATATAGGGGCAGGATCATTCCGGAAGAAGCTGTGTGCTCACTGGCCAGAGTTCAGAGTTTAAAATTTAAAGACTTGTGGGCGGGACAGGGGCGGAGTTATAAGGACGTGTGAGTGCGTGTATGCATGCGTGCTTGTTGTGTGTGCGCGTGCGTTGTTTTTTTTTTTTTTTTAAATTGTATTTTTGTGGGTACTTAGTGGTGTTCCTTCAACGGAAGAGTTACGGGCAAACTGTAGTCAGAAGTATGTAAATGTATAATGTAAGGGGGGAAAAAATCAATAAAACAAATAGGCTTCTGTGTAATTATCATTATCAGCCTTTGGAGAAGAGATGAGGAACTACTACTCGCTCGTTTCATAGGAGAGATGGGAACTATGGGTATGGAATGCTTCCTATAATGTTAAGACAGGTCGTGCTGTAGGGAGGTTTTGCTGAGTTTTGTTACTCTAGCAGGATGACTGGAGAGAGGTGTATTGAAAATGGCCCTGATGTCATTACTTCATATTTTGGATGAACATATTTACATACAAGCCAAGGACTTTGAAAAGGAGAGACAAAGAAGGAGAGAAATGCAAGCAGAGCAGGCAATCCACTTGTAGGCCAAAAGCAAGGAAATGTGAGATAGGAGGAACAGGAAGTAGATCATCTAGATCTTGTAAGAAAATTGAAAAGGTAAGAAATTCTGTAAAAAATAGGGACAGCTGTGGGGAGTATTATAATAGCATTCAGGGATAACTGGCTAATACCGAACATTAAGTTTGGAAGCACTGGGGCAGAAAGAGATCTCAGGGGCCCCCTTAATGAGCAATAGGAATAGGAATGAATGTCAATAGGCAGTTCTGTACCCATGATCCAGTTCCTGGTCTCCCTTCCAGGGAAAGAGGATCTGACAGGGTTACAAGTCAGAGAGGTCCTAGTTGTATATGGAGCAAGAAACAAGTTACAAAAATTTAGTTGTGTTGCTCTGAGCTCAAGAGCAGAGGGGGACTCAGTTCTAACCTTTAGCCCTGCAAGTAAGCCTGCAGTGGAACTAACAATAAATGAGTCCAGAAACAGTCTATTGAAACGCATCCAACACACACTCATGAAATCCAATAAACCCAAACCTGGGCCAGGAACTTGCAGAGCTCATACCAGGAGGGCAGTAAACAAACCTTTTTCCAAATTCACACCACTATGGAAGCACTGAAAATTTGCAGGTCTCTCCCCCAACCCCCCAAGCAAAGCTGTGAATATAACCTAAGAACATAAAAAGACAGAAGCTCAAGCCAGAAATTCCTCCTCCCACCCCTAGAAGTGAGCAGAGCCCAAAACTAAATAAAGTCCAGTGTTAAGAAGTAGGCTGGAAAAATGAACAAGCAAAAAAAAGACCCCATTACATCAAGCTACTGTGGTGACAGGGAAGCTCAAGATACACAGAAGAGAAAGATTTGAAAAAATCTACAAGCAAAACCTTAAAAAAAAAAAGATTGAATATGAACTCAAGAATTCTTAGAAAAGTTAAAGAGATAAAAAGAGCAAAAAAGTTATCTTTAAAAAAAAAAGCAAATAAAAGCAGTAGAGGAAAAAGAAAGCCATAAAAGAAAGTTATGAAAAGAGAACTAATGACTTTATAAAAGAGGCCCAGGATTTAATTGAAGAATATAACTTCTTAAAAGTTAGAATTGCCGAAATGGGAAATGGAAACTAATGACTCTATGAGACATCAAAAAATAATAAGAGGTGGGGCAGGTAGGTGGCTCAGTGGGTTTAGAGCCAGACCTAGAAATGAGAGCCTTTTCTTCAGCTCTGGACCTTGAATATAGGAAGAAGGAGGATCAAGGAAGACTACATGGGGAAGCCAACACTTAAACTATGCCATGAAGGAAGGAAAAGATTCTGAAATCTGGAGATGAAGGAAAATTACATGACAATCATAACTGAAGGTGTCAGATGTGAACTAGCTGTGTGACCCTGGGCAAGTCATTTAACCCCAATTGCCTAGCCCTTACTGCTCTTCTTCCTTGGAACCAATATACAGTATTGATTCTAAGATAGAAGGTAAAAGTTTTTTAAAGAATAAAAAAAGAAGTAAGACAAAGACAAAAGACTAAAAAAATAAAAGAAAATGTACAATAACCACCTTAGAAAATGAATCAAGAAGAGATAATTTAATACTTTAATTGGACTACTTGAAAGCCATGGACAACAAAAAAAAGGGCCCATACATCATATTCCAAGAAATTATAAAGGAAAATTGTCCATATAGTAGAGCTTAGAATCAGTGGGCAAAGTAGAACTAGAAAGAATCCCCTATTGAAAGAAACCTCAAAATGAAAATTCCCAGGAATATTATAGCAAAATCCAGACAATCTACTAGATTTATCTAGGTCTGAGAGGGGTAAATTGAGGACCTCTTTAATATAGGGTTTTTTTTTTAGTACAACTACTTTATTTTTTTTAACTTATTTAATTAATCAATTTAGAATATTTTTTCCCTGGTTACATGATTCATGTTCTTTCTCTCCCTTCTTCCCTCCCCCTTCCTGTAGCCAATGAACAATTCTACTGGGTTTTATATATATCATTGATCAAAACCTATTTCCATATTTGCTTTCTATTTCCTCATAACTTATCTAACATTTCCTTTAAGGATTTGGATGCTATGCTATTTAATCCCCACATGTTCAGTTTTAATATTACTTTTTTGTCTATCATACTGTGGTGAGTAAAAGATGAAATGAATGAGAAAACAAAGGTTTGAGTTTCTAAGCATATCAATTAATTAAGCAAGGCATACCAATTGCTCAACAAATAGGTACCAGGTTCAGCTGTGGCATGAAAGAAGGAAAAGATTCCAAAATCTGGAGATTTCCAGGTTGTTTCTTTTCATTATTTGGTCCTTTTTGTAAATATCCAGCAACTTTATATTTGGTATAGGAGCCTTTGCAGTTTATTGAGTGTGGGAAGAGAGGGACATGGTCAGATTTACTTCAGGAAAATCATTTGGTCAATCCAGTCTATTAGTTACTGAGGTGAGACTTAATCTATGTTTTCCCAATTTCAAAGCTAGCTCTCTGTCCCTAAGCTTCCTCAATTATGCCAATCAATTTCTTTTGGTCTGGATCTGAAATTTTACTCATGCAGGGCAAGTCTCCAAACTTTTTTTTGAAAGTGAGCTCCTATCAGTAAAGATTTGGGGTATGCATGTCAAATCAACCAATCAAGCAATGAATCAGCATTTATTAAGTAACATTTACTATGTGCCATGCTAAGCATGGATGATACAAAAAAAAAAAAATCAAAATTGGTCCCTGCCCTCAAAGAGCTTGAATTCCAAAATTACATTTTACTTTAAACTCTCTCTACATGATTAAAAAAATAAATCATATTAATGTACAATTGCATTAGGAACATTATAAAATGTACACAAGAATTTTTAAAAAGATGAAATAAACAATAATATGAATAAAAATATTAAATATCTAAAAAGACAAATAAACTATTGCATAAAAATGATTTGACTGGACTCTAGATTATAAGAAAAGAACAAATATATGAGAAGGGTAGATTTATTAATGACATGAAAACTTTTTGCTCTACTAAAGTGTTATTAATATTTTGATATTTTATGTAACATATAACATTACTTAGTAAGAGGAATCAATCAATAAGCATATCTCATATGTACCTAATACAATGTAGGCATTGTTGATAAAAATACAATGATTGAGAAAATCCCTATTGGAAAGGGATTGGAAAGAAAACTCACATTCTAATTGAGGAGACAACATGTTTAATATGCCTCATTTTTTCAAATCCCTGTATTTGTCCTGGGGGATGGAATGAACTTGAAGATATAATTCTCTGTTAGAAATTAAATTATTCAGTTAATTTTGTTGGAGAATTTTTCAGCTTAGATTTCAGGAGAATCCAGGGAGGATCTCACTCGCCAGCTGCATCCACTGACATCAAATAACTGGAGTGGCTAAATTGAAAAGAAAAAGATTTGTTACTATGAAAAGGAAAACCACCTACTGGTAGAATTTTCAGCTTCGTAGGGTACAGATTTTAAATACATTTTAAAAAATACATTTTCAGGCTTACTAAGCACATACAGCCAATCACCAGCATTCTGTGGCAATCTAGGGTACCTAAGTAACACATTTCACAGAAGGAGAGGGATAGAGGTGAATCAAACTGAGAAATAAAGTAGAGTTTTGGGAGGAATATTTGGGATGTGACTGAGAGGATTTGTTATTGAAATGAGGAAATGTTCCTACTTAGTTAAATGGCAGGAAAAAAGAAAAAGCGATCCAATACTTTTACAATGAAAAAAACCCCAACTTTTTAAAGAAACCCTAATCTTTCTTAGAATCACTACTGTGTATTGATTCCAAAGCAGAAGATCGGTAAGGGCTAGACAATGGGGGTTAAGTGATTTGTACAGGAATACAGCTAGGAAGTGTGTGAGGGCATTTCAGAACCAAGGACCTCCCAACTTCAGGCCTGGCTCTATCCACTGAGCCCCCTAGCTGCTCCTACTTTTTTTCTCCCTTTTTTTTCTTTAGAATATTTTTCCATGGTTACATGATTTATGATTTTTCCCACTCCTCTTTCCTAACCCTTCTTGGAGCTGATGAGCAAATTCCACTGGGTTATACACGTATCATTGTTCAAAACCTATTTCCATGTTATTCATATTTGTAATAGAGTGAACTTTTAACATCAAAACCCCAATCAAACTACGTAGATAGATCATATGTTTTTCTTCTGCATTTCTATTCCCACAGTTCTTCCTCTGGATGTGGATAGCATTCTTTCTTGTAAGTTCTTCTGGATTGTCCTGAGTCATTGCATTGCTGCTAGTAGAAAAGACTATTACATTTGATTGTACCACGGTGTAGTGTATCAGTCTCTGTGTACAATGTTCTTCTGGCTCTGCTCCTTTCACTCTGCATCAATTCCTGGAGGTCTTTCCAGTTCACATGGAATTCCTCCAGTTCTTTATTCCTTTGAGCACAGTAGTATTCCATCACCAACAGATAGCACAGTTTGTTCAGCCATTCCCTAATCGAAGGACATTCTCTCATTTTCCAATTTTTTGCCACCACCAAGAGCATGGCTATAAATTTTTTTGTACAAGTCTTTTTCCTTATTATCTCTTTGGGGTATAATCCAAGCAGTGCTATGGCTGGATCAAAAGGCAGATAGTCTTTTAAAGTCCTTTGAGCATAGTTCCAAATTGCCATCCAGAATGGTTGGATCAGTTCACAACTCCACCAGCAACGCATTAATGTCCCAATTTTGCCACATCCTCTCCAACATTCATTACTCTCCCCTTCTTTCATTTTAGCCAATCTGCTAGGTGTGAGGTGATACCTCAGAGTTGTTTTGATTTGCATTTCTCTAATTATTAGAGATTTAAAACACTTTCTCATGTGCTTATTGTTGATACTTTTGATTTCTTTATCTGAAAATTGCCTATTCATGTCCCTTGCCCATTTATCGATTGGGAGATGGCTTGAGTTTTTGTACAATTGATTTAGGTCCTTGTATATTTGAGTAATTAGACCTTTGTCTGAGTTTTTTGTTATAAAGATTTTTTCCCAATTTGTTGCTTCCCTTCTAATTTTGGTAGTATTGGTTTTGTCTGTACAAAAATGTTTTAGTTTAATGTAGTCAAATTTATTTTACATTTTGTGATTTTTTTCTAACTCTTGCTTGGTTTTAAAATCTTTCCCTTCCCATAAATCTGCCAAGTATACTATTCTGTGCTCATCCAATTTACCTATAGTTTCCTTCTTTATATTCAAGTCATTCACCCATTCTGAGTTGATCTTGGTATAGGGTGTGAGATGTTAATCTAGGCCCAATCTCTCCTATAATGTTTTCCAATTTTCCCAACAGTTTTTGTCAAATAGTGAGTTTTTGTCCGAAAAGCTGGGTTCTTTGGGTTTATCAAAGACTGTCTTGCAGCCTTTTCCACTGATCCTCCCTTCTGTCTCTTTGCCAGTACCATATTGTTTTGATGACTACTGCTTTATAGTACAGTTTAGGATCTGGTACTGCTAGCCCACCTTACATCATATTTTTTTTCCATTATTTCCCTTGATATTCTTGGTCTTTTGTTCTTCCAAATGAACTTTGTTATAGTTTTTTCTAATTCAGTAAATAAGTTTTTTTTTTCTAATTCAGTAAAAAAGTGTTCATATAATTCCTGTATTTGTCTTGGCAGATCGATTCCTAAGTGTTTTATATTATACTATCTAGGGTGATGGAATTTCTCTTTCTAACTCTTGCTGTTGTGATATGTTGGAGATATATAAAAATGCTGATGATTTATGTGCGTTTATTTTGTATCCTGCAACTTTGCTAAAGTTGTTGATTATTTCCACTAATTTTTTAAAAATTTTTCATTGCTTTAAACCTTGGACTTCTGTGTATTGGCTCCTAGGTAGAAGAGTGGTAAGGGTGGGCAATGGGGATCAAGTCACTTGCCCAGGGTCACACAGCTGGGAAGTGTCTGGGGCCGGATTTGAACCTGGGACCTCCCCAGTCTCTAGACCTGGCTCTCAAT
The DNA here is from genome assembly GCF_016433145.1 of Gracilinanus agilis. Lineage (NCBI taxonomy): Eukaryota > Metazoa > Chordata > Mammalia > Didelphimorphia > Didelphidae > Gracilinanus > Gracilinanus agilis. The sequence continues at coordinate 600,678,774 of NC_058131.1, read as the reverse complement.
CCACTTAGCTACCCAGCATTTTGGTGTCCTCTCCTAGTTCTACCTCTTCCTTTTATGCTATTTCCTTTTAAACCTGTGGTTTGTTTTATATCAGTCCCCCCTGTCTCCTCCCTTGGTTTACTATCCTTTCCACCCTCTCCCTTCCCCTCTTAATTATTTTTTAAGGCCTAATGAATTCCCTCCCCTTTCTCTTCCCCTCCCTTTAAGAACTCCCCTCCCCACTGCCCCCCTTGGTTTATCCCTTCTGACTTTATCCTTAGGGTTAGATAGAATTTGATATCCCAATGGATCTAGCTACTCTTCCCTCTCTGGATTAATTCCGCTAAGGGTAAGGTTTAAGTATTTCCTATTAATGCTCTCTTCCTCTCTTTCTTATAATAGTATTCATCCCCTCCCCTTCCCATGCCCTCTTTGTGTGGTATAGATTACCCTATTTTTCTTATTCCTTCAAGTTACTCTGGGTGCCATCTTCTATTCCCCCCACACACACACACACTTTTCCCCCCATATCATCTTAGACCATAATAGTGAATACGATTTTTTAGAATTACACATAATGTTTCTCCATATAGAAATACAAATAATTTGATCTTATTGAAGCCCTTGAAGGAGGCAATTTAAAGATAAGAGTTTTCTTTCTTTCCCCTCTCTTTCTTATTTACCTTTTCATGTTTCTCTTGGTTTTTGTGTTTGGATATCGAACTTTCCATTTAGTCCTGGTCTTTTCTGTGCAAATACTTGGAAATCTTCTATCTTGTTGAATGCTCATACTTTCCCCTGGAAGTATATAGTCAGTTTTGATGGGTAGGTTATCCTTGGTTGTAGACCCAGTTCTCTTGCCTTTCTGAATATCATATTCCAAGCCTTGTGGTCTTTTAGTGTGGAGGCTGCCAGATCCTGTGTGATCCTGATTGGTGCTCCTTGATATCTAAATTGTCTCTTTCTGGCTTCTTGTAAAATTTTTTTTCTTTTACTTGGAAGCTCTTGAATTTGGCTATTATATTCCTGAGAGTTGTCTTTTCAGGGTTTAGTGTAGAGGGTGATTTAGGGATCCTTTCGATGTCTATATTGCCCTCTTGTTGAAGAACTTCAGGGCAGTTTTGTTGGATAAATTCTTATAGTATGGAGTCCAAATTTCTATTAATTTCTGCTTTTTCAGAAAGACCAATGATTCTCAAGTTGTCTCTTTTAGACCTGTGTTCTTTATGTCAATTTCTCAATGAGATATTTCATGTTTCCTTCTATTTTATCAGTCTTTCGACTTTGCTTTATTTGTTCTTGTTGTCTTGAGAGATCATTGGCTTCTGCTTGCCCAATTCTAACCTTTAGAGACTGGTTTTCAGCTATAATCTTTTGGTTTTCCTTTTTAATCTAGTCTGTTTGGTTCTTCAAGGCTTCCAACTGGTCATTTCTGGTCTTCAATTTGCTTATCATTTCATTTGATTTCTGAGCCTCACTTTCCAATTGTGAAATTCTGCCTTTTAAAGTGTTATTTTCTTGCCAGATCACTTCCATCTTTCTCATGATCTCAGATTTGAACTCTACAAGAGCTCATGACCAATTTTCATTTTTTTGGTAAGGTTTGGATGTCTTTAATTGTTTGTCCTCCTCTGTTTCTGGGTTTTTTCTGTGCAGAAGTTATCAAGTGTTAGAGCTTTTTTCTTGGTCTTCTTATTGTTTATTTCTTGGGCCTTGCTTGGCATCATTATGCTTTCTAAGCCAGAAGTCTGAGTAAGGCAAGGGGACTCTCTCCGTATGGAGCTAAGGAGCAGTTTTTGCCTGAGGCTACTTTGCAAGTCTCCTGGCTTCCACTGTCTGCTAGGCCTTTGCTGTCAGCTGCCCCTCTCAGCTTCACTCCTGAGCCCATGGTCTGTGCTCACCAGCCTCCTGGGGTCTCTGGTCTAGCTGTTTTCAGGGTCAAGCCCCTGTGGTCTTTGTCGACTGCCCAGAGCCCAGAAATTGGTCCACACTTGCTCTTCCACCTGAGGTTTTCCTGAGTCTCAGTGTGCTGGGCTGCTTCCACTGTCCGCTGCTTCTCTCAGCCCCTCTTCCAAGCCCAAGTCTGCACTCTTCAGGCTCTTGGGGTTTCAAGTCTTGCTGCTATCAGGGGCAGCTCCTAGCGGTGCCAGTTAGCTGCCAAGGAGCTAGATTTTGTGCCCCTGCTCACTCTAACTCTGGTGTGCAGCCTCTGACTCTGGTGCTCTGAGTGGGGTGGGGGAGGGTTGATCAGCTCACATTTTGATGGGAGCTATTTCCCCTGCTTATAATGTGGAAGTACCCAAATCCCACATATCTTCAATACTGCGCCCTATTGTAGGGTCTCTTCTTTCATCTGGATTTGGTTTTTTGTCCCCTTGCCTTACTCAGACACTGGTGATTGGTAGTGAGGAGAGTTAAGGTGCCCTGCTTCTACTCTGCAGCCATCTTAACCCAGAAGTCATCAGGAGAGATTTTTAGTGGCCCCTACTTTTACAAATGTTAAAGTAGCTTTGCTTTAAGTTTTCAATTCAATAATTTATTAAATCTCTATTGTTTAGATATTTATATATCTAATATCATAAATATTTAGTGCCAGGCACTAAAGATTGTAATAAGTGGATAGGGTGGCTAATAATAGAGGAGTGGTGATACAAGTGAGTCACCTGGGGCTGGGAGCCTGAAACTACAATAGCAGGTGATTTGAGACTGTCAGTGATGTGTAGCTTGAAATGTGATACCCAGTCAGTCTCCCTGCTACCTATAGGCTTCTTTAAGGTGGAAAGTGAGGGGCCCCTCCATGCTGGAGTGAAAGCAGAACTCAACAGGAAGTGAAGCTCACACACTTCCTGGATACAATGGATGCTTGCCCAGTACTTCCTTCAAAGTCAACTGGCTGAAATTCTCCCCCCTCCTCAACCCCTTAGCCCAAGAGGATGTTATAATAACTATAGAAACTCACTGTTTCAAGCTAAGGGTTTATTTTAACACAGAAGGGAAAACTGAGGTAAGAGGGTGTAGGGGTCTTGAGAGGCTGCTGCTAGGGGTGACTGGCAAGTGTTGGCTATGGAGCTATGGACCTAGAACATAAGGCCAGGCTGAGGGAACCAGCCCTCAGCAAGAGATAGTTTAACACTGCCCCATATTGTTTGGTCCACCAGCTAGACAGATATAGTTGATGAATTGGTTTAGGGGTGTCCCTGTTGCTAGGCTGCCCTAATCTAAATCCTGCCCATGATCCGCAACCCAAACCTCCCTTCAACCTCCCTTCAACTTCCCAGGGTCCCCAAGGGGAAGTCGGGGGTAGCTGGGTGTCTGGGTGAGGTCAAGGAAATCAGAACCCCCAGGTTGGTTCTGCAGGGGTTTTTATAGTCCCAGCTCAGACTGTCAGCTCCTGGGACTGGTACCTGCTGGGCCAGAGTTCCATTCTCCTAACTGACAGGATTGCCTAGGGTAATTTTGCAAATGCAAGAGATCTTGCATAAATCCTGCATTACAAGATATGAATAAGTAAAAAGATAGTCCCAGCTCTCAAGGAGCTTATAATCTAAAGGGGGAAGATAACACACAAAAGGAAGCTGAAGTTCGTGTGTAAAGGGACCAAGGGGTATCTGTTGTGGTGATATATTTTTCTGTGGAGTAGAAATCAAATAGAGCTACTGATGGAAAATAGGGTTATCAGGAAGGTTATGAGACCTCTTTAAAGAAAGTTTTGGGGAGTTGAGGGCTCTATCCTCCAGCCTTCCAATCAGAAGCCAGCCAGAGGCAATTGAGGGCAAATTGAGAAGGTGAAGAGTATCAAAACCGAGTTCAAATAATCAATTCTCCTAGAGGCTGAGGGGATGGGGAGGATAGGGTAGTGTGGAAAGGTTTGCTCCCCAGTGTCAAAGCCAAGCAGAGTGAATTTATTTTAGATACTTCTATATGGAAAGATACACCATATACTCAACAAATAATGAAGCATAACATTCAGTGAATATAAGAACTTTTCCATAGGAGTCATGCTATAATATTTCATACAATGAAAAAATAGGCAAAAGTGAACAGTCCCTGATTTCAGCTTAACAGGAAGTTATCATGATCAACCATTCTTCCTTTAGAGAGGGTTCACCACCTTCCTGGGAACCCCTTCTTAGACAGTAAAGTTGTAGTCATTAGGAGATGGTTGATGGATGGAGGGGATGTCTTCTATCCAAGGACAACAAATAGTTTTTACAAAGAGTGAATGAGATCGTCTGTTTTACTATGTACTTTCATGGTTTGTTACATTTTATTTCTCTTCAGTTTGACCAATATAACCAGCTAAGCTGGTAAATTTATTTTTAGGTACTTTATTGAAAGATACATAATGCGTGGCACAATTGAATGTAATAGACTTTTCTACTAGCAGCAATGCAATGATCCAGGACAATCCAGAGGAACTTATGAGAAAGAACACTGTCCATATCCAGAGATAGAACTGTGGGAACAAAAATGCAGAAGAAAAACATATGATCAATCACATAGTTCAGTGGGGATATGATTTGGGTTTTGATGTTAAAAGATCACTCTACTGCAAATATGAATAACATGGAAATAGGTTTTGAACAATGAAACATGTATAACCCAGTGGAACTGCTTGTCAGCTCTAGTACGGGGGGAGGGAAGAGGGGGTGGGAAAAATCATGAATCATGTAACCATGGAAAAATATTCTAAATAAATTTTAAAAAAGAAAAGAAAGATATACAATGCAATCAACAAATATGTCCTAACATTCAGTGGGCTTTTCATGTTGTAATGTCATTTTGTAATATTTTTGCGTTACATAATGAAAAAACAGGCAAAAGTGAATTGTCTCTGATTTCAACAGAAAGTTTCATTATAAATTAATTTTTCTTCATCTTCATAGAGTAAATTCTTTGACAAAATTAAATAAGTTAATTCCTGACAGATTTAAATTTATATTTCATTATTTACTCTATATCATACATTAATATCTTAATTTCTTATTCACATTTATATATTTTAGTTGTATTTTTATATGAATGTGAGGAACAGCAAAAAGGTCAGTTCTACTGAACCTTAGAGGGCAAGAAGCAGGAGTAATTGCCAAGACTGGAAGGGTAGACTAGGAACCAGATTGTGAAAGTCTTTACATACCAAACATATTTATTTCAGCCAGTCAAAAAACCTTTAAAAAAAAAAAAATATATATATATATATATATATATATATATATATATATACCAGGCACTCTGCTAATTTCCTGGGGATATAAAGAAAGGCAAAAGATAGTTCCCATTCTCAAGGAGCTCACACTCTAATGGGGGGAGATAGCATGTAAATAAGTATATATGAACAAGTTATATAAAATATATCTTGGACATAACCACAGAAGAAAGACATTAAAGTTAAGGAGGACTAACAAAGGTTTCTTATAGAAGGGATTTTAACTGAAACTTGAAGAAAGCCAGGAAAGCTAGAAAGCAGAAATGAGGGAGAGAATCTAGAATGGGGAAATAACCAGTGACATGGAATTGAATGAGAGTGTTATGTGCAAGGAGGTCAGGGTCACTGAATTTCAAATGTCATGGAGGGGAGTAAGGTGTAAGAAGCCTGGAAGAGTAGGATGCAGCCAGGTAATGGAAAATTTTGAATGCCAAACAAAGGATTTTATATTTGGTCCTGGAGGTGATAGGGAGCAACTGCAGTTTATTGAGTAGTATGGTGACACAGTCAGGAAGAACAATTTGACAGCTGAATGGAATAAAGCCTGGATTGAGGAGAGAGAAGGTAGAAGGTCCAACCAGCAGGCTATTGCAGTAGTCCAGGAATGAGGTAACTAGGACCTGCACCATAGTGATTGTTCTATCAGAAAAAGGCATATATGAAAGATGTTACAAAGGTAGAAATAACAAGACTTGGCGATCAACTGAATATGGGGGAATAAGAGAGAGTGAAGAGTAAAGGATAACATCTAGGTTGCAAACATGAATGCTTGGGAAGATGGTGGTGCCCTCTACAGTAATAAGGAAGTTAGGGGAGATGGGAAGACAATTGGTTCAGTTTTAGACATGTTGAGTTCAAAATATCTAGTTTGAGATGTCCAGTAGGTTATTGGAGATATGAGACTGGAGGTCAGAAAAGAGTCTATGGTTGGACAATAAATCTAAGGATTATCTGAATTGAGTTGATAGTAGAATTTATAGCAGCTGATGAGATGATTAGTAGAGTAGAGTAGAGTGGGAGAAGAGGAGAAGGTTCAGGACAGAGCTTTGGGGGACACTTATGGTTAGTAAGCATAATTTGGATGATGATCCAGCAAAGAAGACTGAGAAGGAGTAGCCAGATAGGTAAGAGTTAAAACAGGAGAGACCAGTATCTTAAGAACCTAGAGTGAATAGAAATTAGAAGAGAAGAGGGTAATCAAAAATATCAAAGGCTATAGAGGTAAAAAAAAAGGATGATCATTAAGAAAAAGCCATTAAATTTGATAGTTAAGCAATCACGGGTGACTTTGAAGAGGGAAATTTCATTTGAATGATTCCTTACCATCTTAGGGAGAGGGGAGGAAAGGGAAGAAGGAAGAGAATTTGGAATTTAAAATATTAGAAGACAAATGCCAAAAATTGTTTTTGTATGTAGTTGGGAAAAAAATAAAATATTGCTGAAGAGAAGAAAATCACTTTTGCAGGTATATGGAAGATAGATTGGAATGGGGAGAGATTTGGGGTTGGAAAACCAATTAGGAGACCACTGCAATAATTCAGTTAAAAGTAATGAGGGCCTAAATCAGGGTGGTGGTTGTGTAACTAGAAAGAAGAGGATGTGTGTACATACATATATAATAAATATGTACATATATGTGTATATATATACACATATATATGAAACATTTTGAATATAGAAATGACAATATTTGTGAACTGCTTGTTTATGTGGTGTTGAAAGTAAATTTTTAGGAGAACAATTTTGGGAGAACATTTGTTCTATAGTCACCTACAACAGCTGGTTCCCTTCACAGTCTTTATTTGCTTCCCTAATTGGTACAAAATGACTTAATTACTTAAAAAAAAAAATAAAGATTGTAGTCACTGGAATGCTTCCCTCCTTTATCTAGCCTGGCAGGTAGTTCCTTTGATTTAATGAAACTAGCTATACTAACAAAGACATATTCCTTATCTATTTCCTGTGGTTAATGATGTGCATTCTTCTTAACAAGCACACTTTTTAATTTGTATAACCAGTTGCACTATAATGAACAACCATCTTTTTTTCTTTGTTTCATGTAATAAATACTACTAGCTGAATTGTGAATGACACACATTCCCATCAACTGCTAACACTCTAAATGTATAATAAAACCTATTTCTCTAATTTGTGAAGACTTATTGGCAATAGCTAGTTGAACCAATAAAAAATTTGTACAACAATTGTGGTGACCTAGCTAGGACTAGCTGACCTACCCTTCCCAGATCCCCATTTTTAAAAACTTTCCAAGTGCTCCCAGGTAATCCTATCAATTTGGAAACTTCTAGAGAGGGCAGATTGGGAGGGTTAATAAAGTTGTAGTTCATTCCTTTTGTATTCCAGATGTATAGATCCAGGTTAATGTAATTTTTTTTATGATTACTAACTATATCATCTTGGCCACCCCTTTCTACCAAAATTCTTGAATTCTGTTCATCCTGACATGACCTTCTTGTAAGTTTTACTCATCCCTGCCAAGATAGTGACGTTATCCCGATGTAATCCTCAAATTACATCAAGTGATCAGTGGATGACTTAATCCTCAGTTGCTGTGGTCAGTAAATGACATAATCTTCAGATATAGTCAGTACAGAATCACTTCTAGAACAAAACCCTCTCCAGGGTCCTGTTGGCATATTGAGGAAAAATAATTCAGGAAAGGCTGGTCTTAGTTTATTCTTGTTAAGCTCTGCCAAACTAAATGGCCATCCTATCCTTCTACTGAATGACCACAACTTTTATTTGGTACCTTTGACCATAAAGCCCCCTAATGTTAAACTATCTCATTCCCAACAAACTAGTAGATATTAAAAGGGAGAATAGTATTTTAATAAAAGCCATGCTGATAGAGATAAAATCATTAGACCACGCGCCTGTAAGTATTCAAACTCCTGCCTCAGCCATTTTACCTTTCCTACCTTCTCACGCCCCGTAGCTAAAGAGGAAGTTCCAAGTCACTTCCCCCTATTTAAAACAGTCCCTCACCTTGAATCCGTAATCCAAAACAGGAAACCCACTGGGGATCACGGGAAATGTAGTTCCAAGTATCCCAAGTGATTTTAAATAACACATTGTCCAACTTTGAGCAAGTCCCATCCCTTCTCCAGGTCTTAGTTCTCTTATCTATAAAATGAAAAGATTTGGCTATGTGGTCTTTAAAGTTCCTTCAAGCTCCAATAAACTGGTTCCATGCCTACAAATCTGGATGTTTTGGGGCTCTTCCTATTATGATTAGAAACATGATTTTTGTGTCATCCAAGAACACCCATAGATACTTCTTTTTAATCATTTGTAAATTACCGTAATTATATTACTAACAATCTATTATCCTTTCAAAGTTTCTGTTTTAATTTTTTTTTTCGGAGAGAAACAAGGGGATGTGTATATAGACTACTCGAATAAACCAATAAACAGAGTTGATTGATAGATAAGGTGAACATGAACTTCTTTACCAAATCTTGATATGCCACAAAATAACTCCCCTTAGCAAAAATAAATCAATAACTTTGGAATAATTCTATGATTCTAAAGACTAAATACCTTTGAAACAGTCAGGATTCAGAGTTTGCTGATTATTATCTTTTTGATCTTGGGCACATCACTTGCTATCTCTCAGCTTCAGTTTCCTCTCTGATTCCAAAGGATATTTGTGTTCATTATTCAGTGTGTTAATTATACCCTTGGAAAAAGAATCAGGGGGGCAGCTGGGTAGCTCAGTGGATTGAGAGCCAGGCCTAGAGATGGGAGGTCCTGGGTTCAAATGGTGAATAACAGTAAGGGGGCGGTGATAGTATGTGACACAGGGGGCACTAAGTAATATTTTTTTCTGGAAAGGGGGCGGTAGGCCAAAAAAGTTTGGGAAACTGCTTTACACCATCACTATGGCAAGATCCTCTATCCAACTATGATTGGATAATATTAACTATGGGGCAAGAAACCTTGTTCCCTGTCCTGTTCCCTATTCTAATTTTTTTTCTGTCCTTCCATATTTTATCCTACACTCATGTCTTTTTAAAAATTTTACTTTTTCCAACACATTCTATTGCCTGCCACCCTGGGGGGAGGAGGAAATCCAAAATCTTGGAGTATATCTATAGCTATCTATTTAGTTAAATACTATATAATAGATAGTATACAATATAATACTATATGTACACATATTATAATATATATAGCACACAATTACACATATATAGCCAAGAAGAACAAATTTCCATATTGAAGAATGTCATCCAGAAACGAATGCCTTGTTCAGTCTATCACTTCAGTCACTATTACCTTTTCACTTATGCAATATGGTTTATACATAGTTTGCATATAGTTCATGAGGAAATACGATAGATACATGCAATCACCACTAGAGGGTATAAGTAGGCATTCTAACACATCGATGGCAAATAATACTGATAAGGAAGAAAATGGGAAAGTAAATGATTCTGATAAAGAAGAGAAGGTGGAGGTAGCAAAGGAGGATATCTAATGTAACTCTGGGGAGTCTTTTGACTGGTTCATTCATTCCTCCTTTATTTATTTAAAAAACCCTCCCCTTCTGTCTTAGAATCAATACTGTATATTAGTTCCAAGACAAAAGAATGGTAAACGCTAGACAATGGGAATTAAGTGACTTGCCCAGGGTCACACAGTTTGGCAGCATCTGAGGACCTCCAGTCTCTGAGTCTGTCTCTGGATCCACTGAGCCACTTAGTTGCCTAACTAGTTCATGCTTTTAAAGATACCTACTTAAACATGAAAAGAGATGTTTGGAACCAAGCTTGAATAAAGGGACTAGAGCAAACCTATGAAAATGTTGCCGATAGAGTTGAAGCCAGAATAAGATAAGGTTTGTGAGAAATGACAAAGAGAAGAAAAACATCTTTTATGAATATTAAAAAAAGAATGGACATAGGCAAAAGTATTATTGATCTAGTGTTACAAGACCACAATATCATAAACTTTATGTTCAAAGGACTCTCAGAGATCAAATAGCCAGAGGATCTTAGGATTAATTGTTTGGAGGGATCATCCTAGGATAACACTCATTTTATGGATGTGGAAACTCAAATCTTTAGAGGTTGTGATTTGCTTAAAGATATGTAAGCAAATATAGTGAGGAAGTAGGAAACTTGCCAATTCTCATTTTGTTTCATTTTCTCTTCTAAGGAGAAAGATCTTCAAATGCAGAGGATATAGTGACTATGGGTAAAAGAGAACTGAAGGACTGCTAGGTGGCTCAGCAGATAGAGAGCTAGGTCTGTAGGCAGGAAGTCCTGGGTTCATATCTAGCCTCCATTATTTCCCAGCTTTATGACCCTGGGCAAGTCATTTAACTCTAATTGCCTAATCCTTACTGGTTTTTTTTTTTTAATCTTACTTTCCATCTTGGAATCAATACTGTGTGTTGGTTCCAAGGCAGAGGAGTGGTAAGAGCTAGGCAATGAGGGTCAAGTGACTTGCCCAGGGTCACCCAGCTGGGAAGTATTTGAGGTCAGATTTGAACTTAGACCTCCTGTCTCTAAACCTGGCTCTCAATCTATTGAGCCACCCAGCAGCTCCTCTTACTGCTTTTCTGCCATGAAACTTAGTATTGATTCTAAGGCAAAAGGTAAGAGTTAAAAAAAAAAAAAAAAGAATCGAAGCCTGAGAGGTAAGGAGATAGTAAAAGCTATTTCATATGAACTGAAGTTTGAAGGAAGGAAAAGCTGTATATTAGAGTACTGATATAATTTGCTGATATAATTATGAAATTGTCACTAATCTTTGAGGAACTTTGGAAAACAGAATAGGCATCAGGACACTGAATGCAAGCTAAAGACTTTATGTTCAAAAAAGAGAAAGTGGTTGGAAAAGCACTCACTAAGTGCTTTCTATGTGCAAAGCACATAAGATACGAATAGAGAAGAAAGATAGTCTCTCCTCTCAAGAATTTCATATTCTAAGAGAGGCAACCACATTTATAAGAAGTTTTAACTACAAGTCACATGGAAAGGTCCCATGGTCTTTGTCTTTAGGGTGCAATCGCAAAGCAGACAGTAATATATCATCTTTTAGAATTTTTGCACTAATAAAACTATTTCCATTTCTGATATCGAATCATCCAACAGTGCTCAGGATTTTGGGGGTGAAAGCACTCTTTTCCATGTCTTCAATACCTGTAGACACTGAGGAGGTAAGTGCTATAGCACCCGAGAAGCAGTTGTCAGGTTACATGTCAAGTCTACAATCCTTTGCTCAGTGCCTACTGTGTACCAGGCACTATCACAGCCTAATGGGAGAGACAACATGTTAGCAATTATGTATAGACATAATATTTACAGAATAAAGTGGAGATTATCAACAGAGAAAAAACACTAGCATTAAGGAAGATAAAGAAAGACAATTTCCACAAAGATTGGTACCTTGGTTGATAGCTTCAGGGGCTGAATTTGAAGCAGGATTAGTGGTTTGGGGAGCCACTCATATTCCTGGCAGAGCTTTTGAACTCAGTGTCCTACGCTGATTTTATAAGAGTCTGAAATGATTTAAAGGGAAGAACAGCTTTTGAGAAAATACCATAGTCCTACTCTCCAGAATCTTTTGTACTTCTATGGGATGGCCTCTTTCCAGAAGAGGTGATAGTAACTTGAAAGCATACAGGTTTATAAATAGTTTTCCCTCACAAAAATCCTGGGAGTTCCATTTCCTCAGCATTATTATCCTCAATTTAGAGATGAGGAAAATGAGAGTCGAGAAGGTTGAATGACTTACTCATGGTAACGCAGGGAATAAGTCATAGAACAGGAAATTGAAATCGAAGAAATGTAGTGCTCTTTCTGCTGTAGGAGGATGGAAAAGGGGGAGAAGCATCCATATAAGAAGTGGATGGGATGGCAAGTTCAAAGCAGACTTCCTGGAATAGGTGAAGTTTGAGCGAGACTCTGAAACAGGATTTCATTAGTAGAAAGGAATAGTAAGGGCATAGCAGATGAAGGGAACACAGTGAGCCGAGCCTTAAAGTCATGACAGAACATAGTACATGCAGGAACAGTATGTACATAAGGGCCCTTATGATGCCCAAGGGTCAACTCTAGTTTATTAGCCTATAAATTTTTCAGTCACTTTTATTGTAAAGGCGGCAAGCATAGTTTGGAGAATTCCAATCTGACAAATGATAACTAGAAGGATAAACAAAGGCTGTGCTCAGGTTATGCCTGGGGTAAATATGTAGAAGTGGGGCAAGTCACTTCAAGACTTAATTTTCCTCAAGTATAAAATGAAGGATTAAGCCGCATTAACTTTATGATTCCTTCTCGAACCAAGATTCTTTGACTCTTATTCATGATGATGAAGGAAAGAATCTAGCCCTTTTTTTAAAGGATAGAGAAGACATCTCAGACTGTTCTCTTCTTAAATTAGGCAGACCCTCATCAAATTTCAAGTTGTTGAGTTTCTTTGTAGTGGAAACAGGTGAGTTGTGTCTTGGATAACATAGATAGGTAAAGAAAGATCTAATGGCTTAATTTTTTTTTTTATCCTTTAGCTTTGTATCCACAGCTCCATTCTGGCCAGAGGGTGACAAATGACAATGGGATATTACTCTGGTGGTGTCCAGGGCTAAGGTGCATTTTTTTTGCACTTTTATAATGTTGAAGAGTGGAGAACAATAGTCTGCCATCCATGAAAACTGTCTAGTGGTCTGGCATCAGTGATGGGTGCTGCTAGTATTTAGGAACACAACTCAGCAGAAATACAGTTCAAGACTGTAGTAATTATGTTACATCGGAGACATTGAATATTAGAGTTAAAGGGGACTGTAGAACTCATCCAGCTCAATTGAATAAATGTTAATTAAATTCCTTTTGTGAGCCAAATACCACACTAGGCCTTGGGGGAGATTCAACGTTTAGATAAAATACTATCTCTGGGCCTTTTGCAGTATATGGTAAAATATGCAGAACAAACAGGTAGAAAAAAAGAAGTTATGTCCAGATGAGTCAACCTAGACGAGAGAAGAAAACTTGAGCTAGTCAAAAGCTCTGAGCTAGCCAGTAAATGAATTTGTTTTCTTCTTTGTGCATATCATATACCAGAGGGTCACTATTCCTATCTTTGCCCCTATTTTTGGCTTCCTAAAAGTACAATATTATCAGGTGCCAGGTTGGCATCAATGTGCTTGCAAGTGGACAACTGTCACTAATTTTTTGCATTGTCCAATGGAAAATTTTCTGAGTGAAATGTGATATCCCCCCAAATAATCAAGTTTCCTTATGCCTCAGGTGTCCTGGTTCAAGTTCATGTATGTGTTGGATGTGTGTTCTATGTAAGATGTTTATATCCATGTGTGTTTTCTTAAATGCATAGATGTGGCTTGTGGGTTGCCTGAATAGATATCTCAATATATTTTCAATTTCCACTTAGAGAAGAACAGGAGAAGAGCCGTGGCTGGGCACTTTGTTCCTTTCCTCATCTATTCCAAGGGTGTATTGGACTAGAATAATATCTATTTTCTCCCATAGTTATTGCTGGTCTAAGGGCTGTGATAGGACCCAAACAAAAGCTATTTCCCTGTTTGCTCTTAAAGGGGAAAATAGCCCTTAGCTTTATATTTTCTAGCTTAATTCCTTCCCATCAAACACTGGTTATAGAAAAGACCATCAGAAATAGCAAATAGTGAGTAAACCCATTTACCCAAGCAAAACAGAAAAAAAAAAATTAAAAAAGTTGTACAGATGTAGTGGCACAGTGGCTAGAGCACCAGGCCTGAAGTCAGGAGGACCTGGGTTCAAATCTAGCCTCAGATACTTTCTAGCTATATGACCCTGGGCAAGTCATTTAATCCTGTTTGCTCTTGCCCTTCTGTTGTAGCATTGTTACTAAAACAGAAAGGAAGAGTTAATAAAAAAGTTGTACAAATTAGAATATATCAGAAAATATACAAGTATGAAAAAAGCCTCTTCTTCTGAGCACAAAGTAAGACTTGGGCTTAAACTAAGAGAGAAGGAGATCTGACCTCACTGAAAGAAAAATTTTCTCTTTGAGAGCTCTGGAGGGGCAAGCTGGAAATCAAGTACATTTTAGAAAACCTGTCCCCCTGTTGCTTCCATAGTATTTCTCTCTGTCTCTCTGGCTCTGTTTCTGTCTGTCTGGCTGTCTCTCTCCTCTCTGGAATATATGACTATATTTTGTCTATATATTTCTTCTGAAGATCTCTGGAACCATATGTCTAAGTTCTAAGAAGTCCTGACACTAACTCTATTCCTTATACAGGTACACAGTATCAATTCAACAATCTCTCTACTGTTTTAGAGTCACATCTACCTTGGTAAACATGACAGTTGTAAGAATTTAAATTTAGGTTTTATGCTAATATGAAAGTTCTAAAGTAACATTGTGGTCACTGATTTAAAATATTACAGCTTAAATCAAAATGACTTTTAGCAGCTTTATTTACAAAGAGGTGGAAAGAGTAAAATTGAAAAAAATGTAGATTAAGAGACAGAAAGTACTGCCTAGCTACAAATATCCTAAGTTTAATCCTAATGTCTCCAGACCACAAATGTGAATCTGAAAGTTAATCTCACCAGAATCCAAAGTCCTAATTAGGAAGCTGAAATCTGAAGAAGCAGGAGATGCTGAAGAATCCGCAAAGAACCTTCAGTGCACACAAGGCTAAGACCAATAAGAATCTCATAACTCATACTGAAGGGAGTGTCCCACTGAAGCACTAAGGAGCAGAGAGGGTCCCTCCTTACCAAAGAACCAAGAAAGGAATCACTCTACTCATCACCTCAAGCCAGACACAGGAGCCAAGGAAAGAGTCTCCTCCTCCAGTCTGGCTCACCAATACAGAGAGAATGACTCAACCCCTGAGCTGGCCTTTTTAAAGCAGTTTTCTCAATGTCACTTCCTATTGCTCCTCCACTTCACAGGAACCAATTGCAGTATTTCAATTTGCCTAGCACTGCCCCGGGGGTGGACAATGGCCTCTGGTGTTGTCACCCACTCTAGCAAGTGACTTGTGAACTCTCATACTTAGTGACTGGTAAGGTACTAAGTAAGGATACTTAAGTTTTTGATTAATTAACTTAGAAGTTGATGATTGATAGACAAGAGAGTTTGATTCACTCTTCACACAGCATATCAGGAAATTTCAAATTAATTAATTAATTAATTAAGAATACTTTTACATGGTTACAAGATTTATGTTTTTTCTCTCCCCTCTCCCTACCCCCTCCAGTAGCCAACGTCCAATTCCACTGGGTTTTACATGTATCATTGATCAAAACCCATTTCCATATTATTGATATTTGCACTAGGGTGATCGTTAGAGTCAGTATCCCTAATCATATCCCCATCAACCCATGTGATCAAGCAGTTGTTTTTCTTCTGTGTTTCTACTCCCAGAGTTCTTCCTCTGAATGTCTTCACACAGTTTAAAAGATGATCAGGCTTGGTCAAAAGCCCAGGTCAATATGTTTTTGCATATTTTAAACTGGACCATTTAAAGAATTGCAAACTGAGGGGATGTCCTTCAATTCAGAATGATTGAACAAGTCAAGTATATTAATGTGATGGAATATCATTTTGCTGCAAGTAATGATGAAAGGATTGGTTTCAGAAAAACTGGGGAAGACTTATGAACTGATGCAAAGTGAGATGAGCAGAATGAGGAGAACAATTTACATGGTAACAGCAATATTGTAAATAAAATCAACTTTAAAAGACTTAGGAATGCTGATCAACACAATAATTAATGAGATTTCTAAGGACTTATGACAAAACATGTTATCCATCTGCAGATAAAAAACAATGGACTCAGAATGCAGATCAAAGCATATTTTCTTCTCTTTCTTTTTCTTTCTTTTCTTCCTTTTCGGACCTGGCCAATGGAGGAATTCATTGCATCATGATACATATTGTGATGGATTTTCTTTTTTTTTTGCCTTCCTTATGTGTGGAGACATGGGGAGGGGAGGAAAAAAGAGAATCTGGGACTAAAAATAGAATAGAATAGAATTAAAATTTAAAAAAAAGAGGTGCAGGTTATAGGGAAATCAAATTAATAAATTGGGCCACTAAATCCAATGTGTCATAGATGAGTTCCCTTTTCTAGCTAGCTCACTAGCTCACTAGCTCAATAAAGAATGAAGATCAAGCCCAAATTTTCTTCTGCATATGGTATGTCCAAGCTAGATATTGCAGTATAATGCTTAATACTTTAATAGTTGTGTGTGTACACATTTATATATATATATATATATACATATATATATATGTATATATGTATGTATAGGCAGCTAGGTGGTTCAATGGCCTGGGGTCAGGAAGACTCATTTTCTTGAGTTCATCCTGGGCAAGTCACTTAATCTTTTTGCCTCCATTTCCTCATCTGTGAAATGAAATGGAGAAGGAAATAGCAAGTCACTCCATTATCTTAGCCAAGAAAACCCTCAATGGGGTCACAAAGAACAGGACAACAACTGAAAAGGACAGCAACAACATATATGTAAATATATATATTCACACACAAAGAGTCTGCTAGGTGCTTTATGACGTGTGAGTCTCATTTTGTAGGTGAGGCACAAGGCCCAGAGATGGAAGAGACTTGTCCAATGTTATATAATTCCTTATTTGTGCCATTGGTAAATAGTGGTACAAAAGTAGATTGAGGAAACTTCCTTCCTTTCAGGGGCAATGTGAAAAACTACTGGTGTGGCTTGTTGTATACCTTGTCATATAGTCACTATGTCCATCAGTTGTTCTTATCTGTAAAACAACTTTTTAAAAACAAAATTCTACTTAAATTTCTTACAAGGCAAGAATGTAGGAGTATGTATCAAGAAATGATTAGGTGGCTCAGTGGATAGAGAGCCAGGCCTAGAGATGGGAGGTCCTGGGTTCAAATCTGCCCTCAGACACACTAGTTGGCACTTAACCCCAATTGCCTCTCCCTTACTGCTCTTCTTCCTCGGAACCACTATTTAGTATCAGTTTTAAGACAGAAGGTAAGGATTATGAGAAAGAAAGAGAGAGAGAGAGAGAAAGAGAGAGAGAGAGAAAGAAATGACTGATATAAAAAACAAGGCATCAAAAAACTTTTTTTGAAAATGGGGTGGGGCAGCTGGGTAGCTCAGTGGATTGAGAGCCAGGTCTAGAGATGGGAAGTCCTGGGTTCCAATCTGGCCTCAGACACTTCCTAGCTGTGTGACCCTGAGCAAGTCACTTAACCCCCATTGCCTAGCCATTACCACTCTTCTGCTTTAGAACCAATACACAGTATTCATTCTAAGACAGAAGGTCAGGATTTTAAAAAAATAGTAGGAGGAGTATAGCAAGGGCATATAGAAAAGGTAATGTCAACAGTTGATTCAGAATCAGAGGACATAGGTTTGAATCCCAGCTTCTCTACTGACTGCCTGTAACAACTTAAATCTCTAGACCTCTTTTTCTTTATTTGGTAACTGAGAATGTTGAACCGAATGACTCTGAGATCCCTTTAAGTACTAAATCTATGATCTGTTTAGAAAAATGGGGTGCAGACAAAGTAAGTTAATGGGGTTTAGCAAGAATGGACTGGATAAAACCCTTCAGAGATAGCAGAAGAGATGGATGGAAGTTTTCCTCCTACCTGTTTTTCAGAAACCATGGCCTTTTCTACTGTTTTCTTTCCTGACTTGGCAGGAAAGCTATGGCAGGAGGGTGGAGTCCATACCTATTGTAAAGTTTCATGAATACTTCCTCTCCCTACCAGGTTACCTGCATCTGCAGGTCCAGGGTCATAGAGAGTGATAAGATCATGTCATTTAGTCACTTAACTTTATAGAAGAGTGAACTGTGACTGACCTGGGAATAAAACTCAGATTCTTTGATTCTAGGTTGGAAATGCTTAACTAGAGGTTCACAGACCTCTGGGAGTCTCTGAATAGATTTCAGGAGGTCTATGAACTTGGATGGGGAAAAAAATTACATCTTGCTTTTCACTCGCCTCCAACTGAAATTTGGCATTTCCTTCCATAATGGATGTAGGAGTCACCAGATGGCCAAAGTGGTCCATGACTTAAAAAGATTGAGAACTCCTACTTTTTTCTACTCTTCTATGACGTCCCTGGTGCTACTCATCTGATAAAAGCTGCCTTAGAGTTGTGTGTCCAATCCCCAGCCCCCTTCCACTTTTTCTTCCTTTTCTGTGCTAAGAAAACCTCACTTTTCTCAAACCCAATGAGGCATGTCAGAGGCCTGACTTATCAGGAACAGGGAGAGCCAGAAACACAAGCATGAACCCGGCTCCCCTCTGTTCCCATGGAAATGCCCCGGGACACTGGCTTCTGAAACCGCTGTTATGATTTTAAGAATGAAAGAAATTCCATCGTGGAGCTCTCCATGGAGTGCTATCAGGTTGAAGCAGACATGCTTCCTTTCTCAAATACATATGTAGGTTCTATCTGTTCATGTTGGCTGTGATCCGTACAGGATGAAGGGATCAGGGAGGCAGTGTGAGCGTGGGGCAGGTGGAATGTGGCATCCTTGCTAATAGGATCAAATTTCTTTCCTAGAAATATCTGGGCAGCAATCAGAGTCCCTAGATTCTAGGAACTGTGGCCTGGGCATTGCCAGCTCCTGGAAGGCTAACTAGATGATTCTTTCATCCATTTTCATAACAATAACTCAATCGATCAACAAACATTTATTATTATGTTTCTATGATGTACCAGGCACTGTACTAGGTACGTAGACAAAAATGAAGCAATTCCTCCCTTACAGTCTGTCTGGGGAGACAACATGCATATACAAAATAAATAGAAAGGTATTGGGAATAAAGGGGCCTCACGTAAAAGGTATCAATTGAGCAGAGTTTTGAAGAAAGAGATTTTAGGAAATGGAAGTTAGGTGAAAATGTATCCCAGATGTTCTAGGCAACCAGCACAAGGGAGCAGAGAAGAAACTTGAAGTGTCATATGTGAGGTGACAAGAAGACCAGTTCCACTGGATCATAGAATATTGGAAGAGGGATTATGTCTAATATTGGAAAGGGAGGTGACAGCCAGGTTGTGAAGGGCTATGAAAGCTAATGATAATCATTTATGCTCGATTCTTTTTCTTACAGCATCTTGTTCTGCAGAGAAAGCACTAAGAAACATTCTTCATTAGGTTCGAAATAAAATTTGATTTCCCTATAACAGGTTCCATAGGGAAGGATAGAAGTAGAGTTGGCTGGTCAAAAATCCTACATTGGAAGGGGTAATCTCTGGGAAAGCCTATGATGGCAGCAGGAAATGAGACTGCAACTTTAATAAGGCACAGAGGATATATATAGGGGCAAAAGGGGTATAGATGGTACAACTGGGGATGGGGGAATGGATGATGAAGGAAGGCAGTGTAAGGAAGAAGATGGAGGAGAAAATATCATTTGCATAACCATAGATAGATACAATGGAGATGGAAGACTGCTTAGGGGGCAGGAATTTGAGGTCTACTCAACTTCTCAATAGCTGGTTTTTTTGTTTTGTTTTGTTTTTTTTAAACCCTTCCCTTCCCTCTTAAAGTCAATACTGTGTATTGCTCCAAGGCAGAAGAGTGGTAAGGGCTAGGCAATGGGGGTTAAATGACTTGCCCAGGGTCACACAGCTAGGAAGTGTCTGAGGTCAGATTTGAACCCAGGACCTCCCATCTCTAGGCCTGGCTCTCAATACACTGAACCACCCAGCTGCCCCCTCGTTTTTTTTTGTTTTTTTGTTTGTTTTGTTTTGTTTTTCAGGGGGAGAAGACTAAATCTTATCTGTGCCACATTGCGGTTAATTCACTAGCATATCCAAATCATCTCAGTTATCAGTAAAATTTTAAAGTCTTCTTGTCAAAGTTATCAGAACCTTTTAGATATTGTGCTAATTTGGAATTGTGGAAATCTAGAATTTGTTTGGAATTTACATTATCAGAGGATCAAAACCCTGACAGCTGATTCAACATATATTAACAGAATGTAAATTTTGGTTATTTGTAAATGATGCTCCTTTGACCTTTGGAATAATTTGTTACTTCTAGGTTTCCTTTGCAATCTTATTTCCTGCTATTTCCCCTTCATATTGCCTACTTATAAACTTACTATATGAACTGGAAGTGAGGTTGGTGGTCAGGGGGATCAGAACAAGATATAATTTTAAAAAATTAAAAACAATAACAACAAAGAAGAATTAGAGTTACTCTGTGAACTACAGTACTTTCAAATGGTATTGGGGGGAAAGAGAGCTGGGAGACTAAGAAAATAAAAATGTAATTAATCCCGTCAAATTTAATGATTTACTAGAAAGCATTTTACAAAATGCTTCCTAAGGAGGGCAAAGAACTGAGATTAGCTTTGAAGGTGGCTCAATTTTCTTCTATTGAAGGGCCCTTCTTCTAGGAATTAAAGATCCTTTGAAGGCTCTTAGAATAACTGTTGCAGAATTCTACTATAGGAAATGTCCTGTGAACCAAACTTGACCAATTCAAGAGCTTTATAAACAGATTCTAAAGTGCCCTGAACCTTTGATTATTTGAGGATGGCAGAGGGATACTGAAGGATATATCGCATTTAATCTTGCTTTTGGGCTCAGAGTTCATTGTTAGGTCTTGCTGGGCAGGGCTGATGATTCATTTTATGAAATATATAATAGAAGAAAAGAAAGACATAAAAAAAGAAGACCTTTGTGAGGATTCACCAAGAAGTAACAGCTGGGCTATTCTAGGTGAAATAAAAAGTGTAATAATTAAAATTAAATTAGGAGGCTGCTGGTAGCTTTAATAACTTTATTACATAAGAGTAGTAATAGTAAAGAGAGGGAAAGGTAAGAAAGAGGCAGAGAGTTATTTAGCTCACTACTCTATTGGCTGCCATGATGGATTGAAGCTGAGCACTGACAAAAGTTCCTTCAGATCCAAGTTCCAGCCAGAAGACCTAGAACAGGCCCCTGGTCTGACCTTATAAACTCTTTTCTCCATCCACTAACTCTCACATGTCACATCTCAAGAACCAATCATAGTTTCTTAATTTGCCTGGCACCACTGAGGGGGACAAGTGCCTGTGAAATCAGTTTCCCATCTCATTGGTTACTAGGTTCTTTTAACTTCCTTTCTCTAAGGACTATCTATACCTGAAATACTCAGTGGTAGATGACCTCCAGGTCACTAATTGATGACATTAACAAAGTGACATAATAGGGAGAAAAATTCTCTTCCAACAATACCAAGACAAAGATTGGTCAGAGGATGTACAATTTTGGTAGAGATGTGACCAGTAGCCAAGCAGTGGGAATAAAAAGGTGGGAGGTCAGAAGAAACTTTTCTCTAACAACAAGGCTGGTGGGCTGTCCAATTAATTTATAACTAACATTTTTGTAGTGCTTTGCAGTTACAATGCTTTCTTCACAATAGTCTGAAATAATCTAATTATCTAAGAATTATTTCCCTTCTCTGGGTGAGGAAACTAGAGAGATTAAATCAATTGTTACATAGGTAATGAGTGACAAAGCCAAGCACTGAAGCCAGGTCTTATGACTCATAGGACTACAGTCTAACCTTGGGGAACCACTGCTGTACCCATAATGGAGGAGGTATGGCAGCATTTCCTTCTCCATCCAAGGGTTCCTCTACACTGGACTCATGTATGTAGTTCAATCTTAGTTTCAGTCCTAGAGAGCCTGGCCTCTAATGAGAGAAGTTGGGCTACCAGTTCTCAACTTGCATCCTAGGATGACTTTACTGATAGTTTAGATTATGGCTCATAGTTACGGTTTCCCCAAAAAGAGAGAGAGTAAAAACAGTATTCCATGCATGGTATGAATCCGATGTAACAGTTAACTTATTCCCACACAAAAGGAAATATTAAACATAAAAGACTCATGGCCTGCCTTAAAAAATGACTTAAATGAGATTTAATACTTATAAGTATCATTATAATATGTTTGGAATCTGCTACTGAAAAACAAAAATATAGCAGTTTGCAGGGCTGCTCAAAAAGGCATTTTACATTTCGTTTTAGCTCTGCACTATCTGACTCATAATGTGTCTGCTGGGAAAATGGTCAGCCTTGGGCTGATTCTCTTATCCGAGGCCATCCTCTCTGAGAGACAATGGGAGATTAACACAAAAGCATGGCGTGATAATATAATAACAGTGTCAGGAGTTCTAAGACTCAGAATGAGCTGAATCTGGTGGGAAAGATTAAATCCAAAAATTGTTATTGTTATTTTGTTTATTTTTGATGTGCTTTATCATTAACTAAATTAAGAAAAAAGAGAAGAATGGTTAGGATCTTTGCTTGGGGTGGAAGAGATGATGATAATAGACAGCAGAGGGAAGGCAAATCTATCCAATTTTTTTTTCTCTGCCAAGAAGAATGACATTTGGACTGGAAAGGAAAGAAATAAAATGACTTCAAAAGCACTGTAATGCAAGGAGAGAAATAATATGGGGACCCTGAGCTGCAACAAAATAATCTACAACCCAGAGTACTAAAAAGAGACTTGGTGGATGTGATCTCTAAAAGATCATGGAAAACAGAGAGATACCACAGGAGTAGATAGGCAAATATTATTCAAATTTTCAAAAAAAAGAGAGTAGAATCTAAAAATGCTAGTCCCTGGAGCTTGACCTCCTTTATTTTTTAAAAATGTGTTTTAGGGGGCATCTAGGTGGCTCAGTGGATTGAGAGCCAGGCCTAGAGACGGGAGGTCTTAAGTTCAAATCTGGCCTTAGACTCTTCCTAGCCATGTGACCCTGGGCAAGTCACTTGATTCCCGTTGCCTAACCCTTACCACCCTTCTGCCTTGGAACCAACACACAGAATTGATTATAAGATGGAAGGTAAGAGTTTTAAAAAAATGTGTTAACCAAATCTTCCCCCATTATAGAATATAATTAAGAGTAAAGGTTGGTCTTTTACTGACCTAAGCACAGAAAGGATAATATAATTATAAAATGCAGTCATGCCAGGTGATCCCTTTATGAAGAAGAATGAATCAGTTGAGTAAATCATAAAAGAAAAGAAAGAAAAAGGCCACCTATATGTTGTAGTTCATTCATTTCAATTATAACTATCTCTTCATGATCCCATTTGGAGATTTTCTTGGCAAAGATACTGGAATGGTTTGCCATTTCCTTCTCCAACTCATTTTATAAAGAAACTGAGGCCAACAGGATTAACTGACCTGCTCAGGGTCACATAGCTATTATGTGTCTGAGCCTGGATTTAAATGCAGTTCCAGGCCCAACAGTGTATCTACTCTACCACCTTGTTGGCTTTATATCTGTGTATCTAAATGCTTTCTAAATTATTTCATTTGATCCTCACAACAACCTTGGTAATTATTGTCCTTATTTTACAGTTGAGGAAACTAAGGTAGACAGAGGTTAAGTGACTTGCCCAAGATCACACAGCTAGTGACTCTTTGAGCCAGAATTTGGACGCAAATCTTTCTGACTGCAGGTCTAAAACCCAGTCCATTGGATCACCTAACTGCCTCTAGAGATGAGGGGATGAATAATGATGGGGCGACACCTCAGGGTGACCTTTAAAAGTCAAGTCATTGAACCTAGCAGTCACACTTAAAGGGGAGCCCAACTCCTCACAGGCCAAACTGAAGAATCATGTAGCTGGATAAAAGGAAGCTGTAAAAGTCTGCTGAAGAGCTTAAATAGCTGGATTCTAGGCAGGGTGACTATTAAAAAGAAAGTCACCAGGACCCTGGAAACAAGACTGCTTGGTTCGATCAGGCATGAAGTGTGATGGAATAGAAACTGTGTTATGGAAACCTCCAGACTGCAGAGCCCAAGAGTAATCCTGTTTTTCCTTTACCCTCTTAAATGCCTTCTAGAGAGCCAAACTCTTTCTCCAGGAGTGGGGGCAAATTTCTTTACCATTCTTTTTTTTTTTTTCTTAATAAATATTTTCTCTTTATAACAATGATAATTACTGGCAGTTTCTAATTAAGATTGTTTCAATTGGAAATATATGTTGAAGAGAAGAGAGAAAGCTCTACCACTAAGTATTTTGCTTTTTGTTTTCTCTGGCTGGGTACTCTGAGCTAACAAAAAGATAATTACTGCTCAGAATGGAAGGGGAATGTTTATATTTTTAGCACTGCTATATTAGCAAAACAACCAAGTTAAGCCAAATACACTGGTCTTAACTGACAATGTATGACTCTAGGAACCTATTGTACCTCACCTTTCTATTAAAAGAAAGTCCAAATTAGTCACTGGATTGATCACAATTCTGTTTTCCAATGTTATTTTCTTTTGAATTATTATGGTTATTTTGTAAATGGTGCTCCTGATTCTGTTTACTTTGTTTTGCTTCATTTTATATCAATCTTTCAAAATTTCTCTAAAATCTTCATATTTCTGGTTTCTTGAAATATAATCATATTCCATCATATAGACATACTTTTATTTATTCAGTCATTTCCCAATTGATGGGTGCCCATTTTTCTCCAATTTTTTGCCAATGCAAAAAAAAAAAAATGCTGCAATAAATATTTGTGTTTATTTGGAACCTTTCACTCTGTTCTTAACTTCCTTATACTATAGACTCAACTGTGGCATTGCTGATGACTTTGATTCTGGGTAAAATTCTGGAATATTTAAAAATCAAATGAGATTTTATATACACCTATTTGTATATACACATATATTGCACATTGCAAATATCAAAGTGCCGTCTAAATGCTAGCTCTTATCTTCATAGTCATCATCTTCACTTTAAAGAGATTGTTAGTGAACACTTAAGAAAAAAGCGCTGATGACAAAGAAAGAGTCAATGTGAGCCGAATCCAGGGGAACTAAGGTCAAGCCAGAGTTCATAGAGTGGTGAAAAGGGTGCTTGACCCAAGTCAGAAGGCCCATGTTGAAATTCTTATCTATTCATTTAGTAGCTTGTGACCTTAGACATGGGTCCAACTTCTTTGAGCCATAGCTTCTTCAACTATAATTTGGAATGTTGACTCTTGCACTTCCTATCTCACAGATCTGATGAGGGAAAGAACTATATAAGTGCAATTTATTATTATTGTATGCCTTCAAAAGACAGTCATAGTTTGATATCTTGTAATGGATGTTGTGGAATGAAGAGACCTGGCAAGAGATGGGAAAAGGGAAATTCCATGGACACAATCTTTGGAGGAAAACTATCTTTATTCCCAGTTGGTAGAAGCATAAAATTGGTCAAGCAAGAGGTGTGAGAATAGTTCTCCATACCAAGGCAGCCGGGAAGGGGCAAACACATTTCATTAGAATCTACCTAGTTGGAATATCAGAAGTACAAAGGACTTTTGGGAACGTTGTCTGTTTGTCTGGTAGTTCTTGGATATCCCTAGGGGTGCTCAACTCCACCCAAGGACAACGACAAGTCAGAGCCTCATAGTTAATTGAAAGCACCACCTGGATTCCTGGCCTTTCTAGATTTTATGACTGGAGCTAATCGGCTGACCTATAAACCTCAGAGAAAAAGAAAGAACTAACTGCCCATGTCTAGTTTAGGCTGCTCTCACCAGTAAAGGAAGGAATTACGGGGGAGGAAGCTGGTGAGGTGCCAGGGTCCTGGACAGAGCCTGTAAAATTGCAGGCTATCCTCAGGGAGACCCTAAATCAAACTAGAGGCTTTACAAACAGCATTTGGCCCTTTGAGCAGAATGTCTGTCTAGTTGGTTAGCTAGTGGGCAGTTCTGGCTCATCATCACCTTCATGATGAATGCTATTATTCCTATTATTATTTATGATAATGAAGTGTGGTCATCCTAACCTCTCTCATTTAGCATTTAATAAGCACTACTTGACGATGATAATGAAGTACTAAAGGAGACAGAAATGATGAGTTCGTTTAAATTGTCTGACAATTACTCTTTGGCAAACTCTCTTCATATTAACTAACACCTGTAAAGTCAAACTTCTTAGGTTCTCAGAGACACACATATAATATATACACATATCTATGTATGTTGTGCTTCTCCTGGCTTGAGATAAGTGAGGGGATATAGAAAGAAGTAGAGTGTTTTAGAGATGCTCTAAGTAGGGAAATTATTAGATACAGGACCACAGCATCCCAGGAAGCAAGTAACACTAATCCATTCATTCACTGATTCATTCAACAAACATTAGGTTAAGTCCCACGTTGTGGTGGATTCTGAGAATTCAGAGAGGCGATGACAAAGAACTTGTTCTCGAGGAAGTTACGATCTAAAGGAGGGAAACACGTATGTATGTGTATATATTTGTGTGCCACAATATAAGGCAAAGTGACATAAATGCAGAGATGAGGTTCAGGCAAAGTAGGACAAGAAATCTGAGGGACATCACTCTCAGCTTGGTCAGGGAGGGGCATGTGGCTGAGGAGTTCTACAGGAGCAAAAGTTCTTCATGGAGAAAACATCATCTGAGCAGAGTCTGGAAAGACAGGAAAGACGTCAATAATATGGAGGTAGAAGGAAGGTCATTCTAGTATTGTAGGCACAGAAGAAAGCATGAAAAAAATGAAAGGTTTAAAGATGAGAGAATTGGCAGGATTGGGAGTGGTCCAGTTTGTTGGGAACAGAGAGAACTGTGAATAGGTAAAGTTTTAGATAAATCTGGAAAGGGAAAGTGGAGCTGGAGTGTGGGTGACCTTGAATGCCAAGATCAGGAGTGTGTGTGTGTGTGTGTGTGTGTGTGTGTGTGTGTGTGTGTGTGTGTGTGTTTTCAGTAAGAAATGAGGAGCTTCTGAACTTTGTTGAAGAGAGGCATGATATGATCAGAGCAGTTCATGGGAAGATGTACTTAGATGACTGAAGAATGGGTTAAAGAGGGGATAGACTTGGACTGGAGGTAGTAAGGCTGATTAGGAAACTATTACAATAGAAATTAGGTGAGAATCCCAGAACTTTGGGGGTGGAAAGGATCTCAGAGGTCATTTAGTCCAATCCATAGCTGAGAAAAGAAGTCACCATGACAACATACCTGACAGGTGCCTCTGGAAGCAGACCATTCCATTTTAGACAGACTCTGACTAGGAAGTTTTTCCTCACTTCAATCCTTAATTTGCCTCTTTGCATTTTCTGCTCATCGTTAAATAGAACACACAGAGTTGCTCCTCTGGGGGACAGGACTTCAGATTCTTGAAGACCCAGACGAATACCAGAACTGTTGTGATTACGGGGTAGCTTACAGGAGAGAGCTGATGGGGGAGACGTTCTAGAAGCAGAAGGGAGCTCTGTTCATTCCACCTGTGGGACTTTAGGAGTTTGGGCAACTTTGAGACGTGGCGGCATTTCCTGTGAATGACCTAGAGAGACAATAGGGCTAAGGATGGTTGTCATAATAAATACCGATTGGATTGGGCTGGTTGTAAAGGTTGACCTGTTGGGAAAAGCTTGAGAGCCGGATCCCAGGCAAGCCCACATTTCACCCTTCAGAGTTCCCTATGATTTTCCTGAAGAAGACAAAAGGAGATCTCAGTAAGATTAATATACGGTGATGCTGCTAGAGCTCAAGCAATGTGGGGACAGTTTGTCTTATCCCCTAGGAACGTGGGGGCTGGAACCAGGGCTGGCAAACTGTTTGGATTTGCACACTGTGTTCAACAGCAAAAATCACTCTCACTGGAGAGCTTTATAAATAGGATAAATTCATGGCTAGATGAAATGCCTCTTTGCCAGCCCTTTGCCCTTACTAGTTGAGGCTGAGAGTTAAAGTAGAATGAATAACTGGTTTGAGAGTCACCTGCTTTTAAGTCAGAGCTCAAAAACTTGTTAGGTCAGAGACTTGGGATAAATAATTTTATTTCTAGGAGCCTGTATGGTTTCTCAAGCCTAAATCTCACAGGGTGAGGTCTATTACATATTTTTACCCTTTGGGTTCTCCAATAATCTAAAAGGGTTGGAGAGTCTCTTGTCTCTGCCATTGACTTAATCCTCCATTTTAGGGTCCCCAGTAATTAGCACTCTGGTTCCATTTAGCCACATAGCACCAGTCTAGCTTTTACAAAGGGATAACTACTTCAAAGATACAGCAAGAACAAATACACAAAATTTCCCCTTCATATAATCCTCTTTGACACACCTAAATCTCTGCAGAGCATAGGGGGATTTGTATCCTTACTTTCAAACCCTAAACCTGACCCTGTTTAGGACTGTGCCTTAATGTTGGGCTGGCTTCAACATCTGGCCTGGATTCCTGGAGTCCCAGATGTCTATGGCTTATATTCTACTCTCTGTGCTTATAAATGGGAAAGCACAAACCCAAAGGCCAAAGCCTTTCTCAAGGCCATGTGGGAGTTAGAGGTGGAAGTGGAGAAATGAGATGACCCTCAAGTCCTTCTCCTTACTACATGGTATTTCTATCTGTGAGCAAAGGACTCCTTTCTCTGAATGTAGCAAAAACTCCTGGCAATGATCAGGTAGGTTTTAAAAGATGGTTACAGTTTTTAAAAGATGGCAGCTAAGTGGCTCAGTGGTTAGAGAACCCAACCTGGAGATGGGAAGCCCTGGGTTCAAATCTGACCCCACACATTTCCTATCTCTGTGACCCTGGGAAAATCACTTACTCCCAATTGCCTAGTCCATTCTACTCTTCTGCCTTGGAACCAGTACTTAATATGAGTTCTAAGACAGAAGATAAGGTGGCTTTTTTTAAGTTGGGAACAGTTCTAGTCATTCAGCCAAAGGAAAAAGGCTGCTGCTAACTATGTGGTAAGTCAGTGCAACACAGATTCCATGCATGTTCCAGTCTTATAGTCTTTAGAAGTAAGCATCTTTGCATCTTCCACACGAGTGACATCATTTTAGGTGGTCTAGCTAGGCATCAGAGTCCCAATACATCTCTAAAATGGGTAAAATAATATCAATACTCCCTGTTTCACAGGGTGGTAAAGATCAGCTGATATATGAAATGTTTGGTAAAGGTTACGTAAATGTGATTTATGATTATTACTAGTTAATTGGACAATGAGAGAGAATGCTTCAGTTCATAGTATAGCTTTGTAAACTGACTTTTAAACTGCCCTAGTTTGCCTAAAGGGGAGTCCTCCGTGTCCTCTACCACATGGATTGGATAGCCTCTTTTGATGATTGGCTTCCAGCATCATTAAAATCGGTGAGACCAAGCTCATCACTCAATGTTTACAGGAGCTTTTCAGCTGCATTCTTTTTTTTTTTTTTTTTTTTTGATGACTCCTGTCTGATATACCCAGGGTGGATGCCATGGACTGAACTGGTCAGAGGGGAGAGGCTTGCTTTTCCCCACTTTCCTCCCTTTTACTCAGGCTCTAAGAAATAGTCCAGGAGATGCTTGTTTCTCTTCCATGTTGTTTGTTATCCTTGGTTTCTGGTGCCAGGGATGATCTCATAGAACTAGGGAGTTTGGACCATGGTGACCTTGGATCCAAAGATTTGGGGAGAGGTGGTTTGGCCAACCAGCTCAGCATGGAAGCTCTGAGGAGCCAAGGTGCTTGGGACTTGAGCCCAAGGTGAGTTTTGGACTTGGATCTGGGATTGTGCTCTGTGGGAATGGAACTAAGTTATGAATCTAATCCTCTTCCCCTCTCTAGAGAACTGATGTGGTGCAAGGGAAAGGAAGTCTATGCCTCCCATGTACTAGGGGGAGTAGGTTTGTATCTTTATAATTATGCCTTTTGACATAAATATTCTACTTTGTAAAAACGCCCCTTCTTATGGAGTAGGTGAGTTGATAAACATTTATTCTTCCCATGGCTCTAGAAATATGGTTCTGCTTTAAAACAGAGAAGAGCTGGAGAGATCTAAAATATTGTGATGTGGTTTCCTTACTTTCTGTGTGAAAGGGAGTGGCATCCTGAGGTTCAAGTAATATTATTGTCTGGGCTATGTCATCGCTGGGTGTGACCAGGATTTGGATCCTGATGGATATTAAGTAATTGGCCAAGTGTCTCTCTTCCACATTCCTTCTGGGACTTTTAAATATGGCTGAATTAGGGGAAGGAGGGGGAGTCCTGGCTTTGGTACTTTCTAGGCAATCAGTGAGTTTCATGAGGTAAAATTGAAAGAATTC
Organism: Gracilinanus agilis; assembly: GCF_016433145.1. Lineage (NCBI taxonomy): Eukaryota > Metazoa > Chordata > Mammalia > Didelphimorphia > Didelphidae > Gracilinanus > Gracilinanus agilis. The sequence goes on along the minus strand of NC_058131.1, from coordinate 600,648,563 downwards.
TATTCTGTTCTGATATTACTTGAGGGGCCTTGGGTAAGTTACTTAGCAAGACAAGTCAACTAGCATGTGTTGAGTACCTACTATGTGTGAGGCACTATATTAAATGCTGGGGTTAACAAAGAAAGGCAAAAACACATTGTTTCATTGGGAAAACAAAGTGTAAACAACCAAGATATATAGTGGACAAATTGGAGATCATCTCCAAGAAATGACACTAAGACTAAGGAGGACTGGGAAAGGTTTTCTATAAAAGGTAGGATTTTACCTGAGACTTGAAGGAAGCCAAGAAAGATGGGAGGAAAAGAATCTCAGGCATGGGAGAAAACCAGTGAAAATACACAAAACTGGGAAATGGCATGTTAGGGGAGAGAAATAGCAAAGAGGCTGGTGTCACTTGATTGTAGTGTACATTATGAAAGCCTTTAGAAGCCAGACAGAGGATTTTTATATGGAATAGGGAGATTGGCCCATGACTCAAATCCTGGGTAGTCATAGAATCTAGGCTGGACATTGCAATCAGCCCAAGAGTGAGGCCTTAGGGAGCAGGAGTCAGAACACTTTTGACTTGAACTTGGTGGGACTAAAGCTATGTAGGAACTGAACTAGTCTGTAAACCTAATTTTTGTGTCATTCCCCAGAGACTGGGGTGGTGGAATAAGGGGGAGATTTTTGCTACTGAGGTATTAGAAGGAAGTGTCTGTATGTTTTTATATATATATATTGATTTTTCAGTTTTTTAAAGATTTCAGTTCCAAATTATCAATTATCTCCCTCTTCCTCTCCTTACCTTATCCATTGAAAAAGCAAGAAAAATGAAATTCATTTCAAATATGTTTAGTCATCTTGTTATACCTTTGAAGTAAATATCCTTTTGTAAAAGCCAATCTGATATTAAATAGTTAAATAGAACTGGAACTCTAGACTTGTTGCTGTTTTTCAGTCATATCTGATTCTCTGTGACCCCATTTGGAATTTTCTTGGCAAAGATCCTGGAGCGATTCACCTTTTTCTTCTCCAACTCAATTTGCAGATGAGGAAAAGAAGGCAAATAGTTTAAATGACTTGCCCAGGGTCCTACAGTTTTTGAGGCCAGATTTGAACTCAGGAATATGAGTCTTCCTTCAGGCCCAACCCCCTTCTACCTGCCCTAGAAGAGGCCTTAGAGGTCATCTAATTCAGTTCCTTCATTTCATACAGATCAGAATGGTTAAGTAAAATAGCAAAACGGGGATACAAAACCAAAATTTGACCTCAGACACTTCCTAGCTATGTGACCCTGGGCAAGTCACTTAACCCCAACTGTCTATCCCTTACTGTTCTTCTGCCTTAGAACCTATACTTAGTATGATTCTAAGACAGAAGGTAAGGGTTTAAAAAAAAGACTGCACTAAGACTTGTGAGATGCTCTGAGATATTTATGTATGAGAATAATATATATGTATATATCTGCATATATGCATCCATATATGTATATAGGTATATGCTTTTATTCTTGTCCCCAAACCATCTATGGTAGAGAGAAAAATAACACCAACGAAATCACTGATCCACCAAAACATAAGTATATTTTAACCACAAAGAATGATTAAAAAAAGATTTTCTGCTCTATACAACATTCAATTAACTAGCCTGCCCTATTCCTCTGAATTCCTCTTGAGATCTTACACCCATTTGCACTTACTCAAGGTCCATGGTAGCAAGAGGTGGTAGCAAGAACTTTTTCCTGGTCCTTCCATATTGCAACATCAACCAGCTAGATGAGTATAATAAGTCTCAGTTCTACGTCCATATATCATCCTGCTTGCCATCATCTCCTCAAACATGTTTTGATTTGGGGTGGAAACTTATGGTTGGTTCAGCTAGTCTTGTCTCTGATTATTATTTTCAAACAACAATGACTGCATGGGGGTTATTCTTCTTTATTGCTTTTCTCAGCAGCCCTAATTTGGAAAGAACATCCTGTGGTCGTGGAGAACCATTCTGAGTCATGAGCATCTGATTCTGGTCAGTATCCAATGAGCATTATTGTTGGGAAGGGCCTGAGATAGAATTGACATTTGGATGATTTTCCTTCACAACCCTCCCACCCCCAACCTTCTTTTAATGTCATCTTTTCTTTCACTCTCATAGCATGACTCTGGTTTCTACTCTAGATACTCATGAACTAAAATATAGATCCATTGTTGTTGTTGTTGGGTTTTTTAACCCTTACCTTCTGTCTTAGAATCTAAGTATTGGTTCCAAGGCAGAAGAGTGATAAGGGATAGACAATTGGGATTAAGTGACTTGCCTAGAGTCACATAGCTAGGAAGTGTCTGAGGCCAGATTTGAACCCAGGACCTCCTGTCTCTAGGCCTGGCTCTCAATCCACTGAGCTACCCAGCTGCCCCCCAGACCTGTGATTTTAATGACAAAGGGAATGTTTAGTGGGGAAATGCAATGCATAGTTATAGAGAACTATCTAAGGGCAGGGAGAGGTAAAGTGATTCTCCTGGGGTTTACTCCAAGCCCATCCCTCCATCCACCAGGACTTGCTGCTTCTCCCACAGTGATGTGTTATTAGGTACGGATGTATTCTATCAATGAGAAGGTCTCACGGCCCTCTTTTCTCCCAAATAACACTGGGCACTTTAGTACGGAAGGGAATGGCTTGAACCAAAGATATGATAATGGTAGGAATTCTGATGCTCTTGATAAGCTCGGGGATAAGATATTTGGGGGCTGATAGGAAGTTCTGAGGCACCTCTCAATTCACACCTGGCCAGTACATCTCTGCCTACCATCACAAATGACTAATGTCTCACTTCACTTAGCCCTGAGATATTTAACAAGAAAGAAGGGTCTGGATTTATCAGTAGGGGGGAACAAGGTCTGGAAAACTCCCTGATTACAGTAGAAAATCTGCTCTCATTTTTTTTAGGTGAGGGACTTGGACACACCTTCTGGGGGCCTATATAAGACTACTGAGATGGTTAAATTGGAAATTCAAATATGTGACTGCAGAGGAGATAGGGAGAGCTTCTAGAACAAAAGCCCTGGGGAGGATTTGCTCCAGGGAGGATTTGCTCCAGGGAGGTAGAGTGCCTTGGTCTCCTCTCCTCCCCTAACCTACCTCCCAGGTTGTTGGGAGGATCAAATGAGATAATAATTGTAAAGCACTTAGCACAGTGCCTGGCACATAGTAAACACTGTATAAATGTAAGTTTTTATTAACTATTGTTAATTCATAATCATGGAAGCACATTTGTGGGAACTTGTGGGCTATAGCACTAGAAGAGATAACACCTTTCAGATACCCTAGAGTCCTGAGGGGATTTAGTATCAGAGTGGATCCAGTCTGCCAATTCAAATGGAGAATATATATATATATATAAAAACATATTTATATACACACATATAATATAAATAAATATAAATATATAATTATTACATTTATCTATTATATTATAAATAATATATAATAATACATATATTATAATTACATTATAATATAATATAGGATAATATATTATACAATATATACTATTGATAATATATAATATATGGTAATATATTACACAATGTATAATATTGATAATATATGGCAATATAATGCACACTATATAATATTGATACTATATAATAGATAACAAAATATAATAAATATATAAATTATATATATTTATTTAAGCCTTTATTTTCTGTCTTGAAATCAATATTGTGTATTGGTTCCAAGGCAGAAGAATAGTAAGGGCTAGGCAATGAGGATTAAGTGACTTGCCCAAGGTCACACAGCTAGGAAGTGTCTCAGGCTAGATTTGAACCTAGGACCGCCCATCTCTAGGCCTGGCTTTCAACCCAATGAACCACCCAGCTGACCCCCAGGGAATATTTCTGGAGCATGTACTTCAATAGTAAAACTCTAGTCTACTTAAATCTTTCTTTTAGTGACCCGGAGCAATGTTTCTTAGACTGTACTCTATGGAAACCTGGCATTCCACAAAGCAGCCCAAGGGATTCTTTAAAGAAAAAAGTTGTAGTCGTTGATGAAAAAGCCTCTAAAACCTATCCATTTTGCTATTTTTATTAGTTGTACATGATTTGTGCAATTGATTGATGTATAAAATCATTTGAAATTGTTTGAAATGTATTAAATAGAAAAAAATTATCTTTTGATTGGTTTATTTTATGCCTAATAATATGTGATACAATCAATTGATTGTCTCAGTGGAAGGCATGTGAAATTATTGTGTCCTGTTATATCCTTTGTTTTTGGTTATTGTCTTTGCTATAGTTTTTGGTATAAACTTTTAGTACATGTAATTTTTTAAAAATAGATTTTATTTTTATTAAGCAGACAAACCTAATCAAATTCACAAGTAGGCTCCCATCAGAGTATATTCATTAGAAAGAATTAAGTAAAACAACATAAAAGAGTGATTATAATCAATAGTACATGCAAGTTTATACTTTTGTATTTTAATTTCTTAAAATAAAGATGTGTGCTTTAATTTTAACAAGCCAGTACTGATGTCATCCATTGTATTCTACAGAATTTATTTGCCATTTAGTGTCTGTATAAATCTTGGCCCAGAACTAAAAAAGCTCTTTATAGTTTGAATTTAATCTTGAATACTTCCCAGAAATCAGTCTTTGACTCATTCTTTTACCCTAGATCTCTCTTTGGCCCTCATTGCCAAAAGGCCACATGTGTTCATTTTCACTCCTCTCCTACTCAGGTTCTCCAATAGCCTTACAGGGTGGGGTGTCTATATTTTCTGCCAGTAGTTCCAGCCCCAACCCATGGCGTTCCTCCCCTATGGGGGACCCTGCATTCCAGTTCCATTTAGCTTTGGACATTCAGATTAACTTTACCACAGAAATATTTACTTCAGAAAGTATCATTACAAATATACATACTTATTCCTCTGACATCCTTCACTTCTCTGTACTACTGCAGAATCTACGGAGGGCAAGGGGATTTGATTCAGAGTTTATCTTGGTCCCAGTTCAAAGTCCAAAGTCCCCCTTGATCTTATGTCCCAAGTCCCCTGACTTCTCAGAGTTTTCATGTTGAACTGATTGACTACAACATCCTGTCTGCAATTTGGCTTCCAGATCACCATGGCTTGAGCTCTTGGGTCCATTGAGGATGACCTTTAGCACCTGAAACTAAATATAAAAAATCCAGAACAGAAACAAATACCCTTGGGTTCTCTTGAAGCCAAAATAAAGGATGGGGAGAGGGGAGAAAAGTCCTTCCTCCCTTCCTGGTTCAGTTCATGGTATCCCCACTAGGTGGAACAGAGAAAGTGTGGCAGCAAGAGAGTAGCCCCAAAAGACATTGACTAGGTCTTATCCATTACAAAGATATAAGCTACCACTCAAAGGAAGTTACCCCTATACATGGCATCCTCCATTTTAGCAATCTGGACATGTCCAAAGCAGCCTGGACTACATGTTTCTCATTTTTCGAAATTTGTGACCCCTGGCAAATAGAGAGGGATGCTTTTTTTTTTTTTCTTAAACCACAGGCTTCATCCAAAATTCAGAACAATTCTTTATGGTCCCTGAGGAGTCATAAGCAATATTCTTTCATTTGCTCCCCTAGTGCCATATGGTAAAGACTAACAACAACTATTTTTACATTATCACATGTAATCTCACATGTACAGGTAAAAATCATAATTATCTCCAAATATAAAAATGTATAGATTCACAAAACAAGGAACATTTTCCAAAATCCCCCAAATTTAACAAAATAAGATGTTTACAAAGTTTACCAAATGTCTCTGCTTGCTTAGCCTTAGAGGGTTTTTCTCAATCCATAAGTAAAAGAAAAAGCAAAGACAAAGAAAATGGGTTTCTATCTTGAACAGAAATGTGATCAAAATTGAGCTTTCCATACTACATGGCGCTTTCCCTAGAAGGACTGTGATCTCAGGTCAACTTGGTATTATTCCATTTGCAAAGGAGAAAGCTATCCTGGGTGGAAATTCTTCAATGATTCTCTCAGTGCAAAGGCCATCCAGTTGGGGCCTGAAGTGAAGGTTGGCCTTCCACATATAGCATGTAACATGGGAGTATTATGTGGCTTGATGGGAGGCAGAATTGGTATCTCTAGCTTTTCCTCTGTCCCACACTCTTCCATGGAAGGCTTTATTTCCTGCCAGGAGGTCAGGGTCAGAAGCTTAGCTTCTCTCTTTTCCTGAGAGAGGGGAACCAGACTGGAATTATAGCTATCTGTTCCCTTAAATATTGTTAGTCTAGTCTAGCCACTTATTCACAACTGCTAAGAAAAGGCAAAAGTCAGGCTAGACCTGACCCCAATATACTTTAAAAACAGCACACACGCGCACACAAAATTCACATTCAAACTAAATTCATGATCGAGGTTCATTAGTGGGAAAGGAGGACCCCAAGTTTTATATCCAAGACATTCTTCCCTCCAGATACCAGTTCTACAGTGAACACACATAGCACTTAACAAAGAAATTCACTTATCTAAGTGGATCACAAAACAGAAATCATAGAAAGTATACATATGAGAATATATACTAGAAAATACAGAATGAAGGAATTGTTTCATTGGGAATGAGGCAACTAGTTCAACCCAGAGAGAGGTCTAGATCTCATCCAAGAGTGAGTCTCTGAAGTTTCTAGTATAGAAAGCTGGAAATAGGAACATGCTGGCAACTGACAGCTCTTTTCATGTTGACTTCTTCCCAGAGTCTTATTTTCCCTTCAGCATCCTGAATGGTGTTGGCTTCATCCATCTTCTCCCTCAAAGGTGGAAACCAGATATGCCCAAAGTGATTGGAGAACCCAAAGAGACTCAAGAAACTTGAAGAAAGCCAAGAGACTCAAGGGCTGTCCTCCCTCCCACTTTCATCAACTCTGCCCTACCCCTCACATCAAGGGACATTGATCTCCACCAATCAGGAGAGAATTCTTAACCAAAGGGCTTTGGGACTTGGTTACATCTATATCTCTATTAAAAAAAAAAAAAAAAGTAAAAGATTCCATGCAAGTATCCAGGCTAACAAGGCATGAAATAAAGAACAGATTTTATTCTACCTGACAAAAATGGAAAGGCTTGCACCTGAGGCATAAACGATCAAAACAACTCCACCTCTCTAGTGAACCTTCACCTTCTCCGGTCCAGACTATTACTTTATACTATGTATTATACTATTATTGAGACTCCTCCCCATCAATTAAGGGAGAAAGTACTTGGAGATCATAGGAAATCAATCTCTTTCACTTCCGATGAAACCTTCCTCCCTAGGGATCTTTAATTCTAGAGAATTAAAGTAGTACCCCAAAAGTCCTTTATTAAACATGCCCCAATAACAATACAGGGAAGCAGTTTCAATTAGAACTTCTGTAAGACAGGACCTTCTTGGCCCCACTGCCTTAAGGCCAGTATAGTTCATTCCTCCCCTAGGGTTGTCCAGTAATCTTTTTTTTTTAAAACCCTTAACTTCTGTATATTGGCTCCTGAGTGGTAAGGGTGGGCAATGGGGGTGAAGTGACTTGCCCAGGGTCACACAGGTAGGAATTATCTGAGGCCGGATTTGAACCTAAGACCTCCCGTCTCTAGGGACTCTCAATCCACTGAGCTACCCAGCTGCCCCTTGTCCAGTAATCTTAAGGGGGATTTGGGTAGTAAGCAAATGGCTCTATCCTTCCACTGATGTTTCCCCAGTTGTAGTGGTGGGCCCCCATATCCTAACTCCATTTAGCTACTAATGGTCATAATTGACTTTTAAGCAGAAATATTTACTTTGGAAGATATATAATAAAGATATATAAACTTACTCTTTCAGCACATGAGAGGCATAATCTCTTCCTCTTTGCACCACCTCAATCTCTGGGAAAAGGAAAAGAATTAGGTTCATGCCCTCGCTCAATTCTCACAGGGTACAATCACAGTTCCAAGTCCAAAATTCCCTTCAAGCTTGGATCTCAGGTATCCTGGCTTCTCAGGGCTTCCATGCCAAGCTGGCTGGTCGTACTATCCTACTTGCCAACTTGTCTCCAAAGTCACCATGGTTCTAACTCCCAAGTCTCTGGGGGAATACCTGTAGTACCTGAAACTAAGAAGGACAAACAATAAAGAACAGAAACAAATACCCTTAGGCCCAATTCTCAGAACCAGAGTAAAAGAAGAAGAGCAAGGGAAGTCCATCCTCTCTCACAAATTCAGTTCATGGTGCCTATGCAGTGGGTGAACTGTAATCTTCATCCTGTGGGCACGGCAGATAAGAGTGTTGGAAAAGAGATCAGTAGGGAAAAAAAACGATAGAAAATGAATCTTGCCAGTTTTGAAGATATAAGCAGCTAAACAAAGGAGGCTACCCCAACCTTGATAGTGCTAGTTTTTGGTCTTTTCAGTTGGGTCTTCATGATCCCATTTTGGGGTTTTCCTGGCAGAGATAGTAGAGTGGTTTATCATTTCCTTCTCCAGCTCATTTCGCAGATAGGAAACTGAGGCAAATAAGGTTAAGTGACTTGTCCAGCATCACACAGATATTAAGTATCTGAGGCTGGCTTTGAACTCATGAAGATGAGTCTTCCTGATTCCAAGCCCAGTGCTCTATCCACTGTACCACCTAGCTACCTTAACTCAAGTGATAGGGGATGCAGAATCCTTCATGATAGGCAATCTGGACATATTTCAAAGGTTTTTCAATGGTGTCTCCACTTTAGGCAAACTGGGTATGTCTAAATAAACCCAGGTTACACTTATTAGCTGGGTGTGTTATAGTCTTGGAAAGTTCTGTTCTTGTGGTGGGACAAAAATTTTCTTGCTAAATAACATTAATATACATGTGTGCATTCATTTTTTTTAAACCACAAGTTAGTGCTTTTTAAATTTGGCATCTGTGTAGTTTGTCAGAACAATTAATGTGTTCTTTTCCTTGAAACAAACACCCCAGACTAATAGATTGTTTGATAGATTTCTTGTTTTGATTTAGTGGTCTTTGGGCCACATAAATAAGAAGACATTTTCTTGATATCTTGGAAAGAAAAAGTTTCATCTTCACCTAGACACTGTCTCCTTTTTAGGTTTTCATGACACTGATCTCTCCTAGTTCTTCTACCTATATGACTGCTCCTTATCAGTTCAATTTGCTGGATCTTCATCCAGGATCTGTCCACTAAATTGTGGGTATCCTCTTAAAATTTTTTCCTGGACCCTCTTCTCTTCCTTCTGTAGACTATATCATTAGATGACCTCAACAGCTCCCATGGATTCAATTATCATCTCTATTTAGATCAGTGATTCCCAAAGTGGGCGCCACCGCCCCCTGGTGGGTGCTGCTGCAATCCAGGAGAGTGGTGATGGCCACAGGTGCATTTAGGGGCGGTGAATAACTGTAAGGGGGCGCTAAGTAATATTTTTTCTGGAAAGGGGGCGTTAGGCAAAAAAAGTTTGGGAATCACTGATTTAGATAATTCCAAGATCTATATTCTTATCCCTACTATCTCTCTCCTGAGCTCTAGTCTTACATCACCCATTACCTCTTGGACATCTTGAACTGGATTTAGTGGAGGCAACTCTATGTAGCAATCCAGGTATACATTAATTGTAATATTATTTCAAGAGTTCCCAAAAACTAACTCTTGTATTGCTAATGATTGATTTCTGTAATCTTGAGTTAAATTGAACATCAACCTTGCTAAATTCCTAGCCCTTTCCAAAGACTACACTCCTGAAGACTGGTCAGTTATCTCAGTCTCCTTACTTTACCTACAATGATCAATTAAAATATGTATCAAACATCTGTAGATGCCTTAGGCCATGTCAGCTCCTGATCCAGGTGTTAGCTCTACCTATTGTTTTAGGTTCTGGCAGTTTGTATCTCCTGATGATTACCTCATAATGTTAATGTATCAGACCACTTGGCTCTCCCCTTCCCCCTATACTGTTGTAACCCCAATAAAAGTACATATATGGCAGCCGAGGGTAAGCTCTTGACCATCAGAGCTCTGAACCATGAAGCTCTTGACCACCAGAGCTTACTCGCTGTCTGTCTACCTTATGCCAGAACTTTCTATGTCTTTGTGTCTTTATTCTCGCCTTATGTTCTCTTTCCATTAGTCCTTAACCCATAACCCATTTTCACTCAGTCCTTGGTTCCCCTTTCTGAGTGTCCTACCCACTAGGAATTTTTGTGGAGCTGCTGGACGGCTTCACTCTATATATCCAAAACAAAATTAATTGTCCTATTCCTCATATTCTCTTCTTTCTAACTTTGCTGTCAAGGGCACCATCATTCTCCCAGTCACTCCATCTCTTTTGGGCCATTCTTGACTCCTCACTTGTATTTATCCCACATATCTAATCTTTGTCACATCTTAAAATTTCAACCTTCACAACATCTTCTGTACACATCTTTTTCTCTTCGTTCACACAACCACCATTTTGATCCAAGCCTTTATCACCTCATACCCAGACTATTGCAATAGCCTTCTGGTTAGTCCCACTGCCTCAAATCTCTGCCCTCTTTAACCCAGCCTTCATTCAGTTGCCAAAGTGATTTTCCCAAGGCTCAGGTCTTACTACACCAACTCTCTTTTCCTCAAATCTCTCCCCACTCTAACCCAGCCTTCATTCCGTTGCCAAAGCAAATTTTCCTAAAGTACAGGTCTTATTACATCCAACCCCTTATTCTCAAGTCTCTCCCCACTCTAACCCATCCTTCATTCAGTTGCCAGAGTGATTTTCCTAAAACTCAAACCCTTCACCCCACTCTCCTCCCATTCAATAAACTCCAGTGGCTCCCTATTATCTCCAGGGTCAAATTATAAAATGCTGTTTGGCACTTAAAGTCCTTTATAATGTGGCCCCTTCCATTCATCTTACACTATATCCTCTTCCACATACTCTAGGATCTAGCCTCAATACAGACCTCAGTTGTGATTTCCTCACATGCAATACTCCATCTTCCAGATCTATGCCCTTTTCCTGACTGTCCCCCATGCCCAGGTTGTTCTCCCTCCTCATTTTTGCCTCTTGATTTCCTTGGCTTCCTGCCTGTCTCAGCTCAAATCCTCCCTTCTCTAGGAGCCCATTCCCAGTAAGTCCACTGAGAGTACCTTCCCTTTGACACAATTTGCCATTTACATTGCCATATGAATGTATGTATAGATACATATCTTGTGTGTATGTAGTTACTTGCATGTTGTAGATCTCTCCCATCACAGCATATACTCATCCAGGTTAAGGCCTGTGTTTCTGTCTTTCTTTGTATTCCTAGCACTTAGCACAGGTCCTAGTAATTGCTTTATAAATGCTTGTCAACTGACTGACAAGTGACAGAGAGACGAATTTAGGCTCCATGTAAGGGAATATCATTCTAACAATGACAACTTATCACCAAGTGGAATGTGCTGGCCCGGAGGGGGAGACTTCACTGGAGCCTGAATGCTCATTTGTCAAATGTGTCATGAAGGGAATTCTTGCTCAGGTATGGGGTGGTCCATGGGTATCCCAGCTCTGATGGGTGATTCTTAGATTTTCTTGTTCTGTCTTCACTTGTGGAAGATGGAAAACAGGTAAGACTGGCTCTTTAAAATCCTTTTTTTCCATTCCTGGGCAGGGGGTACACAAGGCTAGGAGCAACCACTGGAACATGTAGGTGACCTTGTGCAGAAAGCCTGGCAGGAGAGATTCTGATCATCCCCAGATAAGCTTGGAACAGGTTAGGGGGTGGCAAATGCAATGAGCTGAGACTATCGGCCCAGAAGGAAAGCTGCAACCCTTGTTCTCAGTCCCTTGTTGGAGGCCCCGTTGTGGGTTGGTGAGGTAGGTGGCTGTGAAAGGGGCAAGGACTTACCAGTATATCGATTAGATATTTCTCCAAGATAACCAGCCATTTACACCATATATATATATTGTACGTGCATAATAATTAGCATCTCGTCTCCCTCTTTAGAATGTGGGATCTTCGAAAGCAGAGATCACGGATCTGCCTTTCTTTGAAATTTATTTTATTTTTCTCTCTAAATAAAAATGTATTTTCTCTCTTTCTCTCTCTCTCTCTCTCTCTCTCTCTCTCTCTCTCCTCTCTCTCTCTCTCTCTCGTTGCTTCCTCTCACCCCAGAGGAGGGGGGAAGAGGAGACACCTTGTTTTGCTTTTTTTTAAACCTATACCTTCTGTCTTGGGATCAAAACTAAGTATTGGTTCTAAGGCAGAAGAGCTGTAAGGGCTAGGCAATTGGAGTTAAGTGACTTGCCCAGGGTCAAGAAGCTAGTTTAGAACCTAAGACCTTTCATCTCTAGCCCTGGATCTTTATCCAATGAACTACTTAGCTGTCCCATGGGGAGATGCCTTGTAACAAACATACATAGCCAAGGAAAAAAAATAACTAAAATAACTACATTGGCCATGTCCAAAAACTATATCACTCATTCTGAACCCTGATTCCATCAGCTCTTTATCAGGAGGTGGGAAGCTTACTTCATCATCAATCTTGACTTCCCTTCTATCCCTAGCACAGGGCAAGAGAAGTAGCGAGCTTTTTTTTTTTTAAACCCTTTACTTCTGTGTATTGGTTCCTAGGTGGAAGAGTGGTAAGGGTGGGCAATGGGGGTGAAGTGACTTGCCCAGGGTCACACAGCTGGGAAATGTCTGAGGCAGGATTTGAACTCAGGACCTCCCATCTCTAGACCTGGTTTTCTATCCACCTAGATGCCCCAATCAACTTTATTCTTAGAGGTTGCTATGTGGGGCAGGAAGACCTGAGTTCAAGTCCAACCTCAGATACTTATTCTCTTATTAACTGTGCAACCCTGGACAAGTCTTCATTTGCCTCAATTTCTCCAATTGCAAGATGATAATCATAATCATAGCATCTACCTCCCTCAATTTTTATAGGGATCAAATAAGATAATATTTGTAAAGTGCCTTACACATTGTAGATATTTAATAAATGCTTATTCCTCTTATCTTGGTTCTTGAGATATGTGGAAGTAAAGCAATGCAACTCTTTCTTAGAAAATTTATCATTTGGGACAGCTAAGTAGATTGCTCAGTGAATAGAGTACCAGCCTGGAGTCAGGAGGCTCTGGATTCAAATCTGACTTCAGACACTTCCCAGCTGTGTAACCCTGAGCAAATCACTTAAACCCAATTACCCAGCCCTCAACCTTCTATCTTAATGTGGTTACTAAGACAAAAAGTAAGGTTTTTTTGCTTTTGTTTTTGTTTTTTAAAGATTCATGACTTCCTATAAGTGGGATGAGGAGACCTGTATTCACATGTTTTTTTTCTTGCTCTTAAGGACCCGAGAGGAAAAAGGCAGGAAATGCCTCTGTTGGTGGCTGAAAGACAGAACAACAGCAGACCTAGACCAGGACCACAAAAGTTTGGGGTGTATCAGGTTCAAAGAAGAGGAGTCTCACAAGATCAAGGCTGTGAAAGAGATGAGGGGAGAGTTGGAAGAGTGGAAGCCTCTCCCATATCAGCTACACCAGCCTAGCCAGTGCCAATGGGGCAGCCAGCCCAGGGAATAGGATTGTCATTCATGGCCCTAGTGTCCCCAGAGCTCAAAGTTGGTCAGTGGAAAGAGGTTTGGGTCAACAGGTATAACCCAGAGAGGAGCCTGTTGCAACTGGAGTGGAACTTCTTGTCCCCCTGCCTTCCCCATCCCAAGGTGTTTTTGACCCAAGTGGGGCCTCTATTTATACATACACACCCCGTAGCTGGAAATTAAGCAAGGTAGCTCCGCTTTCAGGGTTGCCTACTTCCTGGGTCATGGAGGACAGTCACTCTCTTAGCAGCCCCATATTCAGTTTGCCAAATTTCCTACTAAAGTGTTCATATAACCACTTTGCTTTCTTTCTCTCTTTCCCTTCTTTTTTCTTCTTCCCTGAGACTTATTTTTCCTATATCCTCTTTTGCACGCATGTCTTGACCCTAGTCTATGGTGGCCTTTGAGACCTACATAATCTAGATCAGGGATTTTGATTTTAAAAAAAATGTTTAAAAAAACCCTCACCTTCAGAATTAGAATACTGTGTATTGTTCCAAGGCAGAAGAGTAGTAAGGGCTAGGCAATGAGCTAGGAAGTGTCTGAGGCCAGATTTGAACCTAGGACCTCCTGTCTCTAAGCCTGGTTCACCATCTACTGACCCACTTAGCTGCCCCCTTAACTTTTTTTTTTTTTTGTCATAGACATCTTTGAGGTGAAGCCTAGGGTGTTTTCTAGTTTGTGTGCATCTGTGTGGGGGTGAGCATTGAAATAGTTTGTTCAGGTGTGGGAGTCAGGGGAAAGTTGTTGTATTAGGCTGCATTTGGGATTATATCACTGTCTTTTTAGAATTTATTCATCACTAATTGAGGGACACTTGAGACGTGGTCCTCACTCTTTCTACATCCAAGTAGGCTCCTTCCTGGCTGATTAGGGACAGAGCTGACTTGGGACTTCACAGTCCCAGCCTGGGGCTAAAACATCAACACTCAAGGGACTGTAGTCAGCCCCAGGGAAGAAGAGATAAAGCAGTAAAGTGCTTACTATTGCCAAGCACAATACTAAGGACTGATGGTATAAATACAAGAAAGCAAGACAGTCACTTCCCCTCAAGGAGCTTACTTTCTAGTGGAACATCAAAGAAGAACTGGTGTGTCAGAGTCCCAGTGGCCAAGTCTGAAAGGCTTGGTTTGGAAATGGGTTAAGAAATATGGAGGCTTGGATCTGGGTAAGGTAAAGGAAAAGCTGAACTATTAGGGTGGTTCCAGGAATAGAGTTCAAGTTCTGGTAGAAGTGAAATGAGTCAGTGAATTAGCAAGCATTTATTAACTATTTACTACATAAAGAATGAAAAAAGACTTGAAAAACTCAAAGTAGCTATAACTCATTATTTTTAATCCCCTGCTATAAATTAATGTCCTTCCTTTTAGAAAAAGGTGTGGCAAGCAACTGTGGTAATTACTTCTTTCTGAGACAGATACATATTAAGGGAGTGAACCTTTATCCTTGTTTCTTGGAACTGGAGGAATAGACCAATAGAGATAGATCTGAAAAATATAACTTTACCCCAAGCTCAAGCCTCTTTCTTTCTTCCTTCCTTCCTTCCTTCTTTCCTTCCTTCCTTCCTTCCCTCCTTCCTTCCTTCCCTCTTTCCTTCCTTCCTTCCTTCCTTCCTTCCTTC